>NW_027458177.1:0-300000 GCF_050624435.1 Tenrec ecaudatus | reverse complement strand
CAAGTTCCGGTTTACTAATCTAGATAGTCCAAGTGCCCGCTAGGTAACCTACATAGTCCAAGTGCCCATTGGTTAACCTAGATAGTCCAAGTGCCCGCTAGGTAACCTAAACTGTCCAAGTGCCCGCTAGGTTACCTACATAGTCCAAGTGCACGTTCGTTAAATTAGATAGTCCAAGTCGCGCTAGGTAACCTAGATAGTCAAAGGGCCTGCTAGTTAACCTACATAGTCCAACGGCCCTCTAGTTAACCTAGATAGTCCAAGTGCCCGCTGGAGGACGTACACTGTCCAAGTGCCCGCTAGGTAACCTAGATAGTCTACGGGCCGCTAGTTAACCTACATAGTCCAACTGCCCGATAGGCAACCTACATAGTCCAAGTGCCCGCTAAGGGACGAACATAGTCCATGTGCCCGCTAGGGAACCTGCATAGTCAAAATGCCCGATAGGTAACCTAGAAAGTCCAAGTGCCCGCTAGTAAACCTACATAGTCCAAGTGCCCACTGAGGAACCTGCATAGTCCAAGTGTCCGAAAGGGAACCTACGTAGTCAAAGTGCCCGCTAGGGAACCTGCATTGTACAAGTGCCCTCTAGTTAACCTAGATAGTCCAAGTGCCCGCTAGGTAACCTAGATAGTCCAAGGGCCCGCTAGTTAACCTACAAAGTCCAAGTGCCCGATAGGGAACCTACATAGTCCAAGTGCCCAATGAGGAACCTACATAGTCCAAGTGCCAGATAGGGAATCTTCATATTCCAAGTGCCCGTTAGGGAACCAAGATTGTCCAAGTGCCCATAGGGAACCTACATAGTCCAAGTGCCCTCTAGGGAAGCTACATATTCATACTGCCCGCTAGGGAACCTGCATTGTCCAAGTGCCCGCTAGTTAACCTAGATCGTCCAAGTGTCCGCTGGTAAACCTATATAGTCCAAGTTCCCGTTAGGTAACCTAGATAGGCCAAGTGCCCGCTAGTTAACCTACATAGTACAATGGCCCGCTAGTTGACATAGATAGTCCAAGTGCCCGCTAGTTAACCTAGATAGTCAAAGTGCCCGCTAGTTAACCTAAGTAGTACAAATGTCCGATAGGGATCCTACATAGTCCAAGTGCCCGCTAGGTAACCTAGATATTCCAAGTTCCGGTTTGCTAACCTAGATAGTCCAAGTGCCCGCTAGGTAACCTACATAGTCCAAGTGCCCATTCGTTAACCTAGATAGTCCAAATGCCCGCTAGGTAACCTATACTGTCCAAGTGCCTGCTAGGTTACCTACATAGTCCAAGTGCACGTTCGTTAACTTAGATAGTCCAAGTCGCGCTAGGTAACCTACATAGTCCAAGGGCCACTAGGTAACCTATAGTCCAAGTGCCCTCTGGGTAACCTACATATTCCAAGTTCCCGCTAGGTAACCTAGATAGTCAAAGTGCCCATTACCTAACCTAGATAGTCCAAGTGTCCGTTAGGTTACCTACATAGTCCACGTGCCCGTTCGTTAACCTAGATAGTCCAATTGCCCGCTAGGTAACCTACATAGTCCAAGAGCCGGCAGGTAACTTAGACAGTTCAAGTGCCCGCTAGTTTACCTGCATAGTCCAAGTGCCCGTTAGGTAACCTAGATAGTCCAAGTGCCCGCTAGGTAACCTACATAGTCCAAGTGCCCGCTAGGTAACCTAGATAGTCCAAGTACCCGTTAGCTAACCTAGATAGTCCTAGTGCCCGCTAGGTAACCTCCGTAGTCCAATTGCCCTCTAGGTAACCTCCATAGTCCAAGTGCCCACTAATTTACCTATATAGTCCAAGTGCCCGCTAGGGAAACTGCATCGTTCAAGTGCCCGCTAGTTAATCTAGATAGTCCAAGTGCCCGCTAGTTAACCTAGATAGTCCAAGTGCCCGCTACTTAACCTAGATCGTCCAAGTGCCCGCTAGTTAACCTACATAGTCCAAGGTCCGCTAGTTAACCTAGATATTCCAAGTGCCCCTTAGTTAACCTACATAGTCAAAGGGCCCTCTAGTTAACCAAGATAGTCCAAGTGCCCACTAGGGGACATACATAGTCCAAGTGCCCGCTATGTAACCTAGATAGTCTAAGGGCCTGCTAGATAACCTACATAGTCCAATTGCCCGATAGGGAACCTACATAGTCCAAGTGCCCGCTAAGGGACGAACATAGTCCAAGTGCCCGCTAGGGAACCTACATAGTCCAAGTGCCCGCTAGGTAATCTAGATAGTCCAAGTGCCCGCTAGTTAACCTACATAGTCCAAGTACCCGCTGAGGAACCTACATAGTCCAAGTGTCCGAAAGGGAACCTACGTATTCCAAGTGCCCATTAGGGCACCTAGATAGTCCAAGTGCCCATAGGGAATCTATATAGTCCAAGTGCCCTCTAGGGAACCTACATAGTCAAAGTGCCCGCTAGGGAACCTGCATTGTACAAGTGCCCTCTAGTTAACCTAGATAGTCCAAGTGCCCGCTAGGTAACCTAGATAGTCCAAGGGCCCGCTAGTTAACCTACAAAGTCCAAGTGCCCGATAGGGAACCTACATAGTCCAAGTGCCCAATGAGGAACCTACATAGTCCAAGTGCCCGATAGGGAATCTTCATATTCCAAGTGCCCGTTAGGGAACCAAGATAGTCCAAGTGCCCATAGGGAACCTACATAGTCCAAGTGCCCTCTAGGGAAGCTACATATTCATACTGCCCGCTAGGGAACCTGCATTGTCCAAGTGCCCGCTAGTTAACCTAGATTGTCCAAGTGTCCGCTAGTAAACCTACATAGTCCAAGTTCCCGTTAGGTAACCTAGATAGGCCAAGTGCCCGTTACCTAACCTAGATAGTCAAAGTGCCCGCTAGTTAACCTAAGTAGTACAAATGTCCAATAGGGATCCTACATAGTCCAAGTGCCCGCTAGGTAACCTAGATATTCCAAGTTCCGTTTTGCTAACCTAGATAGTCCAAGTGCCCGCTAGGTAACCTACATAGTCCAAGTGCCCATTCGTTAACCTAGATAGTCCAAGTGCCCGCTAGGTAACCTATACTATCCAAGTGCCCGCTAGGTTACTTACATAGTCCAAGTGCACGTTCGTTAACTTAGATAGTCCAAGTCGCGGTAGGAAACCAACATAGTCTAAGGGCCGCTAGGTAACCTATAGTCGAAGTGCCCTCTAGGTAACCTACATATTCCAAGTTCCCGCTAGGTAACTTATAGTCCAAGTGCCCGTTACCTAACCTAGATAGTCCAAGTGCCCGTTAGGCTACCTATATTGTCCAAGTGCCCGCTAGTTAACCTACATAGTCCAAGGTCCGCTAGTTAACCTAGATATTCCAAGTGCCCGCTAGTTAACCTACATAGTCCAAGGGCCCTCTAGTTAACCTAGATAGTCCAAGTGACCGCTAGAAAACGTACATAGTCCAAGTGCCCGCTAGGTAACCTAGATAGTCTAAGGGCCCGCTTGTTAACCTACATAGTCCAACTGCCCCATAGGGAACCTACATAGTCCAAGTGCCCGCTAAGGGACGAAAATAGTCCAAGTGCCCGCTAGGGAACCTGCATAGACCAAGTGCCCGCTAGGTAACCTAGATAGTCCAAGTGCCCGCTAGTTAACCTACATAGTCCAAGTGCCCGCTGAGGAACCTACATAGTCCAAGTGTCCGAAAGGGAACCTACGTATTCCAAGTGCCCATTAGGGCACCTAGATAGTCCAAGTGCCCATAGGGAACCTATATCGTCCAAGTGCCCTCTAGGGAACCTATATAGTCAAAGTGCCCGCTAGGGAACCTGCATTGCGCAAGTGCCCTCTAGTTAACCTACATAGTCCAAGTGCCCGCTAGGTAACCTAGATAGTCCAAGGGCCCGCTAGTTAACCTACATAGTCCAAGTGCCCAATGAGGAACCTACATAGTCCAAGTGCCCGATAGGGAATCTTCATATTCCAAGTGCCTTTAGGGAACCCAGATTGTCCAAGTGCCCGCTAGGTAACCTCCATAGTCCAAGTGCCCGCTAGGTAACCTCCATAGTCCAAGTGCCCGTTCGTTAACCTAGATAGTCCAAGTGCCGGTTACCTAACCTAGATAGTCCAAGTGCCCGTTAGGTTAACTACATAGTTCAAGTGCCCGCTAGGTAACCTAGATCGTCCAATTGCCCGCTAGGTAACCTACATAGTCCAAGTGCCCGTTTGCTAACCTAGATCGTCAAAGGGCCCACTAGTTAACCTACATAGTCCAAGGGCCCTCTAGTTAACCTAGATAGTCCAAGTGCCCGCTAGTTAACCTACATTGTCCATGTCCCTGATGGGGAACCTACATAGTCCAAGTATCCGCTAGGTAACCTACATAGTCCAAATGCCCGCTAGTAACGTACATAGTCCAAGTGCCCGTTAGGTAACCTAGATAGTCCAAATGCCCGCTAGGGAACACACATAGTCCAAGTGCCCGTTAGAGAACTTACATAGTCAAAGCCCTGCTAGGGAACCTACATAGTCCAAGTGCCCGCTAGGGAACCTAGATAGTCCAAGTACCCGTTAGCTAACCTAGATAGTCCAAGTGCCCGCTAGGTAACCTCCATAGTCCAAGTGCCCGCTAGGTAACCTCCATAGTCCAAGTGCCCGTTCGTTAACCTAGATAGTCCAAGTTCCTGTTAGCTAACCTACATAATCCAAGTGTCCGTTCGTTAACCTAGATAGTTCAAGTGCCCGCTAGGTAACCTAGACAGTCCAAGTGCCCGCTAGGTAACCTATATAGTCTAAGTGCCCGCTAGGGACCTACATAATCCAAGTGCCCGCTAGGTAACCTACATAGTCCAAGTGCCCGTTAGTTAACCTAGATAGTCAAAGTGCCTGCTAGGTAACCTAGATAGTCCAAATGCCTGCTAGGGTACCCACATAGTCCAACTGCCCGATAGGGAACCAACATAGTCCAAGTGCCCGCTAAGGGACCGACATAGTCCTAGTGACCGCTAGGGAACCTACATAGTCCAAATGCCCGTTAGGGTACCCACAGAGTCCAACTGCCCGAAAGGGAACCAACATAGTCCAAGTGCCCGCTAAGGGACCTACATAGTCCAAGTGCCCGTTAGGGAACCTACATAGTCCAAGTGCCCTCTAGGGAACCTGCATCGTCCAAGTGCCCGACAGTTAACATAGAGAGTCTAAGTTCCCGCTAGTTAACCTAGATAGTCCAAGTGCCCGCTAGTTAACCTAGATCATCCAAGTGCCCGCTAGTTAACCTACATAGTCCAAGGTCCGTTAGTTAACCTAGAGAGTCCAAGTGCCCTCTAGATAACCTACATAGTCCAAGGGCCCTCTAGTTAACCTCGATAGTCCAAGTGCCCGCTAGGGGACGTACATAGTCCAAGTGCCCGCTGGACAACCTAGATAGTCCAAGTGCCCGCTTGTTAACCTACATAGTCGAAGTGTCCGAAAGGGAACCTACGTATTCCAAGTGCCCGTTAGGGCACCTAGATAGTCCAAGTAACCATAGGGAACCTATATAGTCCAAGTGCCCTCTAGGGAAGCTACATAGTCAAAGTGCCCGCTAGGGAACCTGCATTGTACAAGTGCCCGCTAGTTAACCTAGATAGTCCAAGTGCCCGCTAGGTAACCTAGATAGTCGAAGGGCCCCCTAGTTAACCTACATAGTCCAAGTGCCCGATAGGGAACCTACATAGTCCAAGTGCCCAATGAGGAACGTACATAGTCCAAGTGCCCGATAGGGAATCTTCATATTCTAAGTGCCCGTTAGGGAACCCAGATAGTCCAAGTGCCCATAGGGAACCTATATGGTCCAAGTGCCCTCTAGGGAAGCTACATATTCATAGTGCCCGCTAGGGAACCTGCATTGTCCAAGTGCACGCTAGTTAACCAAGATTGTCCAAGTGTCCGCTAGTAAACCTACTTAGTCCAAGTTCCCGTTAGGTAACCTAGATAGGCCAAGTGCCCGTTACCTAACCTAGATAGTCCAAGTGCCCGTTAGGTTACCTACATAGTCCACGTGCCGGTTCGTTAACCTAGATAGTCCAAGTGCCCGCTAGGTAACCTACATAGTCCAAGTGCCCGCTAATTAACCTACATAGTCCAAGTGCCCGTTAGGTAACCTAGACAGTCCAAGTGCCCGCTAGGTAACCTCCATAGTCCAAGTGCCCGCTAATAAACCTATATAGTCCAAGTGCCCGCTAGGGAACCTGCATCGTCCAAGTGCCCGCTAGTTAATCTAGATAGTCCAAGTGCCCGCTAGTTAAGCTAGATAATACAAGTGGCCGCTAGTTAACCTAGATGGTCCAAGTGCCCGCTAGTTAACCTACATAGTCCAAGGGCCCTCTATTTAACCTAGATAGTCCAAGTGCCCGCTAGGGGACGTACATAGTCCAAGTGCCCGCTAGGTAACCTAGATAGTCTAAGGGCCCGCTAGTTAACCTACATAGTCCAACTGCCTGATAGGGAACCTACATAGTCCAAGTGCCCGCTAAGGTACGAACATAGTCCAAGGGCCCGCTAGGGAACCTACATAGTCCAAGTGCCTGCTAGGTAACCTAGATAGTCCAAGTGCCCGCTAGGGAACCTACATAGTCCAAGTGCCCGCTAGGTAAGCTAGATAGTCCAAGTGCCCGCTAGTTAACCTACATGGTCCAAGTGCCCGCTGAGGAACCTACATAGTCCAAGTGTCCAAAAGGGAACCTACGTATTCCAACTGCCCATTAGGGCACCTAGATAGTCCAAGTGCCCTCTAGGGAACCTACATAGTCAAAGTGCCCGCTAGGGAACCTGCATTGTACAAGTGCCCTCTAGTTAACCTACATAGTCCAACTGCCCGATAGGGAACCTGCATTGTACAAGTGCCCGCTAGTTAACCTAGATAGTCCAAGTGCCCGCTAGGTAACCTAGATAGTCGAAGGGCCCGCTAGTTAACCTACATAGTCCAAGTGCCCGATACGGAACCTACATAGTCCAAGTGCCCAATGAGGAACCTACATAGTCCAAGTGCCCGATAGGGAATCTTCATATTCCAAGTGCCCGTTAGGGTACCCAGATAGTCCAAGTGCCCATAGGGAACCTATATGGTCCAAGTGCCCTCTAGGGAAGCTACATATTCATAGTGCCCGCTAGGGAACCTGCATTGTCCAAGTGCACGCTAGTTAACCAAGATTGTCCAAGTGTCCGCTAGTAAACCTACATAGTCCAAGTTCCCGTTAGGGAACCTAGATAGTCCACGTGCCGGTTCGTTAACCTAGATAGTCCAAGTGCCCGCTAGGTAACCTACATAGTCCAAGTGCCCGCTAATTAACCTACATAGTCCAAGTGCCCGTTAGGTAACCTAGACAGTCCAAGTGCCCGCTAGGTAACCTCCATAGTCCAAGTGCCCGCTAATAAACCTATATAGTCCAAGTGCCCGCTAGGGAACCTGCATCGTGCAAGTGCCCGCTAGTTAATCTAGATAGTCCAAGTGCCCGCTAGTTAAGCTAGATAGTACAAGTGGCCGCTAGTTAACCTAGATCGTCCAAGTGCCCGCTAGTTAACCTCCATAGTCCAAGGTCCGCTAGTTAACCTAGATATTCCAAGTGCCCGCTAGTTAAGCTACATAGTCCAAGGGCCCTCTATTTAACCTAGATAGTCCAAGTGCCCGCTAGGGGACGTACATAGTCCAAGTGCCCGCTAGGTAACCTAGATAGTCTAAGGGCCCGCTAGTTAATCTACATAGTCCAACTGCCTGATAGGGAACCTACATAGTCCAAGTGCCCGCTAAGGTACGAACATAGTCCAAGAGCCCGCTAGGGAACCTACATAGTCCAAGTGCCTGCTAGGTAACCTAGATAGTCCAAGTGCCCGCTAGGGAACCTACATAGTCCAAGTGCCCGCTAGGTAAGCTAGATAGTCCAAGTGCCCGCTAGTTAACCTACATAGTCCAAGTGCCCGCTGAGGAACCTACATAGTCCAAGTGTCCAAAAGGGAACCTACGTATTCCAACTGCCCATTAGGGCACCTAGATAGTCCAAGTGCCCTCTAGGGAACCTACATAGTCAAAGTGCCCGCTAGGGAACCTGCATTGTACAAGTGCCCTCTAGTTAACCTAGATAGTCCAAGTGCCCGCTAGGTAACCTAGATAGTCCAAGGGCCCGCTAGTTAACCTACATAGTCCAAGTGCCCAATGAGGAACCTACATAGTCCAAGTGCCCGATAGGGAATCTTCATATTCCAAGTGCCCGTTAGGGAACCCAGATTGTCCAAGTGCCCATAGGGAACCTATATAATCCAAGTTCCCTCTGGGGAAGCTACATATTCATAGTGCCCGCTAGGGAACCTGCATTGTCCAAGTGCCCGCTAGTTAACCTAGATCGTCCAAGTGTCCGCTAGTAAACCTACTTAGTCCAAGTTCCCGTTAGGTAACCTAGATAGGCCAAGTGCCCGCTAGTTAACCTACATAGTACAATGGCCCGCTAGTTGACCTAGATAGTCCAAGTGCCCGCTAGTTAACCTACATAGTCAAAGGGCCCGCTAGTTAACCTAAGTAGTACAAATGTCCGATAGGGATCCTACATAGTCCAAGTGCCCGCTAGGTAACCTAGATATTCCAAGTTCCGGTTTGCTAACCTAGATAGTCCAAGTGCCCGCTAGGTAACCTACGTAGTTCAAGTGCCCATTCGTTAACTTAGATAGTCCAAGTCGCGGTAGGTAACCAACATTGTCCAAGGGCCGCTAGGTAACCTATATAGTCCAAGTGCCCGCTAATTAACCTATAGTCCAAGTGCCCTCTAGGTAACCTACATATTCCAAGTTCCCGCTAGGTAACCTAGATAGTCCAAGTGCCCGTTACCTAACCTAGATAGTCCAAGTGCCCGTTAGGTTAACTACATAGTCCACGTGCCCGTTCGTTAACCTAGATCGTCCAATTGCCCGCTAGGTAACCTACATAGTCCAAGGGCCGGCTAGGTAACCTTTAGAATCCAAGTGCCCGCTAGGTAATCTAGATAGTCCAGGTGCCCGTTAGGTAACCTAGATAGTCCAAGTGCCCGCTAGTTAACCTACATAGTCCAAGTGCCCCCTGGTTAACTTAAACAGTCCAAGTGCCCGCTAGGTTACCTGCATAGTCCAAGTGCCCGTTAGGTAACCTAGATAGTCCAAGTGCCCGCTACGTAACCTACATAGTCCAAGTGCCCGCTAGTAACGTACATAGTCCAAGTGCCCGTTAGTTAACCTAGATAGTCCAAATGCCCGCTAGGGAACACACATAGTCCAAGTGCCCGTTAGAGAACTTACAGTCAAAGCCCTGCTAGGGAACCTACATAGTCCAAGTGCCCGCTAGGGAACCTAGATAGTCCACGTACCCGTTAGCTAACCTAGATAGTCCATGTGCCCGCTAGGTAACCTCCATAGTCCAAGTGCCCGCTAGGTAACCTCCATAGTCCAAGTGCCCGTTCTTCAACCTATATAGTCCAAGTTCCTGTTAGCTAACCTACATAGTCCAAGTGCCCGTTCGTTAACCTAGATAGTTCCTGTGCCCGCTAGGTAAACTAGACAGTCCAAGTGCCTGCTAGGTAACCTACATAGTCCAAGTGCCCAATGAGGAACCTACATAGTCCATGTGCCCGATAAGGAAACTTCATATTCCAAGTGCCCGTTAGGGAACCCAGATAGTCCAAGTGCACATAGGGAACCTATATGATCCAAGTGCCCTCTAGGGAAGCTACATATTCATAGTGCCCGCTAGGGAACCTGCATTGTCCAAGTGCCCGCTAGTTAACCAAGATTGTCCAAGTGTCCGCTAGTAAACCTACATAGTCCAAGTTCCCGTTAGGTAACGTAGATAGGCCAAGTGCCCGCAAGGTAACCTACATAGTCCAAGTGCCCGCTAGGTAACCTAGATATTCCAAGTTCCAGTTTACTAACCTAGATAGGCCAAGTGCCCGCTAGGTAACCAACATAGTCCAAGTGCCCATTCGTTAACCTAGATAATCCAAGTGCCCGCTAGGTAACCTATACTGTCCAAGTGCCCGCTAGGTTACCTACATAGTCCAAGTGCACGTTCGTTAACTTAGATAGTCCAAGTCGCGCTAGGTAACCTATATAGTCCAAGGGCCCGCTAGGTAACCTATATAGTCCAAGTGCCCGCTAGTTAAACTATAGTCCAAGTGCCCGCTAGGTAACCTACATATTCCAAGTTCCCGCTAGGTAACCTAGATAGTCCAAGTGCCCGTTACCTAACCTACATAGTCCAAGTGCCCGTTAGGTTACCTACATAGTCCATGTGCCGGTTCGTTAACCTAGATAGTCCAAGTGCCCCATAGGTAAACTACATAGTCCAAGTGCCCGCTAATTAACCTACATAGTCCAAGTGCCCATTAGGTAACCTAGACAGTCCAAGTGCCCGCTAGGTAACCTCCATAGTCCAAGTGCCCGCTAATAAACCTATATAGTCCAAGTGCCCGCCAGGGAACCTGCACCGTCCAAGTGCCCGCTAGTTAATCTAGATAGTCCAAGTGCCCGCTAGTTAAGCTAGATAGTCCAAGTAGCCGCTAGTTAACCTAGATCGTCCAAGTGCCCGCTAGTTAACCTACATAGTCCAAGGTCCGCTAGTTAACCTAGATATTCCAAGTGCCCGCTAGTTAACCTACATAGTCCAAGGGCCCTCTATTTAACCTAGATAGTCCAAGTGCCCGCTAGGGGACGTACATAGTCCAAGTGCCCGCTAGGTAACCTAGATAGTCTAAGGGCCCGCTAGTTAACCTACATAGTCCAACTGCCCGATAGGGAACCTACATAGTCCAAGTGTCCGCTAAGGTACGAACATAATCCAAGTGCCCGCTAGTTAACCTACATAGTCCAAGTGCCCGCTGAGGAACCTACATAGTCCAAGTGCCCGCTGAGGAACCTACATAGTCCAAGTGTCCGAAAGGGAACCTACGTATTCCAAGTGCCCATTAGGGCACCTAGATAGTCCAAGTGCCCATAGGGAACCTATATAGTCCAAGTGCCCTCTACGGAACCTACATAGTCAAAGTGCCCGCTAGGGAACCTGCATTGTACAAGTGCCCTCTAGTTAACCTAGATAGTCCAAGTGCCCGCTAGGTAACCTAGATAGTCCAAGGGCCCGCTAGTTAACCTACATAGTCCAAGTGCCCAATGAGGAACCTACATAGTCCAAGTGCCCGATAGGGAATCTTCATATTCCAAGTGCCCGTTAGGGAACCCAGATTGTCCAAGTGCCCATAGGGAACCTATATAGTCCAAGTTCCCTCTAGGGAAGTTACATATTCATAGTGCCCGCTAGGGAACCTGCATTGTCCAAGTGACCGCTAGTTAACCTAGATCGTCCAAGGGTCCGCTAGTAAACCTACATAGTCCAAGTTCCCGTTAGGTAACCTAGATAGGCCAAGTGCCCGCTAGTTAACCTACATAGTACAATGGCCCGCTCGTTGACCTAGATAGTCCAAGTGCCCGCTAGTTAACCTAGATAGTCAAAGTGCCCGCTAGTTAACCTAAGTAGTACAAATGTCCAATAGGGATCCTACATAATCCAAGTGCCCGCTAGGTAACCTAGATATTCCAAGTTCCGGTTTGCTAACCTAGATAGTCCAAGTGCCCGCTATGTAACCTATACTGTCCAAGTGCCCGCTAGGTTACTTACATAGTCCAAGTGCACGTTCGTTAACTTAGATAGTCCAAGTCGCGGTAGGTAACCAACATAGTCTAAGGGCCGCTAGGTAACCTATATAGTCCAAGTGCCCGCTAGTTAACCTATAGTCCAAGTGCCCTCTAGGTAACTTAAACAGTCCAAGTGCCCGCTAGGTTACCTGCATAGTCCAAGTGCCCGTTAGGTACCCTAGATAGTCCAAGTGCCCGCTAGGTAACCTCCATAGTCCAAGTGCCCGCTAGGTAACATCCATAGTCCAAGTGCCCGTTCGTTAACCTAGATAGTCCAAGTTCCTGTTAGCTAACCTACATAGTCCAAGTGCCCGTTCGTTAACCTAGATAGTTCAAGTGCCCGCTAGGTAACCTAGACAGTCCAAGTGCCTGCTAGGTAACCTACATAGTCCAAGTGCCCGTTTGCTAACCTAGATCGTCAAAGGGCCCGCTAGTTAACCTACATAGTCCAAGGGCCCTCTAGTTAACCTAGATAGTCCAAGTGCCCGCTAGTTAACCTACATTGTCCAAGTCCCTGATGGGGAACGTACATAGTCCAAGTATCCGCTAGGTAACCTACATAGTCCAAATGCCCACTAGTAACGTACGTAGTCCAAATGCCCGTTAGGTAACCTAGATAGTCCAAATGCCCGCTAGGGAACCTACATAGCCCAAGTGCCCGCTAGGTAACCTACATAGTCCAAATGCCCGCTAGAAACCTACATAGTCCAAGTGCAAGAAGGGAACCTACGTAATACAAGTTCCCGCTAGGGAACCTACATAGTCCAAATGCCCGTTAGGTAACCTAGATAGTCCAAATGCCCGCTAGGGTACCCACATAGTCTAAGTGCCCGCGAGGTAACCTACTTTGTCCAAGTGCCCATTCATTAACCTAGATTTTCCAAGTGCCCTCTAGGTAACCTAGACTGTCCAATTGCCTGCTTGGTTACCTACATAGTCCACGTGCCCGTTCGTTAACCTAGATAGTACAAGAGCCCGCTAGTTAACCTACATAGTCCAAGGGCCCGCTAGTTAACCTAGATAGTCCAAGTGCCCGCTAGTTAACCTACATTGTCCAAGTCCCCGATGGGGAACCTACATAGTCCAAGTATCCGCTAGGTAACCTACATAGTCCAAATGCCCTCTAGTAACGTACATAGTCCAAGTGCCCGTTAGGTAACCTAGATAGTCCAAATGCCCGCTAGGGAACCCACATAGTCCAAGTGCCCGTTAGAGAACTTACATAGTCAAAGCCCTGCTAGTAAACCTACATAGTCCAAGTGCCCGCTAGGTAACCTAGATAGTCCAAGTACCCGTTAGCTAACCTAGATAGTCCAAGTGCCCGCTAGGTAACATCCATAGTCCAAGTGCCCGCTAGGTAACCTCCAGAGTCCAAGTGCCCGTTCGTTAACCTAGATAGTCCAAGTTCCTGTTAGCTAACCTACATAGTCCAAGTGCCCGTTCGTTAACCTAGATAGTTCAAGTGCCCGCTAGGTAACCTAGACAGTCCAAGTGCCTGCTAGGTAACCTACATAGTCCAAGTGCCCGTTTGCTAACCTAGATCGTCAAAAGGCCCGCTAGTTAACCTACATTGTCCAAGGGCCCGATAGGTAACCTACATAGTCCAAGTGCCCAATGAGGAACCTACATAGTCCACGTCCCGATAGGGAAACTTCATATTCCAAGTGCCCCTTAGGGAAACCAGATAGTCCAAGTGCCCATAGGGAACCTATATGGTCCAAGTGCCCTCTAGGGAAGCTACATATTCATAGTGCCCGCTAGGGAACCTGCATTGTCCAAGTGCCCGCTAGTTAACCAAGATTGTCCAAGTGACCGCTAGTAAACCTACATAGTCCAAGTTCCCGTTAGGTAACCTAGATAGGCCAAGTGCCCGCAAGGTAACCTAATAGTCCAAGTGCCCGCTAGGTAACCTAGATATTCCAAGTTCCAGTTTACTAACCTAGATAGTCCAAGTGCCCGCTAGGTAACCTACATAGTCCAAGTGCCCATTCGTTAACCTAGATAGTCCAAGTGCCCGCTAGGTAACCTATACTGTCCAAGTGCCCGCTAGGTTACCTACATAGTCCAAGTGCACGTTCGTTAACTTAGATAGTCCAAGTCGCGCTAGGTAACCTATATAGTCCAAGGGCCCGCTAGGTAACCTATATAGTCCAAGTGCCCGCTAGTTAAACTATAGTCGAAGTGCCCGCTAGGTAACCTACATATTCCAAGTTCTCGCTAGGTAACCTAGATAGTCCAAGTGCCCGTTACCTAACCTACATAGTCCAAGTGCCCGTTAGGTTACCTACATAGTCCACGTGCCGGTTGGTTAACCTAGATAGTCAAAGTGCCCGCTAGGTAACCTACATAGTCCAAGTGCCCGCTAATTAACCTACATAATCCAAGTGCCCATTAGGTAACCTAGACAGTCCAAGTGCCCGCTAGGTAACCTCCATAGTCCAAGTGCCCGCTAATAAACCTATATAGTCCAAGTGCCCGCTAGGGAACCTGCATCGTCCAAGTGCCCGCTAGTTAATCTAGATAGTCCAAGTGCCCGCTAGTTAAGCTAGATAGTCCAAGTGGCCGCTAGTTAACCTAGATCGTCCAAGTGCCCGCTAGTTAACCTACATAGTCCAAGGTCCGCTAGTTATCCTAGATATTCCAAGTGCCCGCTAGTTAACCTACATAGTCCAAGGGCCCTCTATTTAACCTAGATAGTCCAAGTGCCCGCTAGGGGACGTACATAGTCCAAGTGCACGCTAGGTAACCTAGATAGTCTAAGGGCCCGCTAGTTAACCTACATAGTCAAACTGCCCGATAGGGAACCTACATAGTCCAAGTGTCCGCTAAGGTACGAACATAGTCCAAGTGCCCGCTAGGGAACCTACATAGTCCAAGTGCCCGCTAGGTAACCTAGATAGTCCAAGTGCCCGCTAGGGAACCTAGATAGTCCAAGGGCCCGCTAGTTAACCTACATAGTCCAAGTGCCCAATGAGGAACCTACATAGTCCAAGTGCCCGATAGGGAATCTTCATATTCCAAGTGCCCGTTAGGGAACCCAGATTGTCCAAGTGCCCATAGGGAACCTATATAGTCCAAGTTCCCTCTAGGGAAGTTACATATTCATAGTGCCCGCTAGGGAACCTGCATTGTCCAAGTGACCGCTAGTTAACCTAGATCGTCCAAGGGTCCGCTAGTAAACCTACATATTCCAAGTTCCCGTTAGGTAACCGAGATAGGCCAAGTGCCCGCTAGTTAACCTACATAGTACAATGGCCCGCTCGTTGACCTAGATAGTCCAAGTGCCCGCTAGTTAACCTAGATAGTCAAAGTGCCCGCTAGTTAACCTAAGTAGTACAAATGTCCAATAGGGATCCTACATAATCCAAGTGCCCGCTAGGTAACCTAGATATTCCAAGTTCCGGTTTGCTAACCTAGATAGTCCAAGTGCCCGCTATGTAACCTATACTGTCCAAGTGCCCGCTAGGTTACTTACATAGTCCAAGTGCACGTTCGTTAACTTAGATAGTCCAAGTCGCGGTAGGTAACCAACATAGTCTAAGGGCCGCTAGGTAACCTATATAGTCCAAGTGCCCGCTAGTTAACCTATAGTCCAAGTGCCCTCTAGGTAACTTAAACAGTCCAAGTGCCCGCTAGGTTACCTGCATAGTCCAAGTGCCCGTTAGGTACCCTAGATAGTCCAAGTGCCCGCTAGGTAACCTCCAAAGTCCAAGTGCCCGCTAGGTAACATCCATAGTCCAAGTGCCCGTTCGTTAACCTAGATAGTCCAAGTTCCTGTTAGCTAACCTACATAGTCCAAGTGCCCGTTCGTTAACCTAGATAGTTCAAGTGCCCGCTAGGTAACCTAGACAGTCCAAGTGCCTGCTAGGTAACCTACATAGTCCAAGTGCCCGTTTGCTAACCTAGATCGTCAAAGGGCCCGCTAGTTAACCTACATAGTCCAAGGGCCCTCTAGTTAACCTAGATAGTCCAAGTGCCCGCTAGTTAACCTACATTGTCCAAGTCCCTGATGGGGAACGTACATAGTCCAAGTATCCGCTAGGTAACCTACATAGTCCAAATGCCCACTAGTAACGTACGTAGTCCAAATGCCCGTTAGGTAACCTAGATAGTCCAAATGCCCGCTAGGGAACCTACATAGCCCAAGTGCCCGCTAGGTAACCTACATAGTCCAAATGCCCGCTAGAAACCTACATAGTCCAAGTGCAAGAAGGGAACCTACGTAATACAAGTTCCCGCTAGGGAACCTACATAGTCCAAATGCCCGTTAGGTAACCTAGATAGTCCAAATGCCCGCTAGGGTACCCACATAGTCTAAGTGCCCGCGAGGTAACCTACATTGTCCAAGTGCCCATTCATTAACCTAGATTTTCCAAGTGCCCTCTAGGTAACCTAGACTGTCCAATTGCCTGCTTGGTTACCTACATAGTCCACGTGCCCGTTCGTTAACCTAGATAGTACAAGAGCCCGCAAGTTAACCTACATAGTCCAAGGGCCCGCTAGTTAACCTAGATAGTCCAAGTGCCCGCTAGTTAACCTACATTGTCCAAGTCCCCGATGGGGAACCTACATAGTCCAAGTATCCGCTAGGTAACCTACATAGTCCAAATGCCCTCTAGTAACGTACATAGTCCAAGTGCCCGTTAGGTAACCTAGATAGTCCAAATGCCCGCTAGGGAACCCACATAGTCCAAGTGCCCGTTAGAGAACTTACATAGTCAAAGCCCTGCTAGTAAACCTACATAGTCCAAGTGCCCGCTAGGTAACCTAGATAGTCCAAGTACCCGTTAGCTAACCTAGATAGTCCAAGTGCCCGCTAGGTAACATCCATAGTCCAAGTGCCCGCTAGGTAACCTCCATAGTCCAAGTGCCCGTTCGTTAACCTAGATAGTCCAAGTTCCTGTTAGCTAACCTACATAGTCCAAGTGCCCGTTCGTTAACCTAGATAGTTCAAGTGCCCGCTAGGTAACCTAGACAGTCCAAGTGCCTGCTAGGTAACCTACATAGTCCAAGTGCCAGTTTGCTAACCTAGATCGTCAAAGGGCCCGCTAGTTAACCTACATAGTCCAAGTGCCCAATGAGGAACCTACATAGTCCACGTCCCGATAGGGAAACTTCATATTCCAAGTGCCCCTTAGGGAAACCAGATAGTCCAAGTGCCCATAGGGAACCTATATGGTCCAAGTGCCCTCTAGGGAAGCTACATATTCATAGTGCCCGCTAGGGAACCTGCATTGTCCAAGTGCCCGCTAGTTAACCAAGATTGTCCAAGTGACCGCTAGTAAACCTACATAGTCCAAGTTCCCGTTAGGTAACCTAGATAGGCCAAGTGCCCGCAAGGTAACCTACATAGTCCAAGTGCCCGCTAGGTAACCTAGATATTCCAAGTTCCAGTTTACTAACCTAGATAGTCCAAGTGCCCGCTAGGTAACCTACATAGTCCAAGTGCCCATTCGTTAACCTAGATAGTCCAAGTGCCCGCTAGGTAACCTATACTGTCCAAGTGCCCGCTAGGTTACCTACATAGTCCAAGTGCACGTTCGTTAACTTAGATAGTCCAAGTCGCGCTAGGTAACCTATATAGTCCAAGGGCCCGCTAGGTAACCTATATAGTCCAAGTGCCCGCTAGTTAAACTATAGTCCAAGTGCCCGCTAGGTAACCTACATATTCCAAGTTCTCGCTAGGTAACCTAGATAGTCCAAGTGCCCGTTACCTAACCTACATAGTCCAAGTGCCCGTTAGGTTACCTACATAGTCCACGTGCCGGTTGGTTAACCTAGATAGTCAAAGTGCCCGCTAGGTAACCTACATAGTCCAAGTGCCCGCTAATTAACCTACATAATCCAAGTGCCCATTAGGTAACCTAGACAGTCCAAGTGCCCGCTAGGTAACCTCCATAGTCCAAGTGCCCGCTAATAAACCTATATAGTCCAAGTGCCCGCTAGGGAACCTGCATCGTCCAAGTGCCCGCTAGTTAATCTAGATAGTCCAAGTGCCCGCTAGTTAAGCTAGATAGTCCAAGTGGCCGCTAGTTAACCTAGATCGTCCAAGTGCCCGCTAGTTAACCTACATAGTCCAAGGTCCGCTAGTTATCCTAGATATTCCAAGTGCCCGCTAGTTAACCTACATAGTCCAAGGGCCCTCTATTTAACCTAGATAGTCCAAGTGCCCGCTAGGGGACGTACATAGTCCAAGTGCACGCTAGGTAACCTAGATAGTCTAAGGGCCCGCTAGTTAACCTACATAGTCAAACTGCCCGATAGGGAACCTACATAGTCCAAGTGTCCGCTAAGGTACGAACATAGTCCAAGTGCCCGCTAGGGAACCTACATAGTCCAAGTGCCCGCTAGGTAACCTAGATAGTCCAAGTGCCCGCTAGTTAACCTACATAGTCCAAGTGTCCGAAAGGGAACCTACGTATTCCAAGTGCCCATTAGGGCACCTAGATAGTCCAAGTGCCCATAGGGAACCTATATAGTCCAAGTGCCCTCTAGGGAACCTACATAGTCAAAGTGCCCGCTAGGGAACCTGCATTGTACAAGTGCCCTCTAGTTAACCTAGATAGTCCAAGTGCCCGCTAGATAACCTAGATAGTCCAAGGGCCCGCTAGTTCACCTACATAGTCCAAGTGCCCAATGAGGAACCTACATAGTCCAAGTGCCCGATAGGGAATCTTCATATTCCAAGTGCCCGTTAGGGAACCCAGATTGTCCAAGTGCCCATAGGGAACCTATATAGTCCAAGTTCCCTCTAGGGAAGCTACATATTCATAGTGCCCGCTAGGGAACCTGCATTGTCCAAGTGCCCGCTAGTTAACCTAGATCGTCCAAGTGTCCGCTAGTTAACCTACATTGTCCAAGTCCCTGATGGGGAACCTACATAGTCCAAGTATCCGCTAGGTAACCTACATAGTCCAAATGCCCGCTAGTAACGTACATAGTCCAAGTGCCCGTTAGGTAACCTAGATAGTCCAAATGCCCGCTAGGGAACCCACATAGTCCAAGTGCCCGTTAGAGAACTTACATAGTCAAAGCCCTGCTAGGGAACCTACATAGTCCAAGTGCCCGCTAGGTAACCTAGATAGTCCAAGTACCCGTTAGCTAACCTAGATAGTCCAAGTGTCCGCTAGGTAACCTCCATAGTCCAAGTGCCCGTTCGTTAACCTAGATAGTCCAAGTTCCTGTTAGCTAACCTACATAGTCCAAGTGCCCGTTCGTTAACCTAGATAGTTCAAGTGCCCGCTAGGTAACCTAGACAGTCCAAGTGCCTGCTAGGTAACCTACATAGTCCAAGTGCCCGTTTGCTAACCTAGATCGTCAAAGGGCCCGCTAGTTAACCTACATAGTCCAAGGGCCCTCTAGTTAACCTAGATAGTCCAAGTGTCCGCTAGTTAACCTACATTGTCCAAGTCCCTGATGGGGAACCTACATAGTCCAAGTATCCGCTAGTTAACATACATAGTCCAAATGCCCACTAGTAACGTACGTAGTCCAAATGCCCGTTAGGTAACCTAGATAGTCCAAATGCCCGCTAGAAACCTACATAGTCCAAGTGCAAGAAGGGAACCTACATAATCCAAGTGCCCGCTAGGGAACCTACATAGTCCAAATGCCCGTTAGGTAACCTAGATAGTCCAAATGTCCGCTAGGGTACCCACATAGTCTAAGTGCCCACGAGGTAACCTACATAGTCCAAGAGCCGATTCATTAACCTAGATTTTCCAAGTGCCCTCTAGGTAACCTATACTGTCCAAGTGCCCGCTAGGTTACCTACATAGTCCAAGTGCATGTTCGTTAACTTAGATAGTCCAAGTCGCGCTAGGTAACCTATATAGTCCAAGGGCCCGCTAGGTAACCTATATAGTCCAAGTGCCCGCTAGTTAAACTATAGTCCAAGTGCCCGCTAGGTAACCTACATATTCCAAGTTCTCGCTAGGTAACCTAGATAGTCCAAGTGCCCGTTACCTAACCTACATAGTCCAAGTGCCCGTTAGGTTACCTACATAGTCCACGTGCCGGTTGGTTAACCTAGATAGTCAAAGTGCCCGCTAGGTAACCTACATAGTCCAAGTGCCCGCTAATTAACCTACATAGTCCAAGTGCCCATTAGGTAACCTAGACAGTCCAAGTGCCCGCTAGGTAACCTCCATAGTCCAAGTGCCTGCTAATAAACCTATATAGTCCAAGTGCCCGCTAGGGAACCTGCATCGTCCAAGTGCCCGCTAGTTAATTTAGATAGTCCAAGTGCCCGCTAGTTAAGCTAGATAGTCCAAGTGGCCGCTAGTTAACCTAGATCGTCCAAGTGCCCGCTAGTTAACCTACATAGTCCAAGGTCCGCTAGTTAACCTAGATATTCCAAGTGCCCGCTAGTTAACCTACATAGTCCAAGGGCCCTCATTTAACCTAGATAGTCCAAGTGCCCGCTAGGGGACGTACATAGTCCAAGTGCACGCTAGGTAACCTAGATAGTCTAAGGGCCCGCTAGTTAACCTACATAGTCAAACTGCCCGCTAGGGAACCTGCATTGTACAAGTGCCCTCTAGTTAACCTAGATAGTCCAAGTGCCCGCTAGGTAACCTAGATAGTCCAAGGGCCCGCTAGTTAACCTACATAGTCCAAGTGCCCAATGAGGAACCTACATAGTCCAAGTGCCCGATAGGGAATCTTCATATTCCAAGTGCCCGTTAGGGAACCCAGATTGTCCAAGTGCCCATAGGGAACCTATATAGTCCAAGTTCCCTCTAGGGAAGCTACATATTCATAGTGCCCGCTAGGGAACCTGCATTGTCCAAGTGCCCGCTAGTTAACCTAGATCGTCCAAGTGTCCGCTAGTTAACCTACATTGTCCAAGTCCCTGATGGGGAACCTACATAGTCCAAGTATCCGCTAGGTAACCTACATAGTCCAAATGCCCGCTAGTAACGTACATAGTCCAAGTGCCCGTTAGGTAACCTAGATAGTCCAAATGCCCGCTAGGGAACCCACATAGTCCAAGTGCCCGTTAGAGAACTTACATAGTCAAAGCCCTGCTAGGGAACCTACATAGTCCAAGTGCCCGCTAGGTAACCTAGATAGTCCAAGTACCCGTTAGCTAACCTAGATAGTCCAAGTGTCCGCTAGGTAACCTCCATAGTCCAAGTGCCCGTTCGTTAACCTAGATAGTCCAAGTTCCTGTTAGCTAACCTACATAGTCCAAGTGCCCGTTCGTTAACCTAGATAGTTCAAGTGCCCGCTAGGTAACCTAGACAGTCCAAGTGCCTGCTAGGTAACCTACATAGTCCAAGTGCCCGTTTGCTAACCTAGATCGTCAAAGGGCCCGCTAGTTAACCTACATAGTCCAAGGGCCCTCTAGTTAACCTAGATAGTCCAAGTGTCCGCTAGTTAACCTACATTGTCCAAGTCCCTGATGGGGAACCTACATAGTCCAAGTATCCGCTAGTTAACATACATAGTCCAAATGCCCACTAGTAACGTACGTAGTCCAAATGCCCGTTAGGTAACCTAGATAGTCCAAATGCCCGCTAGAAACCTACATAGTCCAAGTGCAAGAAGGGAACCTACATAATCCAAGTGCCCGCTAGGGAACCTACATAGTCCAAATGCCCGTTAGGTAACCTAGATAGTCCAAATGTCCGCTAGGGTACCCACATAGTCTAAGTGCCCACGAGGTAACCTACATAGTCCAAGAGCCGATTCATTAACCTAGATTTTCCAAGTGCCCTCTAGGTAACCTATACTGTCCAAGTGCCCGCTAGGTTACCTACATAGTCCAAGTGCATGTTCGTTAACTTAGATAGTCCAAGTCGCGCTAGGTAACCTATATAGTCCAAGGGCCCGCTAGGTAACCTATATAGTCCAAGTGCCCGCTAGTTAAACTATAGTCCAAGTGCCCGCTAGGTAACCTACATATTCCAAGTTCTCGCTAGGTAACCTAGATAGTCCAAGTGCCCGTTACCTAACCTACATAGTCCAAGTGCCCGTTAGGTTACCTACATAGTCCACGTGCCGGTTGGTTAACCTAGATAGTCAAAGTGCCCGCTAGGTAACCTACATAGTCCAAGTGCCCGCTAATTAACCTACATAGTCCAAGTGCCCATTAGGTAACCTAGACAGTCCAAGTGCCCGCTAGGTAACCTCCATAGTCCAAGTGCCTGCTAATAAACCTATATAGTCCAAGTGCCCGCTAGGGAACCTGCATCGTCCAAGTGCCCGCTAGTTAATTTAGATAGTCCAAGTGCCCGCTAGTTAAGCTAGATAGTCCAAGTGGCCGCTAGTTAACCTAGATCGTCCAAGTGCCCGCTAGTTAACCTACATAGTCCAAGGTCCGCTAGTTAACCTAGATATTCCAAGTGCCCGCTAGTTAACCTACATAGTCCAAGGGCCCTCATTTAACCTAGATAGTCCAAGTGCCCGCTAGGGGACGTACATAGTCCAAGTGCACGCTAGGTAACCTAGATAGTCTAAGGGCCCGCTAGTTAACCTACATAGTCAAACTGCCCGATAGGGAACCTACATAGTCCAAGTGTCCGCTAAGGTACGAACATAGTCCAAGTGCCCGCTAGGGAACCTACATAGTCCAAGTGCCCGCTAGGTAACCTAGATAGTCCAAGTGCCCGCTAGTTAACCTACATAGTCCAAGTGCCCGCTGAGGAACCTACATAGTCCAAGTGTCCGAAAGGGAACCTACGTATTCCAAGTGCCCATTAGGGCACCTAGATAGTCCAAGTGCCCATAGGGAACCTATATAGTCCAAGTGCCCTCTAGGGAACCTACATAGTCAAAGTGCCCGCTAGGGAACCTGCATTGTACAAGTGCCCTCTAGTTAACCTAGATAGTCCAAGTGCCCGCTAGATAACCTAGATAGTCCAAGGGCCCGCTAGTTCACCTACATAGTCCAAGTGCCCAATGAGGAACCTACATAGTCCAAGTGCCCGATAGGGAATCTTCATATTCCAAGTGCCCGTTAGGGAACCCAGATTGTCCAAGTGCCCATAGGGAACCTATATAGTCCAAGTTCCCTCTAGGGAAGCTACATATTCATAGTGCCCGCTAGGGAACCTGCATTGTCCAAGTGCCCGCTAGTTAACCTAGATCGTCCAAGTGTCCGCTAGTTAACCTACATTGTCCAAGTCCCTGATGGGGAACCTACATAGTCCAAGTATCCGCTAGGTAACCTACATAGTCCAAATGCCCGCTAGTAACGTACATAGTCCAAGTGCCCGTTAGGTAACCTAGATAGTCCAAATGCCCGCTAGGGAACCCACATAGTCCAAGTGCCCGTTAGAGAACTTACATAGTCAAAGCCCTGCTAGGGAACCTACATAGTCCAAGTGCCCGCTAGGTAACCTAGATAGTCCAAGTACCCGTTAGCTAACCTAGATAGTCCAAGTGTCCGCTAGGTAACCTCCATAGTCCAAGTGCCCGTTCGTTAACCTAGATAGTCCAAGTTCCTGTTAGCTAACCTACATAGTCCAAGTGCCCGTTCGTTAACCTAGATAGTTCAAGTGCCCGCTAGGTAACCTAGACAGTCCAAGTGCCTGCTAGGTAACCTACATAGTCCAAGTGCCCGTTTGCTAACCTAGATCGTCAAAGGGCCCGCTAGTTAACCTACATAGTCCAAGGGCCCTCTAGTTAACCTAGATAGTCCAAGTGTCCGCTAGTTAACCTACATTGTCCAAGTCCCTGATGGGGAACCTACATAGTCCAAGTATCCGCTAGTTAACATACATAGTCCAAATGCCCACTAGTAACGTACGTAGTCCAAATGCCCGTTAGGTAACCTAGATAGTCCAAATGCCCGCTAGGGAACCTACATAGCCCAAGTGCCCGCTAGGTAACCTACATAGTCCAAATGCCTGCTAGAAACCTACATAGTCCAAGTGCAAGAAGGGAACCTACATAATCCAAGTGCCCGCTAGGGAACCTACATAGTCCAAATGCCCGTTAAGTAACCTAGATAGTCCAAATGTCCGCTAGGGTACCCACATAGTCTAAGTGCCCGCGAGGTAACCTACATAGTCCAAGAGCCGATTCATTAACCTAGATTTTCCAAGTGCCCTCTAGGTAACCTAGACTGTCCAAGTGCCCGCTTGGTTACCTACATAGTCCACGTGCCCGTTCGTTAACCTAGATAGTACAAGAGCCCGCTAGTTAACCTACATAGTGCAAGGGCCCGCTAGTTAACCTAGATAGTCCAAGTGCCCGCTAGTTAACCTACATTGTCCAAGTCCCTGATGGGGAACCTACATAGTCCAAGTATCCGCTAGGTAACCTACATAGTCCAAATGCCCGCTAGTAACGTACATAGTCCAAGTGCCCGTTAGGTAACCTATATAGTCCAAATGCCCGCTAGGGAACCCACATAATCCAAGTGCCCGTTAGAGACCTTACGTAGTCAAAGCCCTGCTAGGGAACCTACATAGTCCAAGTGCCCGCTAGGGAACCTAGATAGTCCAAGTACCCGTTAGCTAACCTAGATAGTCCAATTGCCCGCTAGGTAACCTACATAATCCAAGTGCCCGTTCTTTAACCTAGATAGTCCAAGTTCCTGTTAGCTAACCTACATAGTCCAAGTGCCCGTTCGTTAACCTAGATAGTTCAAGTGCCCGCTAGGTAACCTAGACAGTCCAAGTGCCTGCTAGGTAACCTACATAGTCCAAGTGCCCGCTAGGTAACCTACATAGTCCAAGTGCCCGCTAGTTAACCTAGATAGTCCAAGTGCCCGCTAGTTAACCTACATTGTCCAAGTCCCTGATGGGGAATCTACATAGTCCAAGTATCCGCTAGGTAACCTACATAGTCCAAATGCCCGCTAGTAACGTACATAGTCCAAGTGCCCGTTAGAGAACTTACATAGTCAAAGCCCTGCTAGGGAACCTACATAGTCCAAGTGCCCGCTAGGGAACCTAGATAGTCCAAGTACCCGTTAGCTAACCTAGATAGTCCAAGTGCCCGCTAGGTAACCTCCATAGTCCAAGTGCCCGTTCGTTAACCTAGATAGTCCAAGTTCCTGTTAGCTAACCTACATAGTCCAAGTGCCTGTTCGTTAACCTAGATAGTTCAAGTGCCCGCTAGGTAACCTAGACAGTCCAAGTGCCTGCTATTTAACCTACATAGTCCAAGTGCCCGCTAGGGAACCTACGTATTCCAAGTGCCCGTTAGTTTACCTTGATAGTCAAAGTGCCTTCTAGGTAACCTAGATAGTCCAAATGCCCGCTAGGATACCCACAGAGTCCAACTGCCCGATAGGGAACCAACATAGTCCAAGTGCCCGCTAAGGGACCTACATAGTCCAAGTGCCCGTTAGGGAACCTACAAAGTCCAAGTGCCCTCTAGGGAACCTGCATCGTCCATGTACCCGCTAGTTAACCTAGATAGTCCAAGTGCTCGCTAGTTAACATAGATCATCCAAGTGCCCGCTAGTTAACCTACATAGTCCAAGGTCCGTTAGTTAACCTAGATAGTCCAAGTGCCCTCTAGTTAACCTACATAGTCCAAGGGCCCTCTAGTTAACCTCGATAGTCCAAGTGCCCGCTAGGGGACGTACATAGTCCAAGTGCCCGCTGGACAACCTAGATAGTCCAAGTGCCCGCTAGATTACCTACATAGTCCAAGTGCCCGCTGAGGAACCTACATAGTCCAAGTGTCCGAAAGGGAACCTACGTATTCCAAGTGCCCGTTAGGGCACCTAGATAGTCCAAGTAACCATAGGGAACCTATATCGTCCAAGTGCCCTCTAGGGAAGCTACATAGTCAAAGTGCTCGCTAGGGAACCTGCATTGTACAAGTGCCCGCTAGTTAACCTAGATAGTCCAAGTGCCCACTAGGTAACCTAGATAGTCGAAGGGCCCGCTAGTTAACCTACATAGTCCAAGTGCCCGATAGGGAACCTACATAGTCCGAGTGCCCAATGAGGAACCTACATAGTCCAAGTGCCCGATAGGGAATCTTCATATTCCATGTGCCCGTTAGGGAACCCAGATAGTCCAAGTGCCCATAGGGAACCTATATGGTCCAAGTGCCCTCTAGGGAAGCTACATATTCATAGTGCCCGCTAGGGAACCTGCATCGTCCAAGTGCCCGCTAGTTAACCAAGATCGTCCAATTGTCCGCTAGTAAACCTACATAGTCCAAGTTCCCGTTAGGTAACCTAGATAGGCCAAGTGCCCGCAAGGTAACGTACATAGTCCAAGTGCCCGCTAGGTAACCTAGATATTCCAAGTTCCGGTTTGCTAACCTAGATAGTCCAAGTGCCCGCTAGGTAACCTACATAGTTCAAGTGCCCATTCGTTAACCTAGATAGTCCAAGTGCCCGCTAGGTAACCTATACTGTCTAAGAGCCCGCTAGGTTACGTACATAGTCCAAGTGCACGTTCGTTAACTTAGATAGTCCAAGTCGCGCTAGGTAACCTACATAGTCCAAAAGTCCGCTAGGTAACCTATATAGTCCAAGTGCCCGCTATTTAAACTATAGTCCAAGTGCCCGCTAGGTAACCTACATATTACAAGTTCCCGCTAGGTAACCAAGGTAGTCCAAGTGCCCGTTACCTAACCTAGATAGTCCAAGTGCCCGTTAGGTTACCTACATAGTCCAAGTGCCCGCTAATTAACCTACATAGTCCATGTGCTTTTAGGTAACCTAGACAGTCCAAGTGCCCGATAGTTAACCTCCATAGTCCAAGTGCCCGCTAATTAACCTATATAGTCCAAGTGCCCGCTAGGGAACCTGCATCATCCAAGTGCCCGCTAGTTAATCTAGATAGTCCAAGTGCCCGCTAGTTAAGCTAGATAGTCCAAGTGGCCGCTAGTTAACCTAGATCGTCCAAGTACCCGCTAGTTAACCTAGATCGCCCAAGTGCCCGCTAGTTAACCTACATAGTCCAAGGTCCGCTAGTTAAGCTAGATATTCCAAGTGCCCGCTAGTTAACCTACATAGTCCAAGGGTCCTCTAGTTAACCTAGATAGTCCAAGTGCCCACTAGGGGAAGTACATAGTCCAAGTGCCCGCTAGGTAACCTAGATAGTCTAAGGGCCCGCTAGTTAACCTACATAGTCCAACTGCCCGATAGGGAACCTACATAGTCCAAGCGATCGCTAAGGGACGAACATAGTCCAAGTGCCCGCTAGGGAACCTACATAGTCTAAGTGCCCGCTAGGTAACCTAGATAGTCCAAGTGCCCGCAGGTTAACCTACATAGTCCAAGTGCCCGCTGAGGAACCTACATAGTCCAAGTGTCCGAAAGGGAACCTACGTATTCCAAGTGCCCATTAGGGCACCTAGATAGTCCAAGTGCCCATAGGGAACCTATATAGTCCAAGTGCCCTCTAGGGAACTTACATAGTCAAAGTGCCCGCTATGGTACCTGCATTGTACAAGTGCCCTCTAGTTAACCTAGATAGTCCAAGTGCCCGCTAGGTAACCTAGATTGTCCAAGGGCCTGCTAGTTAACCTACATAGTCCAACGGCCCTCTAGTTAACCTAGATAGTCCAAGTGCCCGCTGGAGGACGTACATAGTCCAAGTGCCCGCTAGGTAACCTAGATAGTCTACGGGCCCGCTAGTTAACCTACATAGTCCAACTGCCCGATAGGGAACCTACATAGTCCAAGTGCCCGCTAAGGGACGAACATAGTCCAAGTGCCCGATAGGGAACCTGCATAGTCAAAGTGCCCGATAGGTAACCTAGATAGTCCAAGTGCCCGCTAGTAAACCTACATAGTCCAAGTGCCCACTGAGGAACCTGCATAGTCCAAGTGTCCGAAAGGGAACCTACGTATTCCAAGGGCCCATTAGGGCACCTAGATAGTCCAAGTGCCCATAGGGAACCTATATCGTCCAAGTGCCCTCTAGGGAACCTACATAGTCAAAGTGCCCGCTAGGGAACCTGCATTGTACAAGTGCCCTCTAGTTAACCTAGATAGTCCAAGTACCCGCTAGGTAACCTAGATAGTCCAAGGGCCCGCTAGTTAACCTACAAAGTCCAAGTGCCCGATAGGGAACCTATATAGTCCAAGTGCCCAATGAGGAACCTACATAGTCCAAGTGCCCGATAGGGAATCTTCATATTCCAAGTGCCCGTTAGGGAACCCAGATAGTTCAAGTGCCCATAGGGAACCTTCATAGTCCAAGTGCCCTCTAGGGAAGCTACATATTCATAGTGCCCGCTAGGGAACCTGCATTATCCAAGTGCCCGCTAGTTAACCTAGATCGTCCAAGTGTCCGCTAGTAAACCTACATAGTCCAAGTTCCCGTTAGGTAACCTAGATAGGCCAAGTGCCCGCTAGTTAACCTACTTAGTACAATGGCCCGCTAGTTGACCTAGATAGTTCAAGTGCCCGCTAGTTAACCTAGATAGTCAAAGTGCCCGCTAGTTAACCTAAGTAGTACAAATGTCCGATAGGGATCCTACATAGTCCAAGTGCCCGCTAGGTAACCTAGATATTCCAAGTTCCGGTTTGCTAACCTAGATAGTCCAAGTGCCCGCTAGGTAACCTACATCGTCCAAGTGCCCATTCGTTAACCTAGATAGTCCATGTGCCCGCTAGGTAACCTATACTGTCCAAGTGCCTGCTAGGTTACCTACATAGTCCAAGTGCACGTTCGTTAACTTAGATAGTCCAAGTCGCGCTAGGTAACCTACATAGTCCAAGGGCCACTAGGTAACCTATAGTCCAAGTGTCCTCTAGGTAACCTACATATTCCAAGTTCCCGCTAGGTAACCTAGATAGTCAAAGTGCCCGTTACCTAACCTAGATAGTCCAAGTGCCCGTGAGGTTACCTACATAGTCCACGTGCCCGTTCGTTAACCTAGATAGTACAATTGCCCGCTAGGTAACCTACATAGTCCAAGAGCCGGCAGGTACCTTAGACAGTTCAAGTGCCCGCTAGGTAACCTACATAGTCCAAGTGCCCGCTAGGTAACCTAGATAGTCCAAGTACCCGTTAGCTAACCTAGATAGTCCAAGTGCCCGCTAGGTAAACTCCATAGTCCAATTGCCTTCTAGGTAACCTCCATAGTCCAAGTGCCCACTAATTTACCTATATAGTCCAAGTGCCCGCTAGGGAAACTGCATCGTTCAAGTGCCCGCTAGTTAATCTAGATAATCCAAGTGCCCGCTAGTTAACCTAGATAGTCCAAGTGCCCGCTACTTAACCTAGATCGTCCAAGTGCCCGCTAGTTAACCTACATAGTCCAAGGTCCGCTAGTTAACCTAGATATTCCAAGTGCCCCTTAGTTAACCTACATAGTCAAAGGGCCCTCTAGTTAAACTAGATAGTCCAAGTGCCCGCTGGGGACATACATAGTCCAAGTGCCCGCTATGTAACCTAGAGAGTCTAAGGGCCCGCTAGATAACCTACATAGTCCAACTGCCCGATAGGGAACATACATAGTCCAAGTGCACGCTAAGGGACGAACATAGTCCAAGTGCCCGCTAGGGAACCTACATAGTCCAAGTGCCCGCTAGGTAACCTAGATAGTCCAAGTGCCCGCTAGTTAACCTACATAGTCCAAGTACCCGCTGAGGAACCTACATAGTCCAAGTGTCCGAAAGGGAACCTACGTATTCCAAGTGCCCATTAGGGCACCTAGATAGTCCAAGTGCCCATAGGGAACCTATATCGTCCAAGTGCCCTCTAGGGAACCTACATAGTCAAAGTGCCCGCTAGGGAACCTGCATTGTACAAGTGCCCTCTAGTTAACCTAGATAGTCCAAGTGCCCGCTAGGTAACCTAGATAGTCCAAGGGCCCGCTAGTTAACCTACAAAGTCCAAGTGCCCGATAGGGAACCTACGTAGTCCAAGTGCCCAATGAGGAACCTACATAGTCCTAGTGCCCGATAGGGAATCTTCATATACCAAGTGCCCGTTAGGGAACCCAGATAGTCCAAATACCCATAGGGAACCTACATAGTCCAAGTTCCCTCTTGGGAAGCTACATATTCATAGTGCCCGCTAGGGAACCTGCATTGTCCAAGTGCCCGCTAGTTAACCTAGATCGTCCAAGGGTCCGCTAGTAAACCTACATAGTCCAAGTTCCCGTTAGGTAACCTAGATAGGCCAAGTGCCCGCTAGTTAACCTACATAGTACAATGGCCCGCTAGTTGACCTAGATAGTCCAAGTGCCCGCTAGTTAACCTAGATAGTCAAAGTGCCCGCTAGTTAACCTAAGTAGTACAAATGTCCGATAGGGATCCTACATTGTCCAAGTGCCCGCTAGGTAACCTATATAGTCCAAGTGCCCGCTAGTTAGCCTATAGTCCAAGTGCCCTCTAGGTAACCTACATATTCCATGTTTCCGCTAGGTAACCTAGATAGTCCAAGTGCCCGTTACCTAACCTAGATTGTCCAAGTGCCCATTAGGTTACCTACATAGTCCACGTGCCCGTTCGTTAACCTAGATAGTACAATTGCCCGCTAGGTAACCTACATAGTCCAAGGGCCGGCTAGGTAACCTTTAGAATCCAAGTGCCCACTAGGTAATCTAGATAGTCCAGGTGCCCGTTAGGTAACCTAGATAGTCCAAGTGCCCGCTAGTTAACCTACACAGTCCAAGTGCCCGCTGGTTAACTTAAACAGTCCAATGCCCGCTAGGTTACCTGCATAGTCCAAGTGCCCGTTAGGTAACCTAGATAGTCCAAGTGCCCGCTAGGTAACCTACATAGTCCAAGTGCCCACTAGGTAACCTAGATAGTCCAAGTGCCCGTTCGTTAACCTAGATAGTCCAAGTTCCTGTTAGCTAACTTACATAGTCCAAGTGCCCGTTCGTTAACCTAGATAGTTCAATTGCCCGCTAGGTAACCTAGACATTCCAAGTGCCTGCAAGGTAACCTAAATAGTCCAAGTGCCCGTTTGCTAACCTAGATCGTCAAAGGGCCCGCTAGTTAACCTACATAGTCCAAGGGCCCGCTAGTTAACCTAGATAGTCCAAGTGCCCGCTAGTTAACCTACATTGTCCATGTCCCTGATGGGGAACCTACATAGTCCAAGTATCCGCTAGGTAACCTACATAGTCCAAATGCCCGCTAGTAACGTACATAGTCCAAGTGCCCGTTAGGTAACCTAGATAGTCCAAATGCCCGCTAGGGAACCCACATAGCCCAAGTGCCCATTAGAGAACTTACATAATCAAAGCCCTGCTAGGGAACCTACATAGTCCAAGTGCCCGCTAGGGAACCTAGATAGTCTAAGTACCCGTTAGCTAACCTAGATAGTCCAAGTGCCCGCTAGGTAACCTCCATAGTTCAAGTGCCCGCTAGGTAACCTCCATAGTCCAAGTGCCCGTTCGTTAACCTAGATAGTCCAAGTTCCTGTTAGCTAACTTACATAGTCCAAGTGCCCGTTCGTTAACCTGGATAGTTCAATTGCCCGCTAGGTAACCTAGACAGTCCAAGTGCCTGCAAGGTAACCTAAATAGTCCAAGTGCCCGTTTGCTAACCTAGATCGTCAAAGGGCCCGCTAGTTAACCTACATAGTCCAAGGGCCCGCTAGTTAACCTAGATAGTCCAAGTGCCCGCTAGTTAACCTACATTGTCCATGTCCCTGATGGGGAACCTACATAGTCCAAGTATCCGCTAGGTAACCTACATAGTCCAAATGCCCGCTAGTAACGTACATAGTCCAAGTGCCCGTTAGTTAACCTAGATAGTCCAAATGCCCGCTAGGAAACCCACATAGCCCAAGTGCCCATTAGAGAACTTACATAATCAAAGCCCTGCTAGGGAACCTACATATTCCAAGTGCCCGCTAGGGAACCTAGATAGTCTAAGTACCCGTTAGCTAACCTAGATAGTCCAAGTGCCCGCTAGGTAACCTCCATAGTCCAAGTGCCCGCTAGGTAACCTCCATAGTCCAAGTGCCCGTTCGTTAACCTAGATAGTTCAAGTTCCTGTTAGCTAACCTACATAGTCCAAGTGTCCGTTCGTTAACCTAGATAGTTCAAGTGCCCGCTAGGTAACCTAGACAGTCCAAGTGCCTGCTAGGTAACCTACATAGTCTCAGTGCCCGCTAGGGACCTACATAGTCCAAGTGCCCGCTAGGTAACCTACATAGTCCAAGTGCCCGTTAGTTAACCTAGATAGTCAAAGTGCCTGCTAGGTAACCTAGATAGTCCAAATGCCCGCTAGGGTACCCACATAGTCCAACTGCCCGATAGAGAACCAACATAGTCCAAGTGCCCGCTAAGGGACCGACATAGTTCAAGTGACCGCTAGGGAACCTACATAGTCCAAATGCCCGTTAGGGTACCCACAGAGTCCAACTGCCCGATAGGGAACCAACATAGTCCAAGTGCACGCTAAGGGACCTACATAGTCCAAGTGCCTTTTAGGGAACCTACATAGTCCAAGTGCCCTCTAGGGAACCTGCATCGTCCAAGTGCCCGCCAGTTAACATAGAGAGTCTAAGTTCCCGCTAGTTAACCTAGATAGTCCAAGTGCCCGCTAGTTAACATAGATCGTCCAAGTGCCCGCTAGTTAACCTACATAGTCCAAGGTCCGTTAGTTAACCTAGATAGTCCAAGTGCCCTCTAGATAACCTACATAGTCCAAGGGCCCTCTAGTTAACCTCGATAGTCCAAGTGCCCGCTGTGGAACCTACATAGACGAAGTGTCCGAAAGGGAACCTACGTATTCCAAGTGCCCGTTAGGGCACCTAGATAGTCCAAGTAACCATAGGGAACCTATATAGTCCAAGTGCCCTCTAGGGAAGCTACATAGTCAAAGTGCCCGCTAGGGAACCTGCATTGTAAAAGTGCCCGCTAGTTAACCTAGATAGTCCAAGTGCCCGCTAGGTAACCTAGATAGTCGAAGGGCCCGCTAGTTAACCTACATAGTCCAACTGCCCGATAGGGAACCTACATAGTCCAAGTGCCCAATGAGGAACCTACATAGTCCAAGTACCCGTTAGCTAACCTAGATAGTCCAAGTGCCCGCTAGGTAACCTACATAGTCCAAGTGCCCGTTCGTTAACCTAGATAGTCCAAGTTCCTGGTAGCTAACCTATATAGTCCAAGTGACGTTCCTTAACCTAGATAGTTCAAGTGCCCGCTAGGTAACCTAGACAGTCCAAGTGCCTGCTAGGTAACCTACATAGTCCAAGTGCCCGCTAGTTAACCTACATAGTCCAAGGTCCGTTAGTTAACCGAGATAGTCCAAGTGCCCTCTAGATACCCTACATAGTCCAAGGGCCCTCTAGTTAACCTCGATAGTCCAAGTGCCCGCTAGGGGACGTACATAGTCCAAGTGCCCGCTGGACAACCTAGATAGTCCAAGTGCCCGCTAGTTAACCTACATAGTCCAAGTGCCCGCTGAGGAACCTACATAGACGAAGTGTCCGAAAGGGAACCTACGTATTCCAAGTGCCCGTTAGGGCACCTAGATAGTCCAAGTAACCATAGGGAACCTATATAGTCCAAGTGCCCTCTAGGGAAGCTACATAGTCAAAGTGCCCGCTAGGGAACCTGCATTGTACAAGTGCCTGCTAGTTAACCTAGATAGTCCAAGTGCCCGCTAGGTAACCTAGATAGTCGAAGGGCCCGCTAGTTAACCAACATAGTCCAAGTGCCCGTTTGCTAACCTAGATCGTCAAAGGGCCCGCTAGTTAACCTACATAGTCCAAGGGCCCTCTAGTTAACCTAGATAGTCCAAGTGTTGGCTAGTTAACCTACATTGTCCAAGTCCCTGATGGGGAGCCTACATAGTCCAAGTATCCGCTAGGTAACCTACATAGTCCAAATGCCCACTAGTAACGTACGTAGTCCAAATGCCCGTTAGGTAACCTAGATAGTCCAAATGCCCGCTAGGGAACCTACATAGCCAAGTGCCCGCTACGTAACCTACATAGTCCAAATGCCTGCTAGAAACCTACATAGTCCAAGTGCAAGAAGGGAACCTACATAATCCAAGTGCCCGCTAGGGAACCTACATAATCCAAATGCCCGTTAGGTAACCTAGATAGTGCAAATGCCCGCTAGGGTACCCACATAGTCTAAGTGCCCGCGAGGTAACCTACATAGTCCAAGTGCCCATTCATTAACCTAGATTTTCCAAGTGCCCTCTAGGTAACCTAGACTGTCCAAGTGCCCGCTTGGTTACCTACATAGTCCACGTGCCCGTTCGTTAACCTAGAAAGTATAAGAGCCCGCTAGTTAACCTACATTGTCCAAGGGCCCGATAGTTAACCTAGATAGTCCAAGTGCCCGCTAGTTAACCTACATTGTCCATGTCCCTGATGGGGAACCTACATAGTCCAAGTATCCGCTAGGTAACCTACATAGTCCAAATGCCCGCTAGTAACGTACATAGTCCAAGTGCCCGTTAGGGAACCTAGATAGTCCAAATGCCCGCTAGGGAACCCATATAGTCCAAGTGCCCGTTAGAGAACTTACATAGTCAAAGCCCTGCTAGGGAACCTACATAGTCCAAGTGCCCGCTAGGGAACCTAGATAGTCCAAGTACCCGTTATCTAACCTAGATAGTCCAAGTGCCCGCTAGGTAACCTACATAGTCCAAGTGCCTGTTCGTTAACCTAGATAGTCCAAGTTCCTGTTAGCTAACCTACATAGTCCAAGTGCCCGTTCGTTAACCTAGATAGTTCAAGTGCCCGCTAGGTAACCTAGACAGTCCAAGTGCCTGCTAGGTAACCTACATAGTCCAAGTGCCCGCTAGTTAACCTACATAGTCCAAGGTCCGTTAGTTAACCTAGATAGTCCAAGTGCCCTCTAGATAACCTACATAGTCCAAGGGCCCTCTAGTTAACCTCGATAGTCCAAGTGCCCGCTAGGGGACGTACATAGTCCAAGTGCCCGCTGGACAACCTAGATAGTCCAAGTGCCCGCTAGTTAACCTACATAGTCCAAGTGCCCGCTGAGGAACCTACATAGACGAAGTGTCCGAAAGGGAACCTACGTATTCCAAGTGCCCGTTAGGGCACCTAGATAGTCCAAGTAACCATAGGGAACCTATATAGTCCAAGTGCCCTCTAGGGAAGCTACATAGTCAAAGTGCCCGCTAGGGAACCTGCATTGTACAAGTGCCTGCTAGTTAACCTAGATAGTCCAAGTGCCCGCTAGGTAACCTAGATAGTCGAAGGGCCCGCTAGTTAACCTACATAGTCCAAGTGCCCGATAGGGAACCTACATAGTCCAAGTGCCCAATGAGGAACCTACATAGTCCAAGTGCCCGATAGGGAATCTTCATATTCCAAGTGCCCGTTAGGGAACCCAGATAGTCCAAGTGCCCATAGGGAACCTATATGGTCCAAGTGCCCTCTAGGGAAGCTACATATTCATAGTGCCCGCTAGGGAACCTGCATTGTCCACGTGCCCGCTAGTTAACCAAGATTGTCCAAGTGTCCGCTAGTAAACCTACATAGTCCAAGTTCCCGTTAGGTAACCTAGATAGGCCAAGTGCCCGCAAGGTAACCTACATAGTCCAAGTGCCCGCTAGGTAACCTAGATATTCCAAGTTCCGGTTTACTAACCTAGATAGTCCAAGTGCCCGGTAGGTAACCTACATAGTCCAAGTGCCCATTCGTTAACCTAGATAGTCCAAGTGCCCGCTAGGTAACCTAATCTGTCCAAGTGCCCGCTAGGTTACCTACATAGTCCATGTGCACGTTCGTTAACTTAGATAGTCCAGGTTGCGCTAGGTAACATACATAGACCAAGGGCCCCCTAGGTAACCTATCTAGTCCAAGTGCCCGCTAGTTAAAATATAGTCCAAGTGCCCGCTAGGTAACCTACATATTCCAAGTTCCCGCTAGGTAATCTAGATAGTCCAAGTGCCCGTTACCTAACCTAGATAGTCCAAGTGCCCATTAGGTTACCTACATGGTCCACGTGCCGGTTCGTTAACCTAGATTGTCCAAGTGCCCGCTAATTAACCTACATAGTCCAAGTGCCCGTTAATTAACCTACATAGTCCAAGTGCCCGTTAGGTAACCTAGACAATCCAAGTGCCCGCTAGGTAACCTCCATAGTCCAAGTGCCCGCTAATTAACCTATATAGTCCAAGTGCCCGCTAGGGAACCTGCATCGTCCAAGTGCCCGCTAGTTAATCTAGATAGTCCAAGTGCCCGCTAGTTAACCTACATAGTCCAAGGGCCCTCTATTTAACCTAGATAGTCCAAGTGCCCGCTAGGGGACATACATAGTCCAAGTGCCCGCTAGGTAACCTAGATATTCTAAGGGCCCGCTAGTTAACCTACATAGTCCAACTGCCCGATAGGGAACCTACATAGTCCAAGATCCAGCTAAGGGACGAATATAGTCCAAGTGCCCGCTAGGGAACCTACATAGTCCAAGTGCCCGCTAGGTAACCTAGATAGTCCAAGTGCCCGCTAGTTAACCTACATAGTCCAAGTGCCCGCTGAGGAACCTACATAGTCCAAGTGTCCGAAAGGGAACCTACGTATTCCAAGTGCCCATTAGGGCACCTAGATAGTCCAAGTGCCCATAGGGAACCTATATGGTCCAAGTGCCCTCTAGGGAAGCTACATATTCATAGTGCCCGCAAGGGAACCTGCATTGTCCAAGTGCCCGCTAGTTATCCTAGATCGTCCAAGGGTCCGCTAGTAAACCTACATAGTCCAAGTTCCCGTTAGGTAACCTAGATAGGCCAAGTGCCCGCTAGATAACCTACATAGTACAATGGCCCGCTAGTTGACCTAGATAGTCCAAGTGCCCGCTAGTTAACCTAGCTAGTCAAAGTGCCCTCTAGTTAACCTAAGTAGTACAAATGTCCAATAGGGATCCTACATAATCCAAGTGCCCGCTAGGTAACCTAGATATTCCAAGTTTCGGTTTGCTAACCTAGATAGTCCAAGTGCCCGCTAGGTAACCTATACTGTCCAAGTGCCCGCTAGGTTACTTACATAGTCCAAGTGCACGTTCGTTAACTTAGATAGTCCAAGTCGCGTTAGGTAACCAACATAATCTAAGGGCCGCTAGGTAACCTATATAGTCCAAGTGCCCGCTAGTTAACCTATAGTCCAAGTGCCCTCTAGGTAACTTAAACAGTCCAAGTGCCTGCTAGGTTACCTGCATAGTCCAAGTGCCCGCTAGGTAACCTAGACAGTCCAAGTGCCTGCTAGGTAACCTACATAGTCCAAGTGCCCGTTTGCTAACCTAGATCGTCAAAGGGCCCGCTAGTTAACCTACATAGTCCAAGGGCCCTCTAGTTAACCTAGATAGTCCAAGTGCCCGCTAGTTAACCTACATTGTTCAAGTCCCTGATGGGGAGCCTACATAGTCCAAGTATCCGCTAGGTAACCTACATAGTCCAAATGCCCACTAGTAACGTACGTAGTCCAAATGCCCGTTAGGTAACCTAGATAGTCCAAATGCCCGCTAGGGAACCTACATAGCCCAAGTGCCCGCTAGGTAACCTACATAGTCCAAATGCCCGCTAGAAACCTACATAGTCCAAGTGCAAGAAGGGAACCTACGTAATACAAGTTCCCGCTAGGGAACCTACATAGTCCAAATGCCCGTTAGGTAGCCTAGATAGTCCAAATGCCCGCTAGGGTACACACATAGTCTAAGTGCCCGCGAGGTAACCTACATAGTCCAAGTGCCCATTCATTAAACTAGATTTTCCAAGTGCCCTCTAGGTAACCTAGACTGTCCAAGTGCCCGCTTGGTTACCTACATAGTCCACGTGCCCGTTCGTTAACCTAGAAAGTATAAGAGCCCGCTAGTTAACCTACATAGTCCAAGGGCCCGATAGTTAACCTAGATAGTCCAAGTGCCCGCTAGTTAACCTACATTGTCCATGTCCCTGATGGGGAACCTACATAGTCCAAGTATCCGCTAGGTAACCTACATAGTCCAAATGCCCGCTAGTAACGTACATAGTCCAAGTGCCCGTTAGGGAACCTAGATATTCCAAATGCCCGCTAGGGAACCCACATAGTCCAAGTGCCCGTTAGAGAACTTACATAGTCAAAGCCCTGCTAGGGAACCTACATAGTCCAAGTGCCCGCTAGGGAACCTAGATAGTCCAAGTACCCGTTATCTAACCTAGAAAGTCCAAGTGCCCGCTAGGTAACCTACATAGTCCAAGTGCCCGTTCGTTAACCTAGATAGTCCAAGTTCCTGTTAGCTAACCTACATAGTCCAAGTGCCCGTTCGTTAACCTAGATAGTTCAAGTGCCCGCTAGGTAACCTAGACAGTCCAAGTGCCTGCTAGGTAACCTACATAGTCCAAGTGCCTGCTAGTTAACCTACATAGTCCAAGGTCCGTTAGTTAACCTAGATAGTCCAAGTGCCCTCTAGATAACCTACATAGTCCAAGGGCCCTCTAGTTAACCTCGATAGTCCAAGTGCCCGCTAGGGGACGTACATAGTCCAAGTGCCCGCTGGACAACCTAGATAGTCCAAGTGCCCGCTAGTTAACCTACATAGTCCAAGTGCCCGCTGAGGAACCTACATAGACGAAGTGTCCGAAAGGGAACCTACGTATTCCAAGTGCCCGTTAGGGCACCTAGATAGTCCAAGTAACCATAGGGAACCTATATAGTCCAAGTGCCCTCTAGGGAAGCTACATAGTCAAAGTGCCCGCTAGGGAACCTGCATTGTACAAGTGCCTGCTAGTTAACCTAGATAGTCCAAGTGCCCGCTAGGTAACCTAGATAGTCGAAGGGCCCGCTAGTTAACCTACATAGTCCAAGTGCCCGATAGGGAACCTACATAGTCCAAGTGCCCAATGAGGAACCTACATAGTCCAAGTGCCCGATAGGGAATCTTCATATTCCAAGTGCCCGTTAGGGAACCCAGATAGTCCAAGTGCCCATAGGGAACCTATATGGTCCAAGTGCCCTCTAGGGAAGCTACATATTCATAGTGCCCGCTAGGGAACCTGCATTGTCCAAGTGCCCGCTAGTTAACCAAGATTGTCCAAGTGTCCGCTAGTAAACCTACATAGTCCAAGTTCCCGTTAGGTAACCTAGATAGGCCAAGTGCCCGCAAGGTAACCTACATAGTCCAAGTGCCCGCTAGGTAACCTAGATATTCCAAGTTCCGGTTTACTAACCTAGATAGTCCAAGTGCCCGGTAGGTAACCTACATAGTCCAAGTGCCCATTCGTTAACCTAGATAGTCCAAGTGCCCGCTAGGTAACCTAATCTGTCCAAGTGCCCGCTAGGTTACCTACATAGTCCATGTGCACGTTCGTTAACTTAGATAGTCCAGGTTGCGCTAGGTAACATACATAGACCAAGGGCCCGCTAGGTAACCTATCTAGTCCAAGTGCCCGCTAGTTAAACTATAGTCCAAGTGCCCGCTAGGTAACCTACATATTCCAAGTTCCCGCTAGGTAATCTAGATAGTCCAAGTGCCCGTTACCTAACCTAGATAGTCCAAGTGCCCATTAGGTTACCTACATAGTCCACGTGCCGGTTCGTTAACCTAGATAGTCCAAGTGCCCGCTAATTAACCTACATAGTCCAAGTGCCCGTTAATTAACCTACATAGTCCAAGTGCCCGTTAGGTAACCTAGACAATCCAAGTGCCCGCTAGGTAACCTCCATAGTCCAAGTGCCCGCTAATTAACCTATATAGTCCAAGTGCCCGCTAGGGAACCTGCATCGTCCAAGTGCCCGCTAGTTAATCTAGATAGTCCAAGTGCCCGCTAGTTAACCTACATAGTCCAAGGGCCCTCTATTTAACCTAGATAGTCCAAGTGCCCGCTAGGGGACGTACATAGTCCAAGTGCCCGCTAGGTAACCTAGATATTCTAAGGGCCCGCTAGTTAACCTACATAGTCCAACTGCCCGATAGGGAACCTACATAGTCCAAGATCCCGCTAAGGGACGAACATAGTCCAAGTGCCCGCTAGGGAACCTACATAGTCCAAGTGCCCGCTAGGTAACCTATATAGTCCAAGTGCCCGCTAGTTAACCTACATAGTCCAAGTGCCCGCTGAGGAACCTACATAGTCCAAGTGTCCGAAAGGGAACCTACGTATTCCAAGTGCCCATTAGGGCACCTAGATAGTCCAAGCGCCCATAGGGAACCTATATGGTCCAAGTGCCCTCTAGGGAAGCTACATATTCATAGTGCCCGCAAGGGAACCTGCATTGTCCAAGTGCCCGCTAGTTATCCTAGATCGTCCAAGGGTCCGCTAGTAAACCTACATAGTCCAAGTTCCCGTTAGGTAACCTAGATAGGCCAAGTGCCCGCTAGATAACCTACATAGTACAATGGCCCGCTAGTTGACCTAGATAGTCCAAGTGCCCGCTAGTTAACCTAGCTAGTCAAAGTGCCCTCTAGTTAACCTAAGTAGTACAAATGTCCAATAGGGATCCTACATAATCCAAGTGCCCGCTAGGTAACCTAGATATTCCAAGTTTCGGTTTGCTAACCTAGATAGTCCAAGTGCCCGCTAGGTAACCTATACTGTCCAAGTGCCCGCTAGGTTACTTACATAGTCCAAGTGCACGTTCGTTAACTTAGATAGTCCAAGTCGCGTTAGGTAACCAACATAATCTAAGGGCCGCTAGGTAACCTATATAGTCCAAGTGCCCGCTAGTTAACCTATAGTCCAAGTGCCCTCTAGGTAACTTAAACAGTCCAAGTGCCTGCTAGGTTACCTGCATAGTCCAAGTGCCCGCTAGGTAACCTAGACAGTCCAAGTGCCTGCTAGGTAACCTACATAGTCCAAGTGCCCGTTTGCTAACCTAGATCGTCAAAGGGCCCGCTAGTTAACCTACATAGTCCAAGGGCCCTCTAGTTAACCTAGATAGTCCAAGTGCCCGCTAGTTAACCTACATTGTCCAAGTCCCTGATGGGGAGCCTACATAGTCCAAGTATCCGCTAGGTAACCTACATAGTCCAAATGCCCACTAGTAACGTACGTAGTCCAAATGCCCGTTAGGTAACCTAGATAGTCCAAATGCCCGCTAGGGAACCTACATAGCCCAAGTGCCCGCTAGGTAACCTACATAGTCCAAATGCCCGCTAGAAACCTACATAGTCCAAGTGCAAGAAGGGAAACTACATAATCCCAGTGCCCGCTAGGGAACCTACATAGTCCAAATGCCCGTTAGGTAGCCTAGATAGTCCAAATGCCCGCTAGGGTACACACATAGTCTAAGTGCCCGCGAGGTAACCTACATAGTCCAAGTGCCCATTCATTAAACTAGATTTTCCAAGTGCCCTCTAGGTAACCTAGACTGTCCAAGTGCCCGCTTGGTTACCTACATAGTCCACTTGCCCGTTCGTTAACCTAGAAAGTACAAGAGCCCGCTAGTTAACCTACATAGTCCAAGGGCCCTCTATTTAACCTAGATAGTCCAAGTGCCCGCTAGTTAACCTACATTGTCCAAGTCCCTGATGGGGAGCCTACATAGTCCAAGTATCCGCTAGGTAACCTACATAGTCCAAATGCCCACTAGTAACGTACGTAGTCCAAATACCCGTTAGGTAACCTAGATAGTCCAAATGCCCGCTAGGGAACCTACATAGCCCAAGTGCCCGCTAGGTAACCTACATAGTCCAAATGCCCGCTAGAAACCTACATAGTCCAAGTGCAAGAAGGGAAACTACATAATCCAAGTGCCCGCTAGGGAACCTACATAGTCCAAATGCCCGTTAGGTACCCTAGATAGACCAAATGCCCGCTAGGGTACACACATAGTCTAAGTGCCCGCGAGGTAACCTACATAGTCCAAGTGCCCATTCATTAAACTAGATTTTCCAAGTGCCCTCTAGGTAACCTAGACTGTCCAAGTGCCCGCTTGGTTACCTACATAGTCCACTTGCCCGTTCGTTAACCTAGAAAGTACAAGAGCCCGCTAGTTAACCTACATAGTCCAAGGGCCCGCTAGTTAACCTAGATAGTCCAAGTGCCCGCCAGTTAACCTACATTGTCCATGTCCCTGATGGGGAACCTACATAGTCCAAGTATCCGCTAGGTAACCTACATAGTCCAAATGCCCGCTAGTAACGTACATAGTCCAAGTGCCCGTTAGGTAACCTAGATAGTCCAAATGCCCGCTAGGGAACCCACATAGTCCAAGTGCCCGTTGGAGAACTTACATAGTAAAAGCCCTGCTAGGGAACCTACATAGTCCAAGTGCCCGCTAGGGAACCTAGATAGTCCAAGTACCCGTTAGCTAACCTAGATAGTCCAAGTGCCCGCTAGGTAACCTACATAGTCCAAGTGCCCGTTCGTTAACCTAGATAGTCCAAGTTCCTGTTAGCTAACTTACATAGCCCAAGTGCCCGTTCGTTAACCTAGATAGTTCAAGTGCCCGCTAGGTAACCTAGACAGTCCAAGTGCCTGCTAGGTAACCTACATAGTCCAAGTGCCCGCTAGGGAACCTACATAGTCCAAGTGCCCGTTAGTTAACCTAGATAGTCAAAGTGCCTTCTAGGTAACCTAGATAGTCCAAATGCCCGCTAGGATACCCACATAGTCCAACTGCCCGTTAGGGAACCAACATAGTCCAAGTGCCCGCTAAGGGACCTACATAGTCCAAGTGCCCGTTAGGGAACCTACATAGTCCAAGTGCCCTCTAGGGAACCTGCATCGTCCATGTGCCCGCCAGTTAACATAGATAGTCTAAGTTCTCGCTAGTTAACCTAGATAGTCCAAGTGCCCGCTAGTTAACATAGATCGTCCAAGTGCCCGCTAGTTAACCTACATAGTCCAAGGTCCGTTAGTTAACCTAGATAGTCCAAGTGCCCTCTAGTTAACCTACATAGTCCAAGGGCCCTCTAGTTAACCTCGAAATTCCAAGTGCCCGCTAGGGGACGTACATAGTCCAAGTGCCCGCTGGGCAACCTAGATAGTCCAAGTGCCCGCTAGATAACCTACATATTCCAAGTGCCCGCTGAGGAACCTACATAGTCCAAGTGTCCGAAAGGGAACCTACGTATTCCAAGTGCCCGTCAGGGCACCTAGATAGTCCAAGTAACCATAGGGAACCTATATAGTCCAAGTGCCCTCTAGGGAACCTACATAGTCAAAGTGCCCGCTAGGGAACCTGCATTGTACAAGTGCCCGCTAGTTAACCTAGATAGTCCAAGTGCCCGCTAGGTAACCTAGATAGTCGAAGGGCCCACTAGTTAACCTACATAGTCCAAGTGCCCGATAGGGAACCTACATAGTCCAAGTGCCCAATGAGGAACCTACATAGTCCAAGTGCCCGATAGGGAATCTTCATATTCCAAGTGCCCGTTAGGGAACCCAGATAGTCCAAGTGCCCATAGGGAACCTATATGGTCCAAGTGCCCTCTAGGGAAGCTACATATTCATAGTGCCCGCTAGGGAACCTGCATTGTCCAAGTGCCCGCTAGTTAACCAAGATCGTCCAAGTGTCCGCTAGTAAACCTACATAGTCCAAGTTCCCGTTAGGTAACCTAGATAGGCCAAGTGCCCGCAAGGTAACCTACATAGTCCAAGTGCCCGCTAGGTAACCTAGATATTCCAAGTTCCGGTTTACTAATCTAGATAGTCCAAGTGCCCGCTAGGTAACCTACATAGTCCAAGTGCCCATTCGTTAACCTAGATAGTCCAAGTGCCCGCTAGGTAACCTATATTGTCCAAGTGCCCGCTAGGTTACCTACATAGTCCATGTGCACGTTCGTTAACTTAGATAGTCCAAGTCGCGCTAGGTAACCTACATAGTCCAAAGGCCCGCTAGGTAACCTATATAGTCCAAGTGCCCGCTAGTTAAACTATAGTCCAAGTGCCCGCTAGGTAACCTACATATTCCAAGTTCCCGCTATGTAACCAAGATAGTCCAAGTGCCCGTTACCTAACCTAGATAGTCCAAGTGCCCGTTAGGTTACCTACATAGTCCAAGTGCCCGCTAATTAACCTACATAGTCCAAGTGCCCGTTAGGTAACCTACATAGTCCAAGTGCCCTATAGTTAACCTCCACAGTCCAAGTGCCCGCTAATTAACCTATATAGTCCAAGTGCCCGCTAGGGAACCTGCATCATCCATGTGCCCGCTAGTTAATCTAGATAGTCCAAGTGCCCGCTAGTTAAGCTAGATAGTCCAAGTGGCCGATAGTTAACCTAGATCGTCCAAGTGCCCGCTAGTTAACCTAGATCGCCCAAGTGCCCGCTAGTTAATCTACATAGTCCATGTTCCGCTAGTTAACCTAGATATTCCAAGTGCCCGCTAGTTAACCTACATAGTCCAAGGGCCCTCTAGTTAACCTAGATAGTCCAAGTGCCCACTAGGGGAAGTACATAGTCCAAGTGCCCGCTAGGTAACCTAGATAGTCTAAGGGCCCGCTAGTTAACCTACATAGTCCAACTGCCCGATAGGGAACCTACATAGTCCAAGTGCCCGCTAAGGGACGAACATAGTCCAAGTGCCCGCTAGGGAACCTGCATAGTCAAAGTGCCCGATAGGTAACCTAGATAGTCCAAGTGCCCGCTGAGGAACCTGCATAGTCCAAGTGTCCGAAAGGGAACCTACGTATTCCAAGGGCCCATTAGGGCACCTAGATAGTCCAAGTGCCCATAGGGAACCTATATCGTCCAAGTGCCCTCTAGGGAACCTACATAGTCAAAGTGCCCGCTAGGGAACCTGCATTTTACAAGTGCCCTCTAGTTAACTTAGATAGTCCAAGTGCCCGCTAGGTAACCGAGATAGTCCAAGGGCCCGCTAGTTAACCTACAAAGTCCAAGTGCCCGATAGGGAACCTACATAGTCCAAGTGCCCAATGAGAAACCTACATAGTCCAAGTGCCCGATAGGGAATCTTCATATTCCAAGTGCCCGTTAGGGAACCCAGATAGTCCAAGTGCCCATAGGGAACCTACATAGTCCAAGTGCCCTCTAGGGAAGCTACCTATTCATAGTGCCCGCTAGGGAACCTGCATTGTCCAAGTGCCCTCTAGTTAACCTAGATCGTCCAAGTGTCCGCTAGTAAACCTACATAGTCCAAGTTCCCGTTAGGTAACCTAGATAGGCCAAGTGCCCGCTAGTTAACCTACATAGTACAATGGCCCGCTAGTTGACCTAGATAGTTCAAGTGCCCGCTAGTTAACCTAGATAGTCAAAGTGCCCGCTAGTTAACCTAAGTAGTACAAATGTCTGATAGGGATCCTACATAGTCCATGTGCCCGCTAGGTAACCTAGATATTCCAAGTTCCGGTTTGCTAACCTAGATAGTCCAAGTGCCCGCTAGGTAACCTACATAGTCCAAGTGCCCTTTCGTTAACCTAGATAGTCCAAGTGCCCGCTAGGTTACCTATATAGTCCAAGTGCACGTTCGTTAACTTAGATAGTCCAAGTCGCGCTAGGTAACCTACATAGTCCAAGGGCCACTAGGTAACCTATAGTCCAAGTGCCCTCTAGGTAACCTACATATTCCAAGTTCCCGCTAGGTAACCTAGATAGTCAAAGTGCCCGTTACCTAACCTAGATAGTCCAAGTGCCCGTGAGGTTACCTACATAGTCCACGTGCCCGTTCGTTAACCTAGATAGTACAATTGCCCGCTAGGTAACCTACATAGTCCAAGAGCCGGCAGGTAACTTAGACAGTTCAAGTGCCCGCTAGGTTACCTGCATAGTCCAAGTGCCCGTTAGGTAACCTAGATAGTCCAAGTGCCCGCTAGGTAACCTACATAGTCCAAGTGCCCGCTAGGTAACCTAGATAGTCCAAGTACCCGTAGGCTAACCTAGATAGTCCAAGTGCCCGCTAGGTAACCTCCATAGTCCAATTGCCTTCTAGGTAACCTCCGTAGTCCAAGTGCCCACTAATTTACCTATATAGTCCAAGTGCCCGCTAGGGAAACTGCATCGTTCAAGTGCCCGCTAGTTAATCTAGATAGTCCAAGTGCCCGCTAGTTAACCTAGATAGTCCAAGTGCCCGCTACTTAACCTAGATCGTCCAAGTGCCCGCTAGTTAACCTACATAGTCAAAGGGCCCTCTAGTTAACCTAGATAGTCCAAGTGCCCGCTAGGGGACATACATAGTCCAAGTGCCCGCTATGTAACCTAGATAGTCTAAGGGCCCGCAAGATAACCTAAATAGTCCAACTGCCCGATAGGGAACCTACGTAGTCCAAGTGCCCGCTAAGGGACGAACATAGTCCAAGTGCCCGCTAGGGAACCTACAAAATCCAAGTGCCCGCTAGGTAACCTAGATAGTCCAAGTGCCCGCTAGTTAACCTACATAGTCCAAGTGCCCGCTGAGGAACCTACATAGTCCAAGTGTCCGAAAGGGAACCTACGTATTCCAAGTGCCCGTTAGGGCACCTAGATAGTCCAAGTGCCCATAGGGAACCTATATAGTCCAAGTGCCCTCTAGGGAAGCTACATAGTCAAAGTGCCCGCTAGGGAACCTGCATTGTACAAGTGCCCGCTAGTTAACCTAGATAGTCCAAGTGCCCGCTAGTTAACCAAGATCGTCCAAGTGTCTGCTAGTAAACCTACATAGTCCAAGTGCCCGTTAGGTAACCTAGATAGGCCAAGTGCCCGCAAGGTAACCTACATAGTCCAAGAGCCCGCTAGGTAACCTAGATATTCCAAGTTCCGGTTTACTAATCTAGATAGTCCAAGTGCCCGCTAGGTAACCTACATAGTCCAAGTGCCCATTCGTTAACCTAGATAGTCCAAGTGCCCGCTAGGTAACCTATACTGTCCAAGTGCCCGCTAGGTTACCTATATAGTCCATGTGCACGTTCTTTAACTTAGATAGTCCAAGTCGCGCTAGGTAACCTATATAGTCCAAGTGCCCGCTAGTTAAACTATAGTCCAAGTGCCCGCTAGGTAACCTACATATTCCAAGTTCCCGCTAGGTAACCAAGATTGTCTAAGTGCCCGTTACCTAACCTAGATAGTCCAAGTGCCCGTTAGGTTACCTATATAGTCCAAGTGCCCGCTAATTAACCTACGTAGTCCAAGTGCCCGTTAGGTAACCTAGACAGTCCAAGTGCCCGATAGTTAACCTCCATAGTCCAAGTGCCCGCTAATAACCTATATAGTCCAAGTGCCCGCTAGGGAACCTGCATCATCCAAGTGCCCGCTAGTTAATCTAGATAGTCCAAGTGCCCGCTAGTTAAGCTAGATAGTCCAAGTGGCCGCTAGTTAACCTAGATCGTCCAAGTGCCCGCTAGTTAACCTAGATCGCCCAAGTGCCCGCTAGTTAACCTACATAGTCCAAGGTCCGCTAGTTAACCTAGATATTCCAAGTGCCCGCTAGTTAACCTACATAGTCCAAGGGCCCTCTAGTTAACCTAGATAGTCCAAGTGCCCACTAGGGGAAGTACATAGTCCAAGTGCCCGCTAGGTAACCTAGATAGTCTAAGGGCCCGCTAGTTAACCTACATAGTCCAACTGCCCGATAGGGAACCTACATAGTCCAAGCGCTCGCTAAGGGACGAACATAGTCCAAGTGCCCGCTAGGGAACCTACAAAATCCAAGTGCCCGCTAGGTAACCTAGATAGTCCAAGTGCCCGCTAGTTAACCTACATAGTCCAAGTGCCCGCTGAGGAACCTACATAGTCCAAGTGTCCGAAAGGGAACCTACGTTTTCCAAGTGCCCATTAGGGCACCTAGATAGTCCAAGTGCCCATAGGGAACCTATATAGTCCAAGTGCCCTCTAGGGAACTTACATAGTCAAAGTGCCCGCTAGGGTACCTGCATTGTACAAGTGCCCTCTAGTTAACCTAGATAGTCCAAGTGCCCACTAGTTAACCTACATAGTCCAAGGTCCGCTAGTTAACCTAGATATTCCAAGTGCCCGCTAGTTAACCTACATAGTCCAACGGCCCTCTAGTTAACCTAGATAGTCCAAGTGCCCGCTGGACGACGTACATAGTCCAAGTGCCCGCTAGGTAACCTAGATAGTCTACGGGCCCGCTAGTTAACCTACATAGTCCAACTGCCCGGTAGGGAACCTACATAGTGCAAGTGCCCGCTAAGGGACGAACATAGTCCAAGTGCCCGCTAGGGAACCTGCATAGTCCAAGTGCCCGATAGGTAACCTAGATAGTCCAAGTGCCTGCTAGTAAACCTACATAGTCCAAGTGCCCACTGAGGAACCTGCATAGTCCAAGTGTCCGAAAGGGAACCTACGTATTCCAAGTGCCCATTAGGGCACCTAGATAGTCCAAGTGCCCATAGGGAACCTATATCTTCCAAGTGCCCTCTAGGGAACCTACATAGTCAAAGTGCCCGCTAGGGAACCTGCATTGTACATGTGCCCTCTAGTTAACCTACATAGTCCAAGTGCCCGCTAGGTAACCTAGATAGTCCAAGGGCCCGCTAGTTAACCTACAAAGTCCAAGTGCCCGATAGGGAACCTACATAGTCCAAGTGCCCAATGAGGAACCTACATAGTCCAAGTGCCCGATAGGGAATCTTCATATTCCAAGTGCCCGTTAGGGAACCCAGATAGTCCAAGTGCCCATAGGGAACCTACATAGTCCAAGTACCCTCTAGGGAAGCTACATATTCATAGTGCCCGCTAGGGAACCTGCATTGTCCAAGTGCCCACTAGTTAACCTAGATCGTCCAAGTGTCCGCTAGTAAACCTACATAGTCCAAGTTCCCGTTAGGTAACCTAGAAAGGCCAAGTGCCCGCTAGTTAACCTACATAGTACAATGGCCCGCTAGTTGACCTAGATAGTTCAAGTGCCCGCTAGTTAACCTAGATAGTCAAAGTGCCCGCTAGTTAACCTAAGTAGTACAAATGTCCGATAGGGATCCTACATAGTCCAAGTGCCCGCTAGGTAACCTAGATATTCCAAGTTCCGGTTTGCTAACCTGGATAGTCCAAGTGCCCGCTAGGTAACCTACATAGTCCAAGTGCCCATTCGTTAACCTAGATAGTCCAAGTGCCCGCTAGGTAACCTATACTGTCCAAGTGCCTGCTAGGTTACCTACATAGTCCAAGTGCACGTTCGTTAACTTAGATAGTCCAAGTCGCGCTAGGTAACCTACATAGTCCAAGGGCCACTAGGTAACCTATAGTCCAAGTGCCCTCTAGGTAACCTACATATTCCAAGTTCCCGCTAGGTAACCTAGATAGTCAACGTGCCCGTTACCTAACCTAGATAGTCCAAGTGCCCGTGAGGTTACCTACATAGTCCACGTGCCCGTTCGTTAACCTAGATAGTACAATTGCCCGCTAGGTAACCTACAAAGTCCAAGAGCCGGCAGGTAACTTAGACAGTTCAAGTGCCCGCTAGGTTACCTGCATAGTCCAAGAGCCTGTTAGGTAACCTAGATAGTCCAAGTGCCCGCTAGGTAACCTACATAGTCCAAGTGCCCGCTAGGTAACCTAGATAGTCCAAGTACCCGTTAGCTAACCTAGATAGTCCAAGTGCCCGCTAGTTAACCTCCATAGTCCAATTGCCTTCTAGGTAACCTCCATAGTCCAAGTGCCCACTAATTTACCTATATAGTCCAAGTGCCCGCTAGGGAAACTGCATCGTTCAAGTGCCCGCTAGTTAATCTAGATAGTCCAAGTGCCCGCTAGTTAACCTAGATAGTCCAAGTGCCCGCTACTTAACCTAGATCGTCCAAGTGCCCGCTAGTTAACCTACATAGTCCAAGGTCCGCTAGTTAACCTAGATATTCCAAGTGCCCCTTAGTTAACCTACATAGTCAAAGGGCCCTCTAGTTAACCTAGATAGTCCAAGTGCCCGCTAGGGGACATACATAGTCCAAGTGCCCGCTATGTAACCTAGATAGTCTAAGGGCCCGCTAGATAACCTACATAGTACAACTGCCCGATAGGGAACCTACATAGTCCAAGTGCCCGCTAAGGGACGAACATAGTCCAAGTGCCCGCTAGGGAACCTACAAAATCCAAGTGCCCGCTAGGTAACCTAGATAGTCCAAGTGCCCGCTAGTTAACCTACATAGTCCAAGTGCCCGCTGAGGAACCTACATAGTCCAAGTGTCCGAAAGGGAACCTACGTATTCCAAGTGCCCGTTAGGGCACCTAGATAGTCCAAGTAACCATAGGGAACCTATATAGTCCAAGTGCCCTCTAGGGAAGCTACATAGTCAAAGTGCCCGCTAGGGAACCTGCATTGTACAAGTGCCCGCTAGTTAACCTAGATAGTCCAAGTGCCCGCTAGGTAACCTAGATAGTCGAAGGGCCCGCTAGTTAACCTACATAGTCCAAGTGCCCGATAGGGAACCTACATAGTCCAAGTGCCCAATGAGGAACCTACATAGTCCAAGTGCCCGAGAGGGAATCTTCATATTCCAAGTGCCCGTTAGGGAACCCAGATAGTCCAAGTGCCCATAGGGAACCTATATGGTCCAAGTGCCCTCTTGGGAAGCTACATATTCATAGTGCCCGCTAGGGAACCTGCATTGTCCAAGTGCCCGCTAGTTAACCAAGATCGTCCAAGTGTCCGCTAGTAAACCTACATAGTCCAAGTTCCCGTTAGGTAACCTAGATAGGCCAAGTGCCCGCAAGGTAACCTACATAGTCCAAGTGCCCGCTAGGTAACCTAGATATTCCAAGTTCCGGTTTACTAATCTAGATAGTCCAAGTGCCCTCTAGGTAACCTACATAGTCCAAGTGCCCATTCGTTAACCTAGATAGTCCAAGTGCCCGCTAGGTAACCTATACTGTCCAAGTGCCCGCTAGGTTACCTATATAGTCCATGTGCACGTTCTTTAACTTAGATAGTCCAAGTCGCGCTAGGTAACCTATATAGTAGTCTAAGTGCCCGCTAGTTAAACTATAGTCCAAGTGCCCGCTAGGTAACCTACATATTCCAAGTTCCCGCTAGGTAACCAAGAATGTCCAAGTGCCCGTTACCTAACCTAGATAGTCCAAGTGCCCGTTAGGTTACCTACATAGTCCAAGTGCCCGCTAATTAACCTACATAGTCCAAGTGCCCGTTAGGTAACCTAGACAGTCCAAGTGCCCGATAGTTAACCTCCATAGTCCAAGTGCCCGCTAATTAACCTATATAGTCCAAGTGCCCGCTAGGGAACCTGCATCATCCAAGTGCCCGCTAGTTAATCTAGATAGTCCAAGTGCCCGCTAGTTAAGCTAGATAGTCCAAGTGGCCGCTAGTTAACCTAGATCGTCCAAGTGCCCGCTAGTTAACCTAGATCGCCCAAGTGCCCGCTAGTTAACCTACATAGTCCAAGGTCCGCTAGTTATCCTAGATATTCCAAGTGCCCGCTAGTTAACCTACATAGTCCAAGGGCCCTCTAGCTAACCTAGATAGTCCAAGTGCCCACTAGGGGAAGTACATAGTCCAAGTGCCCGCTAGGTAACCTAGATAGTCTAAGGGCCCGCTAGTTAACCTACATAGTCCAACTGCCCGATAGGGAACCTACATAGTCCAAGCCCTCGCTAAGGGACGAACATAGTCCAAGTGCCCGCTAGGGAACCTACATAGTCCAAGTGCCCGCTAGGTAACCTAGATAGTCCAAGTGCCCGCTAGTTAACCTACATAGTCCAAGTGCCCGCTGAGGAACCTACATAGTCCAAGTGTCCGAAAGGGAACCTACGTATTCCAAGTGCCCATTAGGGCACCTAGATAGTCCAAGTGCCCATAGGGAACCTATATACTCCAAGTGCCCTCTAGGGAACTTACATAGTCAAAGTGCCCGCTAGGGTACCTGCATTGTACAAGTGCCCTCTAGTTAACCTAGATAGTCCAAGTGCCCGCTAGGTAACCTAGATAGTCCAAGGGCCTGCTAGTTAACCTACATAGTCCAACGGCCCTCTAGTTAACCTAGATAGTCCAAGTGCCCGCTGGAGGACGTACATAGTCCAAGTGCCCGCTAGGTAACCTAGATAGTCTACGGGCCCGCTAGTTAACCTACATAGTCCAACTCCCCGGTAGGGAACCTACATAGTGCAAGTGCCCGCTAAGGGACGAACATAGTCCAAGTGCCCGCTAGGGAACTTGCATAGTCCAAGTGCCCGATAGGTAACCTAGATAGTCCAAGTGCCCGCTAGTAAACCTACATAGTCCAAGTGCCCACTGAGGAACCTGCATAGTCCAAGTGTCCGAAAGGGAACCTACGTATTCCAAGTGCCCATTAGGGCACCTAGATAGTCCAAGTGCCCATAGGGAACCTATATCGTCCAAGTGCCCTCTAGGGAACCTACATAGTCAAAGTGCCCGCTAGGGAACCTGCATTGTACAAGTGCCCTCTAGTTAACCTACATAGTCCAAGTGCCCGCTAGGTAACCTAGATAGTCCAAGGGCCCGCTAGTTAACCTACAAAGTCCAAGTGCCCGATAGGGAACCTACATAGTCCAAGTGCCCAATGAGGAACCTACATAGTCCAAGTGCCCGAAGGGAATCTTCATATTCCAAGTCCCCGTTAGGGAACCCAGATAGTCCAAGTGCCCATAGGGAACCTACATAATCCAAGTGCCATCTAGGGAAGCTACATATTCATAGTGCCCGCTAGGGAACCTGCATTGTCCAAGTGCCCGCTAGTTAACCTAGATCGTCCAAGTGTCCGCTAGTAAACCTACATAGTCCAAGTTCCCGTTAGGTAAACTAGATAGGCCAAGTGCCCGCTAGTTAACCTACATAGTACAATGGCCCGCTAGTTGACCTAGATAGTTCAAGTGCCCGCTAGTTAACCTAGATAGTCAAAGTGCCCGCTAGTTAACCTAAGTAGTACAAATGTCCGATAGGGATCCTACATAGTCCAAGTGCCCGCTAGGTAACCTAGATATTCCAAGTTCCGGTTTGCTAACCTAGATAGTCCAAGTGCCCGCTAGGTAACCTACATAGTCCAAGTGCCCATTCGTTAACCTATACTGTCCAAGTGCCTGCTAGGTTACCTACATAGTCCAAGTGCACGTTCGTTAACTTAGATAGTCCAAGTCGCGCTAGGTAACCTACATAGTCCAAGGGCCACTAGGTAACCTATAGTCCAAGTGCCCTCTAGGGAACCTACATATTCCAAGTTCCCGCTAGGGAACCTAGATAGTCAAAGTGCCCGTTACCTAACCTAGATAGTCCAAGTGCCCGTTAGGTTACCTACATAGTCCACGTGCCCGTTCGTTAACCTAGATAGTATAATTGCCCGCTAGGTAACCTACATAGTCCAAGAGCCGGCAGGTAACTTAGACAGTTCAAGTGCCCGCTAGGTTACCTGCATAGTCCAAGTGCCCGTTAGGTAACCTAGATAGTCCAAGTGCCCGCTAGGTAACCTACATAGTCCAAGTGCCCACTAGGTAACCTAGATAGTCCAAGTACCCGTTAGCTAACCTAGATAGTCCAAGTGCCCGCTAGGTAACCTCCATAGTCCAATTGCCTTCTAGGTAACCTCCATAGTCCAAGTGCCCACTAATTTACCTATATAGTCCAAGTGCCCGCTAGGGAAACTGCATCGTTCAAGTGCCCGCTAGTTAATCTAGATAGTCCAAGTGCCCGCTAGTTAACCTAGATAGTCCAAGTGCCCGCTACTTAACCTAGATCGTCCAAGTGCCCGCTAGTTAACCTACATAGTCCAAGGTCCGCTAGTTAACCTAGATATTCCAAGTGCCCCTTAGTTAACCTACATAGTCAAAGGGCCCTCTAGTTAACCTAGATAGTCCAAGTGCCCGCTAGGGGACATACATAGTCCAAGTGCCCGCTATGTAACCTAGATAGTCTAAGGGCCCGCTAGATAACCTACATAGTACAACTGCCCGATAGGAAACCTACATAGTCCAAGTGCCCGCTAAGGGACGAACATAGTCCAAGTGCCCGCTAGGGAACCTACAAAATCCAAGTGCCCGCTAGGTAACCTAGATAGTCCAAGTGCCCGCTAGTTAACTTACATAGTCCAAGTGCCCGCTGAGGAACCTACATAGTCCAAGTGTCCGAAAGGGAACCTACGTATTCCAAGTGCCCATTAGGGCACCTAGATAGTCCAAGTGCCCATAGGGAACATATATCGTCCAAGTGCCCTCTAGGGAACCTACATAGTCAAAGTGCCCGCTAGGGAACCTGCATTGTACAAGTGCCCTCTAGTTAACCTAGATAGTCCAAGTGCCCGCTAGGTAACCTAGATAGTCCAAGGGCCCGCTAGTTAACCTACAAAGTCCAAGTGCCCGCTAGTTGACATAGATAGTCCAAGTGCCCGCTTTTTAACCTAGATAGTCAAAGTGCCCGCTAGTTAACCTAAGTAGTACAAATGTCCGATAGGGATCCTACATAGTCCAAGTGCCCGCTAGGTAACCTAGATATTCCAAGTTCCGGTTTGCTAACCTAGATAGTCCAAGTGCCCGCTAGGTAACCTACATAGTCCAAGTGCCCATTCGTTAACCTAGATAGTCCAAGTGCCCGCTAGGTAACCTATACTGTCCAAGTGCCCGCTAGGTTACTTACATAGTCCAAGTGCACGTTCGTTAACTTAGATAGTCCAAGTCGCGGTAGGTAACCAACATAGTCCAAGGGCCGCTAGGTAACCTATATAGTCCAAGTGCCCGCTAGTTAACGTATAGTCCAAGTGCCCTCTAGGTAACCTACATATTCCAAGTTCCCGCTAGGTAACCTATAGTCCAAGTGCCCGTTACCTAACCTAGATAGTCCAAGTGCCCGTTAGGTTACCTATATTGTCCAAGTGCCCGCTAGTTAACCTACATAGTCCAAGTCCGCTAGTTAACCTAGATATTCCCAGTGCCCGCTAGTTAACCTACATAGTCCAAGGGCCCTCTAGTTAACCTAGATAGTCCAAGTGACCGCTAGAAGACGTACATAGTCCAAGTGCCCGCTAGGTAACCTAGATAGTCTAAGGGCCCGCTAGTTAACCTACATAGTCCAACTGCCCGATAGGGAACCTACATAGTCCAAGTGCCCGCTAAGGGACGAACATAGTCCAAGTGCCCGCTAGGGAACCTGCATAGTCCAAGTGCCCGCTAGGTAACCTAGATAGTCCAAGTGCCCGATGAGGAACCTACAAAGTCCAAGTGTCCGAAAGGGAACCTACGTATTCCAAGTGCCCATTAGGGCACCTAGATAGTCCAAGTGCCCATAGGGAACCTATATCGTCCAAGTGCCCTCTAGGGAACCTACATAGTCAAAGTGCCCGCTAGGTAACCTGCATTGTACAAGTGCCCTCTAGTTAACCTAGATAGTCCAAGTGCCCGCTAGGTAACCTAGATAGTCCAAGGGCCCGCTAGTTAACCTACATAGTCCAAGTGCCCGATAGGGAACCTACATAGTCCAAGTGCCCAATGAGGAACCTACATAGTAAAAGTGCCCGATAGGGAATCTTCATATTCCAAGTGCCCGTTAGGGAACCCAGATATTCCAAGTGCCCGCTAGGTAACCTCCATAGTCCAAGTGCCCGCTAGGTAACCTCCATAGTCCAAGTGCCCGTTCGTTAACCTAGATAGTCCAAGTTCCTGTTAGCTAACCTACATAGTCCAAGTGCCCGTTCGTTAACCTAGATAGTTCAAGTGCCCGCTAGGTAACCTAGACAGTCCAAGTGCCTGCTAGGTAACCTACATAGTCCAAGTGCCCGTTTGCTAACCTAGATCGTCAAAGGGCCCGCTAGTTACCCTACATAGTCCAAGGGCCCGCTAGTTAACCTAGATAGTCCAAGTGCCCGCTAGTTAACCTACATTGTCCAAGTCCCTGATGGGGAACCTACATAGTCCAAGTATCCGCTAGGTAACCTACATAGTCCAAATGCCCGCTAGTAACGTACATAGTCCAAGTGCCCGTTAGGTAACCTAGATAGTCCAAATGCCCGCTAGGGATCCCACATAGCCCAAGTGCCCATTAGAGAACTTACATAATCAAAGCCCTGCTAGGGAACCTACATAGTCCAAGTGACCGTTAGCTAACCTAGATAGTCCAAGTGCCCGCTAGGTAACCTCCATAGTGCAAGTGCCCGCTAGGTAACCTCCATAGTCCAAATGCCCGTTCGTTAACCTAGATAGTCCAAGTTCCTGTTAGCTAACCTACATAGTCCAAGTGTCCGTTCGTTAACCTAGATAGTTCAAGTGCCCGCTCGGTAATCTAGACAGTCCAAGTGCCTGCTAGGTAACCTACATAGTCTAAGTGCCCGCTAGGGACCTACATAGTCCAAGTGCCCGCTAGGTAACCTACATAGTCCAAGTGCCCACTAAGGGACCTACATAGTCCAAGTGCCCGTTAGGGAACCTACATAGTCCAAGTGCCCTCTAGGGAACCTGCATCGTCCAAGTGCCCGCCAGTTAACATAGAGAGTCCAAGTTCCCGCTAGTTAACCTAGATAGTCCAAGTGCCCGCTAGTTAACCTAGATCGTCCAAGTGCCCGCTAGTTAACCTACATAGTCCAAGGGCCTTCTAGTTAACCTCGATAGTCCAAGTGCCCGCTAGGGGACGTACATAGTCCAAGTGCCCGCTGGACAACCTAGATAGTCCAAGTGCCCGCTAGTTAACCTACAAAATCCAAGTGCCCGCTGAGGAACCTACATAGTCCAAGTGTCCGAAAGGGAACCTACGTATTCCAAGTGCCCGTTAGGGCACCTAGATAGTCCAAGTAACCATAGGGAACCTATATAGTCCAAGTGCCCTCTATGGAACCTTCATAGTCAAAGTGCCCGGTAGGGAACCTGCATTGTACAAGTGCCCTCTAGTTAACCTAGATAGTCCAAGTGCCCGTTAGGTAACCTAGATAGTCCAAGGGCCCGCTAGTTAACCTACATAGTCCAAGTGTCCAATGAGGAACCTAAATAGTCCAAGTGCCCGATAGGGAATCTTCATATTCCAAGTGCCCGTTAGGGAACCCAGATTGTCCAAGTGCCCATAGGGAACCTATATAGTCCAAGTTCCCTCTAGGGAAGCTACATATTCATAGTGCCCGCTAGGGAACCTGCATTGTCCAAGTGCCCGCTAGTTAACCTAGATCGTCCAAGGGTCCGCTAGTAAACCTACATAGTCCAAGTTCCCGTTAGGTAACCTAGATAGGCCAAGTGCCCGCTAGTTAACCTACATAGTACAATGGCCCGCTAGTTGACCTAGATAGTCCAAGTGCCCGCTAGTTAACCTAGATAGTCAAAGTGCCCGCTAGTTAACCTAAGTAGTACAAATGTCCGATAGGGATCCTACATAGTCAAAGTGCCCGCTAGGTAACCTAGATATTCCAAGTTCTGGTTTGCTAACCTAGATAGTCCAAGTGCCCGCTAGGTAACCTACGTAGTACAAGTGCCCATTCGTTAACCTAGATAGTCCAAGTGCCTGCTAGGTAACCTATACTGTCCAAGTGCCCGCTAGGTTACTTACATAGTCCAAGTGCACTTTTGTTAACTTAGATAGTCCAAGTCGCGGTAGGTAACCAACATAGTCCAAGGGCCGCTGGGTAACCTATATAGTCCAAGTGCCCGCTAGTTAGCCTATAGTCCAAGTGTCCTCTAGGTAACCTACATATTCCAAGTTTCTGCTAGGTAACCTAGATAGTCCAAGTGCCAGTTACCTAACCTAGATAGTCCAAGTGCCCGTTAGGTTACCTACATAGTCCACGTGCCGGTTCGTTAACCTAGATAGTCCAATTGCCCGCTAGGTAACCTACATAGTCCAAGGGCCGGCGAGGTAACCTGTAGAATCCAAGTGCCCACAAGGTAATCTAGATAGTCCAGGTGCCCGTTAGGTAACCTAGATAGTCCAAGTGCCCGCTAGTTAACCTGCATAGTCCAAGTGCCCGCTGGTTAACTTAAACAGTCCAAGTGCCCGCTAGGTTACCTGCATAGTCCAAGTGCCCGTTAGGTAACCTAGATAGTCCAAGTGCCCGCTAGGTAACCTACATAGCCCAAGTGCCCGCTAGGTAACCTAGATAGTCCAAGTACCCGTTAGCTAACCTAGATAGTCCAAGTGCCCGCTAGGTAACCTCCATAGTCCAAGTGCCCGCTAGGTAACCTCCATAGTCCAAGTGCCCGTTCGTTAACCTAGATAGTCCAAGTTCCTGTTAGCTAACCTACATAGTCCAAGTACCCGTTCGTTAACCTAGATAGTTCAAGTGCCCGCCTGGTAACCTAGACAGTCCAAGTGCCTGCTAGGTAACCTACATAGTCCAAGTGCCCGTTTGCTAACCTAGATCGTCAAAGGGCCCGCTAGTTAACCTACATAGTCCAAGGGCCCGCTTGTTAACCTAGATAGTCCAAGTGCCCGCTATTTAACCTACATTGTCCAAGTCCCTGATGGGGAACCTACATAGTCCAAGTATCCGCTAGGTAACCTACATAGTCCAAATGCCCGCTAGTAACGTACATAGTCCAAGTGCCCGCTAGGTAACCTACATATTCCAAGTTCCCGCTAGGTAACCTAGATAGTCCAATTGCCCACTAGGTAACCTACATAGTCCAAGAGCCGGCAGGTAACTTAGATAGTTCAAGTGCCCACTAGGTTACCTGCATAGATAGTTACCTAACCTAGATAGTCCAAGTGCCCGTTAGGTTACCTACATAGTCCACGTGCCCGTTCGTTAACCTAGATAGTACAATTGCCCGCTAGGTAACCTACATAGTCCAAGAGCCGGCAGGTAACTTAGACAGTTCAAGTGCCCGCTAGGTTACCTGCATAGTCCAAGTGCCCGTTAGGTAACCTAGATAGTCCAAGTGCCCGCTAGGTAACCTACATAGTCCAAGTGCCCGCTAGGTAACCTAGATAGTCCAAGTACCCGTTAGCTAACCTAGATAGTCCAAGTGCCCGCTAAGTAACCTCCATAGTCCAATTGCCTTCTAGGTAACCTCCATAGTCCAAGTGCCCACTAATTTACCTATATAGTCCAAGTGCCCGCTAGGGAAACTGCATCGTTCAAGTGCCCGCTAGTTAATCTAGATAGTCCAAGTGCCCGCTAGTTAACCTAGATAGTCCAAGTGCCCGCTACTTAACCTAGATCGTCCAAGTGCCCGCTAGTTAACCTACATAGTCCAAGGTCCGCTAGTTAACCTAGATATTCCAAGTGCCCCTTAGTTAACCTACATAGTCAAAGGGACCTCTAGTTAACCTAGATAGTCCAAGTGCCCGCTAGGGGACATACATAGTCCAAGTGCCCACTATGTAACCTAGATAGTCTAAGGGCCCGCTAGATAACCTACATAGTCCAACTGCCCGATAGGGAACCTACATAGTCCAAGTGCCCGCTAAGAGAAGAACATAGTCCAAGTGCCCGCTAGGGAACCTACAAAATCCAAGTGCCCGCTAGGTAACCTAGATAGTCCAAGTGCCCGCTAGTTAACCTGCATAGTCCAAGTGCCCGCTGAGGAACCTACATAGTCCAAGTGTCCGAAAGGGAACCTACGTATTCCAAGTGCCCGTTAGGGCACCTAGATAGTCCAAGTAACCATAGGGAACCTATATAGTTCAAGTGCCCTCTAGGGAAGCTACATAGTCAAAGTGCCCGCTAGGGAACCTGCATTGTACAAGTGCCCGCTAGTTAACCTAGATAGTCCACGTGCCCGCTAGGTAACCTAGATAGTCGAAGGGCCCGCTAGTTAACCTACATAGTCCAAGTGCCCAATGAGGAACCTACATAGTCCAAGTGCCCAATGAGGAACCTACATAGTCCAAGTGCCCGATAGGGAATCTTCATATTCCAAGTGCCCGTTAGGGAACCTAGATAGTCCAAGTGCCCATAGGGAACCTATATGGTCCAAGTGCCCTCTAGGGAAGCTACATATTCATAGTGCGCGCTAGGGAACCTGCATTGTCCAAGTGCCCGCTAGTTAACCAAGATCGTCCAAGTGTCCGCTGGTAAACCTACATAGTCCAAGTTCCCGTTAGGTAACCTAGATAGGCCAAGTGCCCGCAAGGTAACCTACATAGTCCAAGTGCCCGCTAGGTAACCTAGATATTCCAAGTTCCGGTTTACTAATCTAGATAGTCCAAGTGCCCTCTAGGTAACCTACATAGTCCAAGTGCCCATTCGTTAACCTAGATAGTCCAAGTGCCCGCTAGGTAACCTATACTGTCCAAGTGCCCGCTAGGTTACCTACATAGTCCATGTGCACGTTCGTTAACTTAGATAGTCCAAGTCGCGCTAGGTAACCTACATAGTCCAAAGGCCCGCTAGGTAACCTATATAGTCCAAGTGCCCGCTAGATAAACTATAGTACAAGTGCCCGCTAGGTAACCTAGATATTCCAAGTTCCCGCTAGGTAACCAAGATAGTCCAAGTGCCCGTTACCTAACCTAGATAATCCAAGTGCCCGTTAGGTTACCTACATAGTCCAAGTGCCCGCTAATTAACCTACATAGTTCAAGTGCCCGTTAGGTAACCTAGACAGTCCAAGTGCCCGATAGTTAACCTCCATAGTCCAAGTGTCCGCTAATTAACCTATATAGTCCAAGTGCCCGCTAGGGAACCTGCATCATCCAAGTGCACGCTAGTTAATCTAGATAGTCCAAGTGCCCGCTAGTTAAGCTAGATAGTCCAAGTGGCCGCTAGTTAACCTAGATCGTCCAAGTGCCCGCTAGTTAACCTAGATCGCCCAAGTGCCCGCTAGTTAACCTACATAGTCCAAGGTCCGCTAGTTAACCTAGATATTCCAAGTGCCCGCTAGTTAACCTACATAGTCAAAGGGCCCTCTAGTTAACCTAGATAGTCCAAGTGCCCACTAGGGGAAGTACATAGTCCAAGTGCCCGCTAGGTAACCTAGATAGTCTAAGGGCCCGCTAGTTAACCTTCATAGTCCAACTGCCCGATAGGGAACCTACATAGTCCAAGCGCTCGCTAAGGGACGAACATAGTCCAAGTGCCCGCTAGGGAACCTACATAGTCCAAGTGCCCGCTAGGTAAGCTAGATAGTCCAAGTGCCCGCTAGTTAACCTACATAGTCCAAGTGCCCGCTGAGGAACCTACATAGTCCAAGTGTCGGAAAGAGAACCTACGTATTCCAAGTGCCCATTAGGGCACCTAGATAGTCCAAGTGCCCATAGGGAACCTATATAATCCAAGTGCCCTCTAGGGAACTTACATTGTCAAAGTGCCCGCTAGGGTACCTGCATTGTACAAGTGCCCTCTAGTTAACCTAGATAGTCCAAGTGCCCGCTAGGTAACCTAGATAGTCCAAGGGCCTGCTAGTTAACCTACATAGTCCAACGGCCCTCTAGTTAACCTAGATAGTTCAAGTGCCCGCTGGAGGACGTACATAGTCCAAGTGCCCGCTAGGTAACCTAGATAGTCTACGGGCCCGCTAGTTAACCTACATAGTCCAACTGCCCGATAGGGAACCTACATAGTCCAAGTGCCCGCTAAGGGACGAACATAGTCCAAGTGCCCGCTAGGTAACCTGCATAGTCCAAGTGCCCGATAGGTAACCTAGATAGTCCAAGTGCCGCTAGTATACCTACATAGTCCAAGTGCCCACTGAGGAACCTGCATAGTCCAAGTGTCCGAAAGGGAACCTACGTATTCCAAGTGCCCATTAGGACACCTAGATAGTCCAAGTGCCCATAGGGAACCTATATCGTCCACGTGCCCTCTAGGGAACCTACATAGTCAAAGTGCCCGCTAGGGAACCTGCATTGTACAAGTGCCCTCTAGTTAACCTAGATAGTCCAAGTGCCCGCTAGGTAACCTAGATAGTCCAAGGGCCCGCTAGTTAACCTACAAAGTCCAAGTGCCCGATAGGGAACCTACATAGTCCAAGTGCCCAATGAGGAACCTACATAGTCCAAGTGCCCGAAGGGAATCTTCATATTCCAAGTCCCCGTTAGGGAACCCAGATAGTCCAAGTGCCCATAGGGAACCTACATAATCCAAGTGCCATCTAGGGAAGCTACATATTCATAGTGCCCGCTAGGGAACCTGCATTGTCCAAGTGCCCGCTAGTTAACCTAGATCGTCCAAGTGTCCGCTAGTAAACCTACATAGTCCAAGTTCCCGTTAGGTAACCTAGATAGGCCAAGTGCCCGCTAGTTAACCTACATAGTACAATGGCCCGCTAGTTGACCTAGATAGTTCAAGTGCCCGCTAGTTAACCTAGATAGTCAAAGTGCCCGCTAGTTAACCTAAGTAGTACAAATGTCCGATAGGGATCCTACATAGTCCAAGTGCCCGCTAGGTAACCTAGATATTCCAAGTTCCGGTTTGCTAACCTAGATAGTCCAAGTGCCCGCTAGGTAACCTATACTGTCCAAGTGCCTGCTAGGTTACCTACATAGTCCAAGTGCACGTTCGTTAACTTAGATAGTCCAAGCCGCGCTAGGTAACCTACATAGTCCATGGCCACTAGGTAAACTATAGTCCAAGTGCCCTCTAGGTAACCTACATATTCCAATTTCCCGCTAGGTAACCTAGATAGTCAAAGTGCCCGTTACCTAACCTAGATAGTCCAAGTGCCCGTGAGGTTACCTACATAGTCCACGTGCCCGTTCGTTAACCTAGATAGTAGAATTGCCCGCTAGGTAACCTACATAGTCCAAGAGCCGGCAGGTAACTTAGACAGTTCAAGTGCCCGCTAGGTTACCTGCATAGTCCAAGTGCCCGTTAGGTAACCTAGATTGTCCAAGTGCCCGCTAGGTAACCTACATAGTCCAAGTGCCCGCTAGGTAACCTAGATAGTCCAAGTACCCGTTAGCTAACCTAGATAGTCCAAGTGCCCGCTAGGTAACCTCCATAGTCCAATTGCCTTCTAGGTAACTTCCATAGTCCAAGTTCCCACTAATTTACCTATATAGTCCAAGTGCCCGCTAGGGAAACTGCATCGTTCAAGTGCCCGCTAGTTAATCTAGATAGTCCAAGTGCCCCCTAGTTAACCTAGATAGTCCAAGTGCCCGCTACTTAACCTAGATCGTCCAAGTGCCCGCTAGTTAACCTACGTAGTCCAAGGTCCGCTAGTTAACCTAGATATTCCAAGTGCCCCTTAGTTAACCTACATAGTCAAAGGGCCCTCTAGTTAACCTAGATAGTCCAAGTGCCCGCTAGGGGACATACATAGTCCAAGTGCCCGCTATGTAACCTAGATAGTCTAAGGGCCCGCTAGATAACCTACATAGTCCAACTGCCCGATAGGGAACCTACATAGTCCAAGTGCCCGCTAAGGGACGAACATAGTCCAAGTGCCCGCTAGGGAACCTACAAAATCCAAGTGCCCGCTAGGTAACCTAGATAGTCCAAGTGCCCGCTAGTTAACCTACATAGTCCAAGTGCCCGCTGAGGAACCTACATAGTCCAAGTGTCCGAAAGGGAACCTACGTATTCCAAGTGCCCATTAGGGCACCTAGATAGTCCAAGTGCCCATAGGGAACATATATCGTCCAAGTGCCCTCTAGGGAACCTACATAGTCAACGTGCCCGCTAGGGAACCTGCATTGTCCAAGTGCCCGCTAGTTAACCAAGATCGTCCAAGTGTCCGCTAGTAAACCTACATAGTCCAAGTTCCCGTTAGGTAACCTAGATAGGCCAAGTGCCCGCAAGGTAACCTACATAGTCCAAGTGCCCGCTAGGTAACCTAGATATTCCAAGTTCCGGTTTGCTAACCTAGATAGTCCAAGTGCCCGCTAGGTAACCTATACTGTCCAAGTGCCTGCTAGGTTACCTACATAGTCCAAGTGCACGTTCGTTAACTTAGATAGTCCAAGCCGCGCTACGTAACCTACATAGTCCATGGCCACTAGGTAAACTATAGTCCAAGTGCCCTCTAGGTAACCTACATATTCCAATTTCCCGCTAGGTAACCTAGATAGTCAAAGTGCCCGTTACCTAACCTAGATAGTCCAAGTGCCCGTGAGGTTACCTACATAGTCCACGTGCCCGTTCGTTAACCTAGATAGTAGAATTGCCCGCTAGGTAACCTACATAGTCCAAGAGCCGGCAGGTAACTTAGACAGTTCAAGTGCCCGCTAGGTTACCTGCATAGTCCAAGTGCCCGTTAGGTAACCTAGATTGTCCAAGTGCCCGCTAGGTAACCTACATAGTCCAAGTGCCCGCTAGGTAACCTAGATAGTCCAAGTACCCGTTAGCTAACCTAGATAGTCCAAGTGCCCGCTAGGTAACCTCCATAGTCCAATTGCCTTCTAGGTAACTTCCATAGTCCAAGTTCCCACTAATTTACCTATATAGTCCAAGTGCCCGCTAGGGAAACTGCATCGTTCAAGTGCCCGCTAGTTAATCTAGATAGTCCAAGTGCCCCCTAGTTAACCTAGATAGTCCAAGTGCCCGCTACTTAACCTAGATCGTCCAAGTGCCCGCTAGTTAACCTACGTAGTCCAAGGTCCGCTAGTTAACCTAGATATTCCAAGTGCCCCTTAGTTAACCTACATAGTCAAAGGGCCCTCTAGTTAACCTAGATAGTCCAAGTGCCCGCTAGGGGACATACATAGTCCAAGTGCCCGCTATGTAACCTAGATAGTCTAAGGGCCCGCTAGATAACCTACATAGTCCAACTGCCCGATAGGGAACCTACATAGTCCAAGTGCCCGCTAAGGGACGAACATAGTCCAAGTGCCCGCTAGGGAACCTACAAAATCCAAGTGCCCGCTAGGTAACCTAGATAGTCCAAGTGCCCGCTAGTTAACCTACATAGTCCAAGTGCCCGCTGAGGAACCTACATAGTCCAAGTGTCCGAAAGGGAACCTACGTATTCCAAGTGCCCATTAGGGCACCTAGATAGTCCAAGTGCCCATAGGGAACATATATCGTCCAAGTGCCCTCTAGGGAACCTACATAGTCAACGTGCCCGCTAGGGAACCTGCATTGTACAAGTGCCCTCTAGTTAACCTAGATAGTCCAAGTGCCCGCTAGGTAACCTAGATAGTCCAAGGGCCCGCTAGTTAACCTACAAAGTCCAAGTGCCCGATAGGGAACCTACATAGTCCAAGTGCCCAATGAGGAACCTACATAGTCCAAGTGCCCGATAGGGAATCTTCATATTCCAAGTGCCCGTTAGGGAACCCAGATAGTCCAAGTGCCCATAGGGAACCTACATAGTCCAAGTGCCCTCTAGGGAAGCTACATATTCATAGTGCCCGCTAGGGAACCTGCATTGTCCAAGTGCCCGCTAGTTAACCTAGATCGTCCAAGTGTCCGCTAGTAAACCTACATAGTCCAAGTTCCCGTTAGGTAACCTAGATAGGCCAAGTGCCCGCTAGTTAACCTACATAGTACAATGGCCCGCTAGTTGACCTAGATAGTCCAAGTGCCCGCTAGTTAACCTAGATAGTCAAAGTGCCCGCTAGTTAACCTAAGTAGTACAAATGTCCAATAGGGATCCTACATAGTCCAAGTGCCCGCTAGGTAACCTAGATATTCCAAGTTCCGGTTTGCTAACCTAGATAGTCCAAGTGCCCGCTAGGTAACCTACATAGTCCAAGTGCCCATTCGTTAACTTAGATAGTCCAAGTGCCCGCTAGGTAACCTATACTGTGCAAGTGCCCGCTAGGTTACTTACATAGTCCAAGTGCACGTTCGTTAACTTAGATAGTCCAAGTCGCGGTAGGTAACCAACATAGTCCAAGGGCCGCTAGGTAACCTATATAGTCGAAGTGCCCGCTAGTTAACCTAGAGTCCAAGTGCCCTCTAGGTAACCTACATATTCCAAGTTCCCGCTAGGTAACCTATAGTCCAAGTGCCCGTTACCTAACCTAGATAGTCCAAGTGCCCGTTAGGTTACCTATATTGTCCAAGTGCCCGCTAGTTAACCTACATATTCCAAGGTCCGCTAGTTAACCTAGATATTCCAAGTGCCCGCTAGTTAACCTACATAGTCCAAGGGCCCTCTAGTTAACCTAGATAGTCCAAGTGACCGCTAGAAGACGTACATAGTCCAAGTGCCCGCTAGGTAACCTAGATAGTCTAAGGGCCCGCTAGTTAACCTACATAGTCCAACTGCCCGATAGGGAACCTACATAGTCCAAGTGCCCGCTAAGGGACGAACATAGTCCAAGTGCCCTAGGGAACCTGCATAGTCCAAGTGCCCGCTAGGTAACCTAGATAGTCCAAGTGCCCGCTAGTTAACCTACATAGTCCAAGTGCCCGATGAGGAACCTACATAGTCCAAGTGTCCGAAAGGGAACCTACGTATTCCAAGTGCCCGTTAGGGCACCTAGATAGTCCAAGTGCCCGTTACCTAACCTAGATAGTCCAAGTGCCCATTAGGTTACCTACATAGTCCACGTGCCGGTTCGTTAACCTAGATAGTCCAAGTGCCCGCTAATTAACATACATAGTCCAAGTGCCCGCTAATTAACCTACATAGTCCAAGTGCCCGTTAGGTAACCTAGACAGTCTAAGTGCCCGCTAGGTAACCTCCATAGTCCAAGTGCCTGCTAATTAACCTATATAGTCCAAGTGCCCGCTATGGAACCTGCATCGTCCAAGTGCCCGCTAGTTAATCTAGATAGTCCAAGTGCCCGCTAGTTAACCTACATAGTCCAAGGGCCCTCTATTTAACCTAGATAGTCCAAGTGCCCGCTAGGGGACGTACATAGTCCAAGTGCCCGCTAGGTAACCTAGATAGTCTAAGGGCCCGCTAGTTAACCTACATAGTCCAACTGCCCGATAGGGAACCTACATAGTCCAAGATTCCGCTAAGGGACGAACATAGTCCAGGTGCCCGCTAGGGAACCTACATAGTCCAAGTGCCCGCTAGGTACCCTAGATCGTCCAAGTGCCCGCTAGTTAACCTACATAGTCCAAGTGCCCACTGAGGAACCTACATAGTCCAAGTGTCCGAAAGGGAACCTACGTATTCCAAGTGCCCATTAGGGCACCTAGATAGTCCAAGTGCCCATAGGGAACCTATATAGTCCAAGTGCCCTCTAGGGAACTTACATAGTCAAAGTGCCCGCTAGGGAACCTGCATTGTACAAGTGCCCTCTAGTTAACCTAGATAGTCCAAGTGACCGCTAGGTAACCTAGATAATCCAAGGGCCCGCTAGTTAACCTACATAGTCCAAGTGACCAATGAGGAACCTACATAGTCCAAGTGCCCAATGAGGAACCTACATAGTCCAAGTGCCCGATAGGGAATCTTCATATTCCAAGTGCCCGTTAGGGAACCCAGATTGTCCAACTGCCCATAGGGAACCTATATAGTCCAAGTTCCCTCTAGGGAAGCTACATATTCATAGTGCCCGCTAGGGAACCTGCATTGTCCAAGTGCCCGCTAGTTAACCTAGATCGTCCAAGTGTCCGCTAGTAAACCTACATAGTCCAAGTTCCCGTTAGGTAACCTAGATAGGCCAAGTGCCCGCTAGTTAACCTACATAGTACAATGGCCCGCTAGTTGACCTAGATAGTCCAAGTGCCCGCTAGTTAACCTAGATAGTCAAAGTGCCCGCTAGTTAACCTAAGTAGTACAAATGTCCAATAGGGATCCTACATAGTCCAAGTGCCCGCTAGGTAACCTAGATATTCCAAGTTCCGGTTTGCTAACCTAGATAGTCCAAGTGCCCGCTAGGTAACCTATACTGTCCAAGTGCCCGCTAGGTTACTTACATAGTCCAAGTGCACGTTCGTTAACTTAGATAGTCCAAGTCGCGGTAGGTAACCAACATAGTCTAAGGGCCGCTAGGTAACCTATATAGTCCAAGTGCCCGCTAGTTAACCTATTGTCCAAGTGTCCTCTAGGTAACTTAAACAGTCCAAGTGCCCGCTAGGTTACCTGCATAGTCCAAGTGCCCGTTAGGTAACCTAGATAGTCCAAGTGCCCGCTAGGTAACCTCCATAGTCCAAGTGCCCGCTAGGTAACATCCATAGTCCAAGTGCCCGTTCGTTAACCTAGATAGTCCAAGTTCCTGTTAGCTAACCTACATAGTCCAAGTGCCCGTTCGTTAACCTAGATAGTTCAAGTGCCCGCTAGGTAACCTAGACAGTCCAAGTGCCTGCTAGGTAACCTACATAGTCCAAGTGCCCTTTTGCTAACCTAGATCGTCAAAGGGCCCGCTAGTTAACCTACATAGTCCAAGGGCCCTCTAGTTAACCTAGATAGTCCAATTGCCCGCTAGTTAACGTACATTGTCCAAGTCCCTGATGGGGAACCTACATAGTCCAAGTATCCGCTAGGTAACCTACATAGTCCAAATGCCCACTAGTAACGTACGTAGTCCAAATGCCCGTTAGGTAACCTAGATAGTCCAAATGCCCGCTAGGGAACCTACATAGCCCAAGTGCCCGCTAGGTAACCTACATAGTCCAAATGCCCGCTAGAAACCTACATAGTCCAAGTGCAAGAAGGGAACCTACATAATCCAAGTGCCCGCTAGGGAACCTACATAGTCCAAATGCCCGTTAGGTAACCTAGATAGTCCAAATGCCCGCTAGGGTACCCAAATAGTCTAAGTGCCCGCGAGGTAACCTACATTGTCCAAGTGCCCATTCATTAACCTAGATTTTCCAAGTGCCCTCTAGGTAACCTAGACTGTCCAAGTGCCCGCTTGGTTACCTACATAGTCCACGTGCCCGTTCGTTAACCTAGATAGTACAAGAGCCCGCTAGTTAACCTACATAGTCCAAGGGCCCGCTAGTTAACCTAGATAGTCCAAGTGCCCGATAGTTAACCTACATTGTCCAAGTCCCTGATGGGGAACCTACATAGTCCAAGTATCCGCTAGGTAACCTACATAGTCCAAATGCCCGCTAGTAACGTACATAGTCCAAGTGCCCGTTAGGTAACCTAGATAGTCCAAATGCCCGCTAGGGAACCCACATAGTCCAAGTGCCCGTTAGAGAATGTACATATTCAAAGCCCTGCTAGGGAACCTACATAGTCCAAGTGCCCGCTAGGGAACCTAGATAGTCCAAGTACCCGTTAGCTAACCTAGATAATCCAAATGCCCGCTAGGTAACCTACATAGTCCAAGTGCCCGCTAGGTAACCTCCATAGTCCAAGTGCCCTTTCATTAACCTAGATAGTCCAAGTTCCTGTTAGCTAACCTACATAGTCCAAGGGCCCGTTCGTTAACCTAGATAGTTCAAGTGCCCGCTAGGTAACCTAGACAGTCCAAGTTCCTGCTAGGTAACCTACATAGTCCAAGTGCCCGCTAGGGACCTACATAGTCCAAGTGCCCGTTAGTTAACCTAGATAGTCAAAGTGCCTGCTAGGTAACCTAGATAGTCCAAATGCCCGCTAGGATACCCACATAGTCCAACTGCCCGATAGGGAACCAACATAGTCCAAGTGCCCGCTAAGGGACCTACATAGTCCAAGTGCCCGTTAGGGAACCTACATAGTCCAAGTGCCCTCTGGGGAACCTGCATCGTCCAAGTGCCCGCCAGTTAACATAGATAGACTAAGTTCCCGCTAGTTAACCTAGATAGTCCAAGTGCCCGCTAGTTAACATAGATCGTCCAAGTGCCCGCTAGTTAACCTACATAGTCCAAGGTCTGTTAGTTAACCTAGATAGTCCAAGTGCCCTCTAGTTAACCTACATAGTCCAAGGGCCCTCTAGTTAACCTCGATAGTCCAAGTGCCCGCTAGGGGACGTACATAGTCCAAGTGCCCGCTGGGCAACCTAGATAGTCCAAGTGCCCGCTAGATAACCTACATAGTCCAAGTGCCCGCTGAGGAACCTACATAGTCCAAGTGTCCGAAAGGGAACCTACGTATTCCAAGTGCCCGTTAGGGCACCTAGATAGTCCAAGTGGCCGTTACCTAACCTAGATAGTCCAAGTGCCCATTAGGTTACCTACATAGTCCACGTGCCGGTTCGTTAACCTAGATAGTCCAAGTGCCCGCTAATTAACCTACATAGTCCAAGTGCCCGCTAATTAACCTACATAGTCCAAGTGCCCGTTAGGTAACCTAGACAGTCTAAGTGAGCGCTAGGTAACCTCCATAGTCCAAGTGCCTGCTAATTAACCTATATAGTCCAAGTGCCCGCTATGGAACCTGCATCGTCCAAGTGCCCGCTAGTTAATCTAGATAGTCCAAGTGCCCGCTAGTTAACCTACATAGTCCAAGGGCCCTCTATTTAACCTAGATAGTGCAAGTGCCCGCTAGGTGACGTACATAGTCCAAGTGCCCGCTGGGTAACCTAGATAGTCTAAGGGCCCGCTAGTTAACCTACATAGTCCAACTGCCCGATAGGGAACCTACATAGTCCAAGATCCCGCTAAGGGACGAAGATAGTCCAAGTGCCCGCTAGGGAACCTACATAGTCCAAGTGCCCGCTAGGTAACCTAGATCGTCCAAGTGCCCGCTAGTTAACCTACATAGTCCAAGTGCCCGCTGAGGAACCTACATAGTCCAAGTGTCCGAAAGGGAACCTACGTATTCCAAGTGCCCATTAGGGCACCTAGATAGTCCAAGTACCCATAGGGAACCTATATAGTCCATGTGCCCTCTAGGGAACTTACATAGTCAAATTGCCCGCTAGGGCACCTGCATTGTACAAGTGCCCTCTAGTTAACCTAGATAGTCCAAGTGCCCGCTAGGTAACCTAGATAGTCCAAGGGCCCGCTAGTTAACCTACATAGTCCAAGTGCCCAATGAGGAACCTACATAGTCCAAGTGCCCAATGAGGAACCTACATAGTCCAAGTGCCCGATAGGGAATCTTCATATTCCAAGTGCCCGTTAGGGAACCCAGATTGTCCAACTGCCCATAGGGAACCTATATAGTCCAAGTTCCCTCTAGGGAAGCTACATATTCATAGTGCCCGCTAGGGAACCTGCATTGTCCAAGTGCCCGCTAGTTAACCTAGATCGTCCAAGTGTCCGCTAGTAAACCTACATAGTCCAAGTTCCCGTTAGGTAACCTAGATAGGCCAAGTGCCCGCTAGTTAACCTACATAGTACAATGGCCCGCTAGTTGACCTAGATAGTCCAAGTACCCGCTAGTTAACCTAGATAGTCAAAGTGCCCGCTAGTTAACCTAAGTCGTACAAATGTCCAATAGGGATCCTACATAATCCAAGTGCCCGATAGGTAACCTAGATATTCCAAGTTCCGGTTAGCTAACCTAGATAGTCGAAGTGCCCGCTAGGTAACCTATACTGTCCAAGTGCCCGCTAGGTTACTTACATAGTCCAAGTGCACGTTCGTTAACTTAGATAGTCCAAGTCGCGGTAGGTAACCAACATAGTCTAAGGGCCGCTAGGTAACCTATATAGTCCAAGTGCCCGCTAGTTAACCTATAGTCCAAGTGTCCTCTAGGTAACTTAAACAGTCCAAGTGCCCGCTAGGTTACCTGCATAGTCCAAGTGCCCATTAGGTAACCTCCATAGTCCAAGTGCCCGCTAGGTAACATCCATAGTCCAAGTGCCCGTTCGTTAACCTAGATAGTCCAAGTTCCTGTTACCTAACCTACATAGTCCAAGTGCCCGTTCGTTAACCTAGATAGTTCAAGTGCCCGCTAGGTAACCTAGACAGTCCAAGTGCCTGCTAGGTAACCTACATAGTCCAAGTGCCCGTTTGCTAACCTAGATCGTCAAAGGGCCCGCTAGTTAACCTACATAGTCCAAGGGCCCTCTAGTTAACCTAGATAGTCCAATTGCCCGCTAGTTAACCTACATTGTCCAAGTCCCTGATGGGGAACCTACATAGTCCAAGTATCCGCTAGGTAACCTACATAGTCCAAATGCCCACTAGTAACGTACGTAGTCCAAATGCCCGTTAGGTAACCTAGATAGTCCAAATGCCCGCTAGGGAACCTACATAGCCCAAGTGCCCGCTAGGTAACCTACATAGTCCAAATGCCCGCTAGAAACCTACATAGTCCAAGTGCAAGAAGGGAACCTACATAATCCAAGTGCCCGCTAGGGAACCTACATAGTCCAAATGCCCGTTAGGTAACCTAGATAGTCCAAATGCCCGCTAGGGTACCCAAATAGTCTAAGTGCCCGCGAGGTAACCTACATTGTCCAAGTGCCCATTCATTAACCTAGATTTTCCAAGTGCCCTCTAGGTAACCTAGACTGTCCAAGTGCCCGCTTGGTTACCTACATAGTCCACGTGCCCGTTCGTTAACCTAGATAGTACAAGAGCCCGCTAGTTAACCTACATAGTCCAAGGGCCCGCTAGTTAACCTAGATAGTCCAAGTGCCCGATAGTTAACCTACATTGTCCAAGTCCCTGATGGGGAACCTACATAGTCCAAGTATCCGCTAGGTAACCTACATAGTCCAAATGCCCGCTAGTAACGTACATAGTCCAAGTGCCCGTTAGGTAACCTAGATAGTCCAAATGCCCGCTAGGGAACCCACATAGTCCAAGTGCCCGTTAGAGAACGTACATAGTCAAAGCCCTGCTAGGGAACCTACATAGTCCAAGTGCCCGCTAGGGAACCTAGATAGTCCAAGTACCCGTTAGCTAACCTAGAAAATCCAAGTGCCCGCTAGGTAACCTACATAGTCCAAGTGCCCGCTAGGTAACCTCCATAGTCCAAGTGCCCTTTCATTAACCTAGATAGTCCAAGTTCCTGTTAGCTAACCTACATAGTCCAAGGGCCCGTTCGTTAACCTAGATAGTTCAAGTGCCCGCTAGGTAACCTAGACAGTCCAAGTGCCTGCTAGGTAACCTACATAGTCCAAGTGCCCGCTAGGGACCTACATAGTCCAAGTGCCCTTTAGTTAACCTAGATAGTCAAAGTGCCTGCTAGGTAACCTAGATAGTCCAAATGCCCGCTAGGATACCCACATAGTCCAACTGCCCGATAGGGAACCAACATAGTCCAAGTGCCCGCTAAGGGACCTACATAGTCCAAGTGCCCATTAGGGAACCTACATAGTCCAAGTGCACTCTAGGGAACCTGCATCGTCCAAGTGCCCGCCAGTTAACATAGATAGTCTAAGTTCCCGCTAGTTAACCTAGATAGTCCAAGTGCCCGCTAGTTAACATAGATCGTCCAATTGCCCGCTAGTTAACCTACATAGTCCAAGGTCCGTTAGTTAACCTAGATAGTCCAAGTGCCCTCTAGTTAACCTACATAGTCCAAGGGCCCTCTAGTTAACCTCGATAGTCCAAGTGCCCGCTAGGGGACGTACATTGTCCAAGTGCCCGCTGGGCAACCTAGATAGTCCAAGTGCCCGCTAGATAACCTACATAGTCCAAGTGCCCGCTGAGGAACCTACATAGTCCAAGTGTCCGAAAGGGAACCTACGTATTCCAAGTGCCCGTTAGGGCACCTAGATAGTCCAAGTAACCATAGGGAACCTATATAGTCCAAGTGCCCTCTAGGGAACCTACATAGTCAAAGTGCCCGCTAGGGTACCTGCATTGTACAAGTGCCCTCTAGTTAACCTAGATAGTCCAAGTGCCCGCTAGGTAACCTAGATAGTCGAAGGGCCCACTAGTTAACCTACATAGTCCAAGTACCCGATAGGGAACCTACATAGTCCAAGTGCCCAATGAGGAACCTACATAGTCCAAGTGCCCGGTAGGGAAACTTCATATACCAAGTGCCCGTTAGGGAACCCAGATAGTCCAAGTGCCCATAGGGAACCTATATGGTCCAAGTGCCCTCTAGGGAAGCTACATATTCATAGTGCCCGCTAGGGAACCTGCATTGTCCAAGTGCCCGCTAGTAAACCTACATAGTCCAAGTTCCCGTTAGGTAACCTAGATAGTCCAAGTGCCCGCAAGGTAACCTACATAGTCCAAGTGCCCGCTAGGTAACCTAGATAGTCTAAGGGCCCGCTAGTTAACCTACATAGTCCAACTGCCCGATAGGGAACCTACATAGTCCAAGATTCCGCTAAGGGACGAACATAGTCCAGGTGCCCGCTAGGGAACCTACATAGTCCAAGTGCCCGCTAGGTACCCTAGATCGTCCAAGTGCCCGCTAGTTAACCTACATAGTCCAAGTGCCCACTGAGGAACCTACATAGTCCAAGTGTCCGAAAGGGAACCTACGTATTCCAAGTGCCCATTAGGGCACCTAGATAGTCCAAGTGCCCATAGGGAACCTATATAGTCCAAGTGCCCTCTAGGGAACTTACATAGTCAAAGTGCCCGCTAGGGAACCTGCATTGTACAAGTGCCCTCTAGTTAACCTAGATAGTCCAAGTGACCGCTAGGTAACCTAGATAATCCAAGGGCCCGCTAGTTAACCTACATAGTCCAAGTGACCAATGAGGAACCTACATAGTCCAAGTGCCCAATGAGGAACCTACATAGTCCAAGTGCCCGATAGGGAATCTTCATATTCCAAGTGCCCGTTAGGGAACCCAGATTGTCCAACTGCCCATAGGGAACCTATATAGTCCAAGTTCCCTCTAGGGAAGCTACATATTCATAGTGCCCGCTAGGGAACCTGCATTGTCCAAGTGCCCGCTAGTTAACCTAGATCGTCTAAGTGTCCGCTAGTAAACCTACATAGTCCAAGTTCCCGTTAGGTAACCTAGATAGGCCAAGTGCCCGCTAGTTAACCTACATAGTACAATGGCCCGCTAGTTGACCTAGATAGTCCAAGTGCCCGCTAGTTAACCTAGATAGTCAAAGTGCCCGCTAGTTAACCTAAGTAGTACAAATGTCCAATAGGGATCCTACATAGTCCAAGTGCCCGCTAGGTAACCTAGATATTCCAAGTTCCGGTTTGCCAACCTAGATAGTCCAAGTGCCCGCTAGGTAACCTATACTGTCCAAGTGCCCGCTAGGTTACTTACATAGTCCAAGTGCACGTTCGTTAACTTAGATAGTCCAAGTCGCGGTAGGTAACCAACATAGTCTAAGGGCCGCTAGGTAACCTATATAGTCCAAGTGCCCGCTAGTTAACCTATAGTCCAAGTGTCCTCTAGGTAACTTAAACAGTCCAAGTGCCCGCTAGGTTACCTGCATAGTCCAAGTGCCCGTTAGGTAACCTAGATAGTCCAAGTGCCCGCTAGGTAACCTCCATAGTCCAAGTGCCCGCTAGGTAACATCCATAGTCCAAGTGCCCGTTCGTTAACCTAGATAGTCCAAGTTCCTGTTAGCTAACCTACATAGTCCAAGTGCCCGTTCGTTAACCTAGATAGTTCAAGTGCCCGCTAGGTAACCTAGACAGTCCAAGTGCCTGCTAGGTAACCTACATAGTCCAAGTGCCCGTTTGCTAACCTAGATCGTCAAAGGGCCCGCTAGTTAACCTACATAGTCCAAGGGCCCTCTAGTTAACCTAGATAGTCCAATTGCCCGCTAGTTAACGTACATTGTCCAAGTCCCTGATGGGGAACCTACATAGTCCAAGTATCCGCTAGGTAACCTACATAGTCCAAATGCCCACTAGTAACGTACGTAGTCCAAATGCCCGCTAGGGAACCTACATAGCCCAAGTGCCCGCTAGGTAACCTACATAGTCCAAATGCCCGCTAGAAACCTACATAGTCCAAGTGCAAGAAGGGAACCTACATAATCCAAGTGCCCGCTAGGGAACCTACATAGTCCAAATGCCCGTTAGGTAACTTAGATAGTCCAAATGCCCGCTAGGGTACCCAAATAGTCTAAGTGCCCGCGAGGTAACCTACATTGTCCAAGTGCCCATTCATTAACCTAGATTTTCCAAGTGCCCTCTAGGTAACCTAGACTGTCCAAGTGCCCGCTTGGTTACCTACATAGTCCACGTGCCCGTTCGTTAACCTAGATAGTACAAGAGCCCGCTAGTTAACCTACATAGTCCAAGGGCCCGCTAGTTAACCTAGATAGTCCAAGTGCCCGATAGTTAACCTACATTGTCCAAGTCCCTGATGGGGAACCTACATAGTCCAAGTATCCGCTAGGTAACCTACATAGTCCAAATGCCCGCTAGTAACGTACATAGTCCAAGTGCCCGTTAGGTAACCAAGATAGTCCAAATGCCCGCTAGGGAACCCACATAGTCCAAGTGCCCGTTAGAGAATGTACATATTCAAAGCCCTGCTAGGGAACCTACATAGTCCAAGTGCCCGCTAGGGAACCTAGATAGTCCAAGTACCCGTTAGCTAACCTAGATAATCCAAATGCCCGCTAGGTAACCTACATAGTCCAAGTGCCCGCTAGGTAACCTCCATAGTCCAAGTGCCCTTTCATTAACCTAGATAGTCCAAGTTCCTGTTAGCTAACCTACATAGTCCAAGGGCCCGTTCGTTAACCTAGATAGTTCAAGTGCCCGCTAGGTAACCTAGACAGTCCAAGTTCCTGCTAGGTAACCTACATAGTCCAAGTGCCCGCTAGGGACCTACATAGTCCAAGTGCCCGTTAGTTAACCTAGATAGTCAAAGTGCCTGCTAGGTAACCTAGATAGTCCAAATGCCCGCTAGGATACCCACATAGTCCAACTGCCCGATATGGAACCAACATAGTCCAAGTGCCCGCTAAGGGACCTACATAGTCCAAGTGCCCGTTAGGGAACCTACATAGTCCAAGTGCCCTCTGGGGAACCTGCATCGTCCAAGTGCCCGCCAGTTAACATAGATAGACTAAGTTCCCGCTAGTTAACCTAGATAGTCCAAGTGCCCGCTAGTTAACATAGATCGTCCAAGTGCCCGCTAGTTAACCTACATAGTCCAAGGTCCGTTAGTTAACCTAGATAGTCCAAGTGCCCTCTAGTTAACCTACATAGTCCAAGGGCCCTCTAGTTAACCTCGATAGTCCAAGTGCCCGCTAGGGGACGTACATAGTCCAAGTGCCCGCAGGGCAACCTAGATAGTCCAAGTGCCCGCTAGATAACCTACATAGTCCAAGTGCCCGCTGAGGAACCTACATAGTCCAAGTGTCCGAAAGGGAACCTACGTATTCCAAGTGCCCGTTAGGGCACCTAGATAGTCCAAGTGGCCGTTACCTAACCTAGATAGTCCAAGTGCCCATTAGGTTACCTACATAGTCCACGTGCCGGTTCGTTAACCTAGATAGTCCAAGTGCCCGCTAATTAACCTACATAGTCCAAGTGCCCGCTAATTAACCTACATAGTCCAAGTGCCCGTTAGGTAACCTAGACAGTCTAAGTGAGCGCTAGGTAACCTCCATAGTCCAAGTGCCTGCTAATTAACCTATATAGTCCAAGTGCCCGCTATGGAACCTGCATCGTCCAAGTGCCCGCTAGTTAATCTAGATAGTCCAAGTGCCCGCTAGTTAACCTACATAGTCCAAGGGCCCTCTATTTAACCTAGATAGTGCAAGTGCCCGCTAGGTGACGTACATAGTCCAAGTGCCCGCTGGGTAACCTAGATAGTCTAAGGGCCCGCTAGTTAACCTACATAGTCCAACTGCCCGATAGGGAACCTACATAGTCCAAGATCCCGCTAAGGGACGAAGATAGTCCAAGTGCCCGCTAGGGAACCTACATAGTCCAAGTGCCCGCTAGGTAACCTAGATCGTCCAAGTGCCCGCTAGTTAACCTACATAGTCCAAGTGCCCGCTGAGGAACCTACATAGTCCAAGTGTCCGAAAGGGAACCTACGTATTCCAAGTGCCCATTAGGGCACCTAGATAGTCCAAGTGCCCATAGGGAACCTATATAGTCCATGTGCCCTCTAGGGAACTTACATAGTCAAATTGCCCGCTAGGGCACCTGCATTGTACAAGTGCCCTCTAGTTAACCTAGATAGTCCAAGTGCCCGCTAGGTAACCTAGATAGTCCAAGGGCCCGCTAGTTAACCTACATAGTCCAAGTGCCCAATGAGGAACCTACATAGTCCAAGTGCCCAATGAGGAACCTACATAGTCCAAGTGCCCGATAGGGAATCTTCATATTCCAAGTGCCCGTTAGGGAACCCAGATTGTCCAACTGCCCATAGGGAACCTATATAGTCCAAGTTCCCTCTAGGGAAGCTACATATTCATAGTGCCCGCTAGGGAACCTGCATTGTCCAAGTGCCCGCTAGTTAACCTAGATCGTCCAAGTGTCCGCTAGTAAACCTACATAGTCCAAGTTCCCGTTAGGTAACCTAGATAGGCCAAGTGCCCGCTAGTTAACCTACATAGTACAATGGCCCGCTAGTTGACCTAGATAGTCCAAGTACCCGCTAGTTAACCTAGATAGTCAAAGTGCCCGCTAGTTAACCTAAGTCGTACAAATGTCCAATAGGGATCCTACATAATCCAAGTGCCCGATAGGTAACCTAGATATTCCAAGTTCCGGTTAGCTAACCTAGATAGTCGAAGTGCCCGCTAGGTAACCTATACTGTCCAAGTGCCCGCTAGGTTACTTACATAGTCCAAGTGCACGTTCGTTAACTTAGATAGTCCAAGTCGCAGTAGGTAACCAACATAGTCTAAGGGCCGCTAGGTAACCTATATAGTCCAAGTGCCCGCTAGTTAACCTATAGTCCAAGTGTCCTCTAGGTAACTTAAACAGTCCAAGTGCCCGCTAGGTTACCTGCATAGTCCAAGTGCCCATTAGGTAACCTCCATAGTCCAAGTGCCCGCTAGGTAACATCCATAGTCCAAGTGCCCGTTCGTTAACCTAGATAGTCCAAGTTCCTGTTACCTAACCTACATAGTCCAAGTGCCCGTTCGTTAACCTAGATAGTTCAAGTGCCCGCTAGGTAACCTAGACAGTCCAAGTGCCTGCTAGGTAACCTACATAGTCCAAGTGCCCGTTTGCTAACCTAGATCGTCAAAGGGCCCGCTAGTTAACCTACATAGTCCAAGGGTCCTCTAGTTAACCTAGATAGTCCAATTGCCCGCTAGTTAACCTACATTGTCCAAGTCCCTGATGGGGAACCTACATAGTCCAAGTATCCGCTAGGTAACCTACATAGTCCAAATGCCCACTAGTAACGTACGTAGTCCAAATGCCCGTTAGGTAACCTAGATAGTCCAAATGCCCGCTAGGGAACCTACATAGCCCAAGTGCCCGCTAGGTAACCTACATAGTCCAAATGCCCGCTAGAAACCTACATAGTCCAAGTGCAAGAAGGGAACCTACATAATCCAAGTGCCCGCTAGGGAACCTACATAGTCCAAATGCCCGTTAGGTAACCTAGATAGTCCAAATGCCCGCTAGGATACCCAAATAGTCTAAGTGCCCGCGAGGTAACCTACATTGTCCAAGTGCCCATTCATTAACCTAGATTTTCCAAGTGCCCTCTAGGTAACCTAGACTGTCCAAGTGCCCGCTTGGTTACCTACATAGTCCACGTGCCCGTTCGTTAACCTAGATAGTACAAGAGCCCGCTAGTTAACCTACATAGTCCAAGGGCCCGCTAGTTAACCTAGATAGTCCAAGTGCCCGCTAGTTAACCTACATTGTCCAAGTCCCTGATGGGGAACCTACATAGTCCAAGTATCCGCTAGGTAACCTACATAGTCCAAATGCCCGCTAGTAACGTACATAGTCCAAGTGCCCGTTAGGTAACCTAGATAGTCCAAATGCCCGCTAGGGAACCCACATAGTCCAAGTGCCCGTTAGAGAACGTACATAGTCAAAGCCCTGCTAGGGAACCTACATAGTCCAAGTGCCCGCTAGGGAACCTAGATAGTCCAAGTACCCGTTAGCTAACCTAGAAAATCCAAGTGCCCGCTAGGTAACCTACATAGTCCAAGTGCCCGCTAGGTAACCTCCATAGTCCAAGTGCCCTTTCATTAACCTAGATAGTCCAAGTTCCTGTTAGCTAACCTACATAGTCCAAGGGCCCGTTCGTTAACCTAGATAGTTCAAGTGCCCGCTAGGTAACCTAGACAGTCCAAGTGCCTGCTAGGTAACCTACATAGTCCAAGTGCCCGCTAGGGACCTACATAGTCCAAGTGCCCTTTAGTTAACCTAGATAGTCAAAGTGCCTGCTAGGTAACCTAGATAGTCCAAATGCCCGCTAGGATACCCACATAGTCCAACTGCCCGATAGGGAACCAACATAGTCCAAGTGCCCGCTAAGGGACCTACATAGTCCAAGTGCCCATTAGGGAACCTACATAGTCCAAGTGCACTCTAGGGAACCTGCATCGTCCAAGTGCCCGCCAGTTAACATAGATAGTCTAAGTTCCCGCTAGTTAACCTAGATAGTCCAAGTGCCCGCTAGTTAACATAGATCGTCCAATTGCCCGCTAGTTAACCTACATAGTCCAAGGTCCGTTAGTTAACCTAGATAGTCCAAGTGCCCTCTAGTTAACCTACATAGTCCAAGGGCCCTCTAGTTAACCTCGATAGTCCAAGTGCCCGCTAGGGGACGTACATTGTCCAAGTGCCCGCTGGGCAACCTAGATAGTCCAAGTGCCCGCTAGATAACCTACATAGTCCAAGTGCCCGCTGAGGAACCTACATAGTCCAAGTGTCCGAAAGGGAACCTACGTATTCCAAGTGCCCGTTAGGGCACCTAGATAGTCCAAGTAACCATAGGGAACCTATATAGTCCATGTGCCCTCTAGGGAAGCTACATAGTCAAATTGCCCGCTAGGGAACCTGCATTGTACAAGTGCCCGCTAGTTAACCTAGATAGTCCAAGTGCCCGCTAGGTAACCTAGATAGTCGAAGGGCCCACTAGTTAACCTACATAGTCCAAGTACCCGATAGGGAACCTACATAGTCCAAGTGCCCAATGAGGAACCTACATAGTCCAAGTGCCCGGTAGGGAAACTTCATATTCCAAGTGCCCGTTAGGGAACCCAGATAGTCCAAGTGCCCATAGGGAACCTATATGGTCCAAGTGCCCTCTAGGGAAGCTACATATTCATAGTGCCCGCTAGGGAACCTGCATTGTTCAAGTGCCCGCTAGTTAACCAAGATCGTCCAAGTGTCCGCTAGTAAACCTACATAGTCCAAGTTCCCGTTAGGTAACCTAGATAGGCCAAGTGCCCGCAAGGTAACCTACATAGTCCAAGTGCCCGCTAGGTAACCTAGATATTCCAAGTTCCGGTTTACTAATCTAGATAGTCCAAGTTCCCGCTAGGTAACCTACATAGTCCAAGTGCCCATTCGTTAACCTAGATAGTCCAAGTGCCCGCTAGGTAACCTATACTGTCCAAGTGCCCGCTAGGTTACCTACATAGTCCAAGTGCACGTTCGTTAACTTAGATAGTCCAAGTCGCGCTAGGTAACCTACATAATCCAAAGGCCCGCTAGGTAACCTATATAGTCCAAGTGCCCGCTAGTTAAACTATAGTCCAAGTGCCCGCTAGGTAACCTACATATTCCAAGTTCCCGCTAGGTAACCAAGATAGTCCAAGTGCCCGTTACCTAACCCAGATAGTCCAAGTGCCCGTTAGGTTACCTACATAGTCCACGTGCCGTTTCTTTAACCTAGATAGTCCAAGTGCCCGCTAGGTAACCTACATAGTCCAAGTGCCCGCTAATTAACCTACATAGTCCAAGTGCCCGTTAGGTAACCTAGACAGTCCAAGTGCCCGATAGATAACCTCCATAGTCCAAGTGCCCGCTAATTAACCTATATAGTCCAAGTGCCCGCTAGGGAACCTGCATCATCCAAGTGCCCTCTAGTTAATCTAGATAGTCCAAGTGCCCGCTAGTTAAGCTAGATAGTCCAAGTGGCCGCTAGTTTACCTAGATCGTCCAAGTGCCCGCTAGTTAACCTAGATCGCCCAAGTGCCCGCTAGTTAACCTACATAGTCCAAGGTCCGCTAGTTAACCTAGATATTCCAAGTGCCCGCTAGTTAACCTACATAGTCCAAGGGCCCTCTAGTTAACCTAGAAAGTCCAAGTGTCCACTAGGGGAAGTACATAGTACAAGTGTCCGCTAGGTAACCTAGATAGTCTAAGGGCCCGCTAGTTAACCTACATAGTCCAACTGCCCGATAGGGAACCTACATAGTCCAAGCGCTCGCTAAGGGACGAACATAGTCCAAGTGCCCGCTAGGGAACCTACATAGTCCAAGTGCCCGCTAGGTAACCTAGATAGTCCAAGGGCCCGCTAGTTAACCTACATAGTCCAAGTGCCCGCTGAGGAACCTACATAGTCCAAGTGTTCGAAAGGGAACCTATGTATTCCAAGTGCCCATTAGGGCACCTAGATAGTCCAAGTGCCCATAGGGAACCTATATAGTCCAAGTGCCCTCTAGGGAACCTACATAGTCAAAGTGCCCGCTAGGGTACCTGCATTGTACAAGTGCCCTCTAGTTAACCTAGATAGTCCAAGTGCCCGCTAGGTAACCTAGATAGTCCAAGGGCCTGCTAGTTAACCTACATAGTCCAACGGCCCTCTAGTTAACCTAGATAGTCCAAGTGCCCGCTGGAGGACGTACATAGTCCAAGTGCCCGCTAGGTAACCTAGATAGTCTACGGGCCCGCTAGTTAACCTACATAGTCCAATTACCCGATAGGGAACCTACATAGTCCAAGTGCCCGCTAAGGGACGAACATAGTCCAAGTGCCTGCTAGGGAACCTGCATAGTCCAAGTGCCAGATAGGTAACCTAGATAGTCCAAGTGCCCGCTAGTAAACCTACATAGTCCAAGTGCCCACTGAGGAACCTGCATAGTCCAAGTGTCCGAAAGGGAACCTACGTATTCCAAGTGCCCATTAGGGCACCTAGATAGTCCAAGTGCCCATAGGGAACGTATATCGTCCAAGTACCCTCTAGGGAACCTAGATAGTCCAAGGGCCCGCTAGTTAACCTACAAAGTCCAAGTGCCCGATAGGGAACCTACATAGTCCAAGTGCCCAATGAGGAACCTACATAGTCCAAGTGCCCGATAGGGAATCTTCATATTCCAAGTGCCCGTTAGGGAACCCAGATAGTCCAAGTGCCCATAGGGAACCTACATAGTCCAAGTGCCCTCTAGGGAAGCTACATATTCATAGTGCCCGCTAGGGAACCTGCATTTTCCAAGTGCCCGCTAGTTAACCTAGATCGTCCAAGTGTCCGCTAGTAAACCTACATAGTCCAAGTTCCCGTTAGGTAACCTAGATAGGCCAAGTGCCCGCTAGTTAACCTACATAGTACAATGGCCCGCTAGTTGACCTAGATAGTTCAAGTGCCCGCTAGTTAACCTAGATAGTCAAAGTGCCCGCTAGTTAACTTAAGTAGTACAAATGTCCGATAGGGATCCTACATAGTCCAAGTGCCCGCTAGGTAACCTAGATATTCCAAGTTCCGGTTTGCTAACCTAGATAGTCCAAGTGCCCGCTAGGTAACCTACATAGTCCAAGTGCCCATTCGTTAACCTAGATAGTCCAAGTGCCCGCTAGGTAACCTATACTGTCCAAGTGCCTTCTAGGTTACCTACATAGTCCAAGTGCACGTTCGTTAACTTAGATAGTCCAAGTCGCGCTAGGTAACCTACATAGTCCAAGGGCCACTAGGTAACCTATAGTCCAAGTGCCCTCGAGGTAACCTACATATTCCATGTTCCCGCTAGGTAACCTAGATAGTCAAAGTGCCCGTTACCTAACCTATATAGTCCAAGTGCCCGTGAGGTTACCTACATAGTCCACGTGCCCGTTCGTTAACCTAGACAGTACAATTGCCCGCTAGGTAACCTACAAAGTCCAAGAGCCGGCAGGTAACTTAGACAGTTCAAGTGCCCGCTAGGTTACCTGCATAGTCCAAGTGCCCGTTAGGTAACCTAGATAGTCCAAGTGCCCGCTAGGTAACCTAGATAGTCCAAGTACCCGTTAGCTAACCTAGATAGTCCAAGTGCCCGCTAGGTAACCTCCATAGTCCAATTGCCTTCTAGGTAACCTCCATAATCCAAGTGCCCACTAATTTACCTATATAGTCCAAGTTATCGCTGAGGAAACTGCATCGTTCAAGTGCCCGCTAGTTAATCTAGATAGTCCAAGTGCCCGCTAGTTAACCTAGATAGTCCAAGTGCCCTCTACTTAACCTAGATCGTCCAAGTGCCCGCTAGTTAACCTACATAGTCCAAGGTCCGCTAGTTAACCTAGATATTCCAAGTGCCCCTTAGTTAACCTACATAGTCAAAGGGCCCTCTAGTTAACCTAGATAGTCCAAGTGCCCGCTAGGGGACATACATAGTCCAAGTGCCCGCTATGTAACCTAGATAGTCTAAGGGCCCGCTAGATAACCTACATAGTCCAACTGCCCGATAGGGAACCTACATAGTCCAAGTGCCCGCTAAGGGAAGAACATAGTCCAAGTGCCCGCTAGGGAACCTACAAAATCCAAGTGCCCGCTAGGTAACCTAGATAGTCCAAGTGCCCGCTAGTTAACCTACATAGTCCAAGTGCCCGCTGAGGAACCTACATAGTCCAAGTGTCCGAAAAGGGAACCTACGTATTCCAAGTGCCCATTAGGGCACCTAGATAGTCCAAGTGCCCATAGGGAACCTATATCGTCCAAGTGCCCTCTAGGGAACCTACATAGTCAAAGTGCCCGCTAGGGAACCTGCATTGTACAAGTGCCCTCTAGTTAACCTAGATAGTCCAAGTGCCCGCTAGGTAACCTAGATAGTCCAAGGGCCCGCTAGTTAACCTACAAAGTCCAAGTGCCCGATAGGGAACCTACATAGTCCAAGTGCCCAATGAGGAACCTACATAGTCCAAGTGCCCGATAGGGAATCTTCATATTCCAAGTGCCCGTTAGGGAACCCAGATTGTCCAAGTGCCCATAGGGAACCTATATAGTCCAAGTTCCCTCTAGGGAAGCTACATATTCATAGTGCCCGCTAGGGAACCTGCATTGTCCAAGTGCCCGCTAGTTAACCTAGATCGTCCAAGTGTCCGCTAGTAAACCTACATAGTCCAAGTTCCCGTTAGGTAACCTAGATAGGCCAAGTGCCCGCTAGTTAACCTACATAGTACAATGGCCCGCTAGTTGACCTAGATAGTCCAAGTGCCCGCTAGTTAACCTAGATAGTCAAAGTGCCCGCTAGTTAACCTAAGTAGTACAAATGTCCAATAGGGATCCTACATAGTCCAAGTGCCCGCTAGGTAACCTAGATATTCCAAGTTCCAGTTTGCTAACCTAGATAGTCCAAGTGCCCGCTAGGTAACCTACATAGTCCAAGTGCCCATTTGTTAACCTAGATAGTCCAAGTGCCCGCTAGGTAACCTATACTGTCCAAGTGCCCGCTAGGTTACTTACATAGTCCAAGTGCACGTTCGTTAACTTAGATAGTCCAAGTCGCGGTAGGTAACCAACATAGTCCAAGGGCCGCTAGGTAACCTATATAGTCCAAGTGCCCGCTAGTTAACCTATAGTCCAAGTGCCCTCTAGGTAACCTACATATTCCAAGTTCCCGCTAGGTAACCTGTAGTCCAAGTGCCCGTTAGGTTACCTATATTGTCCAAGTGCCCGCTAGTTAACCTACATTGTCCAAGGTCCGCTAGTTAACCTAGATATTCCAAGTGCCCGCTAGTTAACCTACATATTCCAAGGGCCCTCTAGTTAACCTAGATAGTCCAAGTGACCGCTAGAAGACGTACATAGTCCAAGTGCCCGCTAGGTAACCTAGATAGTCTAAGGGCCCGCTAGTTAACCTACATAGTCCAACTGCCCGATAGGGAACCTACATAGTCCAAGTGCCCGCTAAGGGACGAACATAGTCCAAGTGCCCGCTAGGTAACCTACATAGTCCAAGGGTCACTAGGTAACCTATAGTCCAAGTGCCCTCTAGGTAACCTACATATTCCAAGTTCCCGCTAGGTAACCTAGATAGTCAAAGTGCCCGTTACCTAACCTAGATAGTCCAAGTGCCCGTGAGGTTACCTACATAGTCCACGTGCCCGTTCGTTAACCTAGATAGTACAATTGCCCGCTAGGTAACCTACATAGTCCAAGAGCCGGCAGGTAACTTAGACAGTTCAAGTGCCCGCTAGGTTACCTGCATAGTCCAAGTGCCCGTTAGGTAACCTAGATAGTCCAAGTGCCCGCTAGGTAACCTCCATAGTCCAAGTGCCCGCTAGGTAACCTCCATAGTCCAAGTGCCCACTAATTTACTTATATAGTCCAAGTGCCCGCTGAGGAAACTGCATCATTCAAGTTCCCGCTAGTTAATCTAGATAGTCCAAGTGCCCGCTAGTTAACCTAGATAGTCCAAGTGCCCGCTACTTAACCTAGATCGTCCAAGTGCCCGCTAGTTAACCTACATAGTCCAAGGTCCGCTAGTTAACCTAGATATTCCTAGTGCCCCTTAGTTAACCTACATAGTCAAAGGGCCCTCTAGTTAACCTAGATAGTCCAAGTGCCCGCTAGGGGACATACATAGTCCAAGTGCCCGCTATGTAACCTAGATAGTCTAAGGGCCCGCTAGATAACCTACATAGTACAACTGCTCGATAGGGAACCTACATAGTCCAAGTGCCCGCTAAGGGACGAACATAGTTCAAGTGCCCGCTAGGGAACCTAAAAAATCCAAGTGCCCGCTAGGTAACCTAGATAGTCCAAGTGCCCGCTAGTTAACCTACATAGTCCAAGTGCCCGCTGAGGAACCTACATAGTCCAAGTGTCCAAAAGGGAACCTACGTATTCCAAGTGCCCATTAGGGCACCTAGATAGTCCAAGTGCCCATAGGGAACCTATATCGTCCAAGTGCCCTCTAGGGAACCTACATAGTCAAAGTGCCCGCTAGGGAACCTGCATTGCACAAGTGCCCTCTAGTTAACCTAGATAGTCCAAGTGCCCGCTAGGTAACCTAGATAGTCCAAGGGCCCGCTAGTTAACCTACATAGTCCAAGTGCCCGATAGGGAACCTACATAGTCCAAGTGACCAATGAGGAACCTACATAGTCCAAGTGCCCGATAGGGAATCTTCATATTCCAAGTGCCCGTTAGGGAACCCAGATATTCCAAGTGCCCGCTAGGTAACCTCCATAGTCCAAGTGCCCGCTAGGTAACCTCCATAGTCCAAGTGCCTGTTCGTTAACCTAGATAGTCCAAGTTCCTGTTAGGTAACCTACATAGTCCAAGTTCCCGTTCGTTAACCTAGATAGTTCAAGTGCCCGCTAGGTAACCTAGACAGTCCAAGTGCCTGCTAGGTAACCTACTTAGTCCAAGTGCCCGTTTGCTAACCTAGATCGTCAAAGGGCCCGCTAGTTAACCTACATAGTCCAAGGGCCCGCTAGTTAACCTATATAGTCCAAGTGCCCGCTAGTCAACCTACATTGTCCAAGTCCCTGATGGGGAACCTACATAGTCCAAGTATCCGCTAGGTAACCTACATAGTCCAAATGCCCGCTAGTAACGTACATAGTCCAAGTGCCCGTTAGGTAACCTAGATAGTCCAAATGCCCGCTAGGGAACACACATAGCCCAAGTGCCCGCTAGGGAACCTGCATTGTACAAATGCCCTCTAGTTAACCTAGATAGTCCAAGTGCCCGCTAGGTAACCTAGATAGTCCAAGGGCCCGCTAGTTAACCTACATAGTCCAAGTGCCCAATGAGGAACCTACATAGTCCAAGTGCCCGATAGGGAATCTTCATATTCCAAGTGCCCGTTAGGGAACCCAGATTGTCCAAGTGCCCATAGGGAACCTATATAGTCCAAGTTCCCTCTAGGGAAGCTACATATTCATAGTGCCCGCTAGGGAACCTGCATTGTCCAATTGCCCGCTAGTTAACTTAGATCGTCCAAGGGTCCGCTAGTAAACCTACATAGTCCAAGTTCCCGTTAGGTAACCTAGATAGGCCAAGTGCCCGCTAGTTAACCTACATAGTACAATGGCCCGCTAGTTGACCTAGATAGTCAAAGTGCCCGCTAGTTAAACTAAGTAGTACAAATGTCCGATAGGGATCCTACATAGTCCAAGTGTCCGCTAGGTAACCTAGATATTCCAAGTTCCGGTTTGCTAACCTAGATAGTCCAAGTGCCCGCTAGGTAACCTACGTAGTACAAGTGCCCATTGTTAACCTAGATAGTCCAAGTGCCTGCTAGGTAACCTATACTGTCCAAGTGCCCGCTAGGTTACTTACATAGTCCAAGTGCACTTTCGTTAACTTAGATAGTCCAAGTCGCGGTAGGTAACCAACATAGTCCAAGGGCCGCTAGGTAACCTATATAGTCCAAGTGCCCGCTAGTTAGCCTATAGTCCAAGTGCCCTCTAGGTAACCTACATATTCCAAGTTTCCGCTAGGTAACCTAGATAGTCCAAGTGCCCATTACCTAACCTAGATAGTCCAAGTGCCCGTTAGGTTACCTACATAGTCCACGTGCCCGTTCGTTAACCTAGATAGTCCAATTGCCCGCTAGGTAACCTACATAGTCCAAGGGCCCGCTAGGTAACCTTTAGAATCCAAGTGCCACTAGGTAATCTAGATAGTCCAGGTGCCCGTTAGGTAACCTAGATAGTCCAAGTGCCCGCTAGTTACCCTACATAGTCCAAGTGCCCGCTGGTTAACTTAAACAGTCCAAGTGCCCGCTAGGTTACCTGCAGAGTCCAAGTGCCCGTTAGGTAACCTAGATAGTCCAAGTGCCCGCAAGGTAACCTACATAGTCCAAGTGCCCGCTAGGTAACCTAGATAGTCCAAGTACCCGTTAGCTAACCTAGATAGTCCAAGTGCCCGCTAGGTAACCTCCATAGTCCAAGTGCCCGCTAGGTAACATCCATAGTCCAAGTGCCCGTTCGTTAACCTAGAGAGTCCAAGTTCCTGTTAGCTAACCTACATAGTCCAAGTGCCCGTTCGTTAACCTAGATAGGTCAAGTGCCCGCTAGGTAACCTAGACAGTCCAAGTGCCTGCTAGGTAACCTACATAGTCCAAGTGCCCGTTTGCTAACCTAGATCGTCAAAGGGCCCGCTAGTTAACCTACATAGTCCAAGGGCCCGCTAGTTAACCTAGATAGTCCAAGTGCCCGCTAGGTAACCTACATTGTCCAAGTCCCTGATGGGGAACCTACATAGTCCAAGTGCCCGCTAGGTAACCTATATATTCCAAGTTCCCGCTAGGTAACCAAGATAGTCCAAGTGCCCGTTACCTAACCTAGATAGTCCAAGTGCCCATTAGGTTACCTACATAGTCCACGTGCCGGTTCGTTAACCTAGATAGTCCAAGTGCCCGCTAATTAACCTACAATGTCCAAGTGCCCGCTAAATAACCTACATAGTCCAAGTGCCCGTTAGGTAACCTAGACAGTCCAAGTGCCCGCTAGGTAACCTCCATAGTCCAAGTGCCCGCTAATTAACCTATGTAGTCCAAGTGCCCGCTAGGGAACCTGCATCGTCCAAGTGCCCGCTAGTTAATCTAGATAGTCCAAGTGCCCGCTAGTTAACCTACATAGTCCAAGGGCCCTCTATTTAACCTAGATAGTCCAAGTGCCCGCTAGGGGACGTACATAGTCCAAGTGCCCGCTAGGTAACCTAGATAGTCTAAGGGCCCGCTAGTTAACCTACATAGTCCAACTGCCCGATAGGGAACCTACATAGTCCAAGATCCCGCTAAGGGACGAACATAGTCCAAGTGCCCGCTAGGGAACCTACATAGTCCAAGTGCCCGCTAGGTAACCTAGATCGTCCAAGTGCCCGCTAGTTAACCTACATAGTCCAAGTGCCCGCTGAGGAACCTACATAGTCCAAGTGTCCGAAAGGGAACCTACGTATTCCAAGTGCCCATTAGGGCACCTAGATAGTCCAAGTGCCCATAGGGAACCTATATAGTCCAAGTGCCCTCTAGGGAACTTACATAGTCAAAGTGCCAGCTAAGGAACCTGCATTGTACAAGTGCCCTCTAGTTAACCTAGATAGTCCAAGTGCCCGCTAGGTAACCTAGATAGTCGAAGGGCCCGCTAGTTAACCTACATAGTCCAAGTGCCCGATAGGGAACCTACATAGTCCAAGTGCCCAATGAGGAACCTACATAGTCCAAGTGCCCGATAGGGAATCTTCATATTCCAAGTGCCCGTTAGGGAACCCAGATTGTCCAAGTGCCCATAGGGAACCTATATAGTCCAAGTTCCCTCTAGGGAAGCTACATATTCATAGTGCCCGCTAGGGAACCTGCATTGTCCAAGTGCCCGCTAGTTAACCTAGATCGTCCAAGTGTCCGCTAGTAAACCTACATAGTCCAAGTTCCCGTTAGGTAACCTAGATAGGCCAAGTGCCCGCTAGTTAACCTACATAGTACAATGGCTCGCTAGTTGACTTAGTAGTCCAAGTGCCCCCTAGTTAACCTAGATAGTCAAAGTGCCCGCTAGTTAACCTAAGTAGTACAAATGTCCAATAGGGATCCTACATAATCCAAGTGCCCGATAGGTAACCTAGATATTCCAAGTTCCGGTTTGCCAACCTAGATAGTCCAAGTGCCCGCTAGGTAACCTATACTGTCCAAGTGCCCGCTAGGTTACTTACATAGTCCAAGTGCACGTTCGTTAACTTAGATAGTCCAAGTCGCGGTAGGTAACCAACATAGTCTAAGGGCCGCTAGGTAACCTATATAGTCCAAGTGCCCGCTAGTTAACCTATAGTCCAAGTGTCCTCTAGGTAACTTAAACAGTCCAAGTGCCCGCTAGGTTACCTGCATAGTCCAAGTGCCCGTTAGGTAACCTAGATAGTCCAAGTGCCCGCTAGGTAACCTCCATACGCCAAGTGCCCGCTAGGTAACATCCATAGTCCAAGTGCCCGTTCGTTAACCTAGATAGTCCAAGTTCCTGTTAGCTAACCTACATAGTCCAAGTGCCCGTTCGTTAACCTAGATAGTTCAAGTGCCTGCTAGGTAACCTACATAGTCCAAGTGCCCGTTTGCTAACCTAGATCGTCAAAGGGCCCGCTAGTTAACCTACATAGTCCAAGGGCCCTCTAGTTAACCTAGATAGTCCAAGTGCCCGCTAGTTAACCTACATTGTCCATGTCCCTGATGGGGAACCTACATAGTCCAAGTATCCGCTAGGTAACCTACATAGTCCAAATGCCAACTAGTAAAGTACGTAGTCCAAATGCCCGTTAGGTAACCTAGATAGTCCAAATGCCCGCTAGGGAACCTACATAGCCCAAGTGCCCACTAGGTAACCTACATAGTCCAAATGCCCGCTAGAAACCTACATAGTCCAAGTGCAAGAAGGGAACCTACATAATCCAAGTGCCCACTAGGGAACCTACATAGTCCAAATGCCCGTTAGGTAACCTAGATAGTCCAAATGCCCGCTAGGGTACCCACATCGTCTAAGTGCCCGCGAGGTAACCTACATTGTCCAAGTGCCCATTCATTAACCTAGATTTTCCAAGTGCACTCTAGGTAACCTAGACTGTCCAAGTGCCCGCTTGGTTACCTACATAGTCCACGTGCCCGTTCGTTTACCTAGATAGTACAAGAGCCCGCTAGTTAACCTACATAGTCCAAGGGCCCGCTAGTTAACCTAGATAGTCCAAGTGCCCGATAGTTAACCTACATTGTCCAAGTCCCTGATGGGGAACCTACATAGTCCAAGTATCCGCTAGGTAACCTACATAGTCCAAATGCCCCCAAGTAACGTACATAGTCCAAGTGCCCGTTAGGTAACCTAGATAGTCCAAATGCCCGCTAGGGAACCCACATAGTCCAAGTGCCCGTTAGAGAACTTACATAGTCAAAGCCCTGCTAGGGAACCTACATAGTCCAAGTGCCCGCTAGGTAACCTAGATAGTCCAAGTACCCGTTAGCTAACCTAGATAGTCCAAGTGCCCGCTAGGTAACCTACATAGTCCAAGTGCCCGCTAGGTAACCTCCATAATCCAAGTGCCGTTCATTAACCTAGACAGTCCAAGTTCCTGTTAGCTAACCTACATAGTCCAAGGGCCCGTTCGTTAACCTAGATTGTTCAAGTGCCCGCTAGGTAACCTAGACAGTCCAAGTGCCTGCTAGGTAACCTACATAGTCCAAGTGCCCGCTAGGGACCTACATAGTCCAAGTTCCCGTTAGTTAACCTAGATAGTCAAAGTGCCTGCTAGGTAACCTAGATAGTCCAAATGCCCGCTAGGATACCCACATAGTCCAACTGCCCGATAGGGAACCAACATAGTCCAAGTGCCCGCTAAGGGACCTACATAGTCCAAGTGCCCGTTAGGGAACCTACATAGGCCAAGTGCCCTCTAGGGAACCTGCATCGTCCAAGTGCCCGCCAGTTAACATAGATAGTCTAAGTTCCCGCTAGTTAACCTAGATAGTCCAAGTGCCCGCTAGTTAACATAGATCGTCCAAGTGCCCGCTAGTTAACCTACATAGTCCAAGGTCCGTTAGTTAACCTAGATAATCCAAGTGCCCTCTAGTTAACCTACATAGTCCAAGGGCCCTCTAGTTAACCTCGATAGTCCAAGTGCCCGCTAGGGGACGTACATAGTCCAAGTGCCCGCTGGGCAACCTAGATAGTCCAAGTGCCCGCTAGATAACCTACATAGTCCAAGTGCCCGCTGAGGAACCTACATAGTCCAAGTGTCCGAAAGGGAACCTACGTATTCCAAGTGCCCGTTAGGGCACCTAGATAGTCCAAGTAACCATAGGGAACCTATATAGTCCAAGTGCCCTCTAGGGAAGCTACATAGTCAAAGTGCCCGCTAGGGAACCTGCATTGTCCAAGTGCCCGCTAGTTAACCAAGATCGTCCAAGTGTCCGCTAGTAAACCTACATAGTCCAAGTTCCCGTTAGGTAACCTAGATAGGCCAAGTGCCCGCAAGGTAACCTACATAGTCCAAGTGCCCGCTAGGTAACCTAGATATTCCAAGTTCCGGTTTACTAATCTAGATAGTCCAAGTGCCCGCTAGGTAACCTACATAGTCCTAGTGCCCATTCGTTAACCTAGATAGTCCAAGTGCCCGCTAGGTAACCTATACTGTCCAAGTGCCCGCAAGGTTACCTACATAGTCCAAGTGCACGTTCGTTAACTTAGATAGTCCAAGTCGCGCTAGGTAATCTACATAGTCCAAAGGCCCGCTAGGTAACCTATATAGTCCAAGTGCCCGCTAGTTAAACTATAGTCCAAGTGCCCGCTAGGTAACCTACATATTCCAAGTTCCCGCTAGGTAACCAAGATAGTCCAAGTGCCCGTTACCTAACCTAGATATTCCAAGTGCCCGTTAGGTTACCTACATAGTCCACGTGCCGGTTCTTTAACCTACATAGTCCAAGTGCCCGCTAGGTAACCTACATAGTCCAAGTACCCGCTAATTAACCTATATAGTCCAAGTGCCCGCTAGGGAACCTGCATCATCCAAGTGCCCGCTAGTTAATCTAGATATTCCAAGTGCCCGCTAGTTAACCTACATAGTCCAAGGGCCCTCTAGTTAACCTAGATAGTCCAAGTGCCCACTAGGGGAAGTACATAGTCCAAGTGTCCGCTAGGTAACCTAGATAGTCTAAGGGCCCGCTAGTTAACCTACATAGTCCAACTGCCCGATAGGGAATCTACATAGTCCAAGCGTTCGCTAAGGGACGAACACAGTCCAAGTGCCCGCTAGGGAACCTACATAGTCCAAATGCCCGCTAGGTAACCTAGATAGTCCAAGTGCCCGCTAGTTAACCTACATAGTCCAAGTGCCCGCTGAGGAACCTACATAGTCCATGTGTCCGAAAGGGAACCTATGTATTCCAAGTGCCCATTAGGGCACCCAGATAGTCCAAGTGCCCATAGGGAACCTATATAGTCCAACTGCCCTCTAGGGAACTTACATAGTCAAAGTGCCCGCTAGGGAACCTGCATTTTACAAGTGCCCTCTAGTTAACCTAGATAGTCCAAGTGCCCGCTAGGTAACCTAGATAGCCCAAGGGCCTGCTATTTAACCTACATAGTCCAACGGCCCTCTAGTTAACCTAGATAGTCCAAGTGCCCGCTGGAGGACGTACATAGTCCAAGTGCCCGCTAGGTAACCTAGATAGTCTACGGGCCCGCTAGTTAACCTACATAGTCCAACTGCCCGATAGGGAATCTACATAGTCCAAGTGCCCGCTAAGGGACGAACATAGTCCAAGTGCCCGCTAGGGAATCTGCATAGTCCAAGTGCCCGATAGGTAACCTAGATAGTCCAAGTGCCCGCTAGTAAACCTACATAGTCCAAGTGCCCACTGAGGAACCTGCATAGTCCAAGTGTCCGAAAGGGAACCTACGTATTACAAGTGCCCATTAGGGCACCTAGATACTCCAAGTGCCCATAGGGAACCTATATAGTCCAAGTGCCCTCTAGGGAACCTACATAGTCAAAGTGCCCGCTAGGGAACCTGCATTGTACAAGTGCCCTCTAGTTAACCTAGATAGTCCAAGTGCCTGCTAGGTAACCTAAACAGTCCAAGGGCCCGCTTGTTAACCTACAAAGTCCAAGTGCCCGATAGGGAACCTACATAGTCCAAGTGCCCAATGAGGAACCTACATAGTCCAAGTGCCCGATAGGGAATCTTCATATTCCAAGTGCCCGTTAGGGAACCCAGATAGTCCAAGTGCCCATAGGGAACCTACATAGTCCAAGTGCCCTCTAGGGAAGCTACATATTCATAGTGCCCGCTAGGAACCTGCATTGTCCAAGTGCCCGCTATTTAACTTAAATCGTCCAAGTGTCCGCTAGTAAACCTACATAGTCCAAGTTCCCGTTAGGTAACCTAGATAGGGCAAGTGCCCGCTAGTTAACCTACATAGTACAATGGCCCGCTAGTTGACATAGATAGTCCAAGTGCCCGCTAGTTAACCTAGATAGTCAAAGTGCCCGCTAGTTAACCTAAGTAGTACAAATGTCCAATAGGGATCCTACATAGTCCAAGTGCCCGCTAGGTAACCTAGATATTCCAAGTTCCGGTTTGCTAACCTAGATAGTCCAAGTGCCCGCTAGGTAACCTACATAGTCCAAGTGCCCATTCGTTAACCTAGATAGTCCAAGTGCCCGCTAGGTAACCTATACTGTCCAAGTGCCCTCTAGGTTACTTACATAGTCCAAGTGCACGTTCGTTAACTTAGATAGTCCAAGTCGCGGTAGGTAACCAACATAGTCCAAGGGCCGCTAGGTAACCTATATAGTCCAAGTGCCCGCTAGTTAACCTATAGTCCAAGTGCCCTCTAGGTAACCTACATATTCCAAGTTCCCGCTAGGTAACCTATAGTCCAAGTGCCCGTTACCTAACCTAGATAGTCCAAGTGCCCGTTAGGTTACCTATATTGTCCAAGTGCCCGCTAGTTAACCTACATAGTCCAAGGTCCGCTAGTTAACCTAGATATTCCAAGTGCCCGCTAGTTAACCTACATAGTCCAAGGGCCCTCTAGTTAACCTAGATAATCCAAGTGACCGCTAGAAGACGTACATAGTCCAAGTGCCCGCTAGGTAACCAGGATAGTCTAAGGGCCCGCTAGTTTACCTACATAGTCCAACTGCCCGATAGGGAACTTACATAGTCCAACTGCCCGCTAAGGGACTAATATAGTCCAAGTGCCCGCTAGGGAACCTGCATAGTCCAAGTGCCCGCTAGGTAACCTAGATAGTCCAAGTGCCCGCTAGTTAACCTACATAGTCCAAGTGCCCGCTGAGGAACCTACATAGTCCAAGTGTCCGAAAGGGAACCTACGTATTCCAAGTGCCCATTAGGGCACCTAGATATTCCAAGTGCCCATAGGGAACCTATATCGTCCAAGTGCCCTCTAGGGAACCTACTTAGTCAAAGTGCCCGCTAGGGAACCTGCATTGCACAAGTGCCCTCTAGTTAACCTAGATAGTCCAAGTGCCCGCTAGGTAACCTAGATAGTCCAAGGGCCCGCTAGTTAACCTACATAGTCCAAGTGCCCAATGAGGAACCTACATAGTCCAAGTGCCCGATACGGAATCTTCATATTCCAAGTGCCCGTTAGGGAACCCAGATAGTCCAAGTGCCCGCTAGGTAACCTCCATAGTCCAAGTGCCCGCTAGGTAACCTCCATAGTCCAAGTGCCCGTTCGTTAACCTAGATAGTCCAAGTTCCTGTTAGCTAACCTACATAGTCCAAGTGCCCGTTCGTTAACCTAGATAGTTCAAGTGCCCGCAAGGTAACCTAGACAGTCCAAGTGCCTGCTAGGTAACCTACATAGTCCAAGTGCCCGTTTGCTAACCTAGATCGTCAAAGGGCCCGCTAGTTAACCTACATAGTCCAATAGCCCGCTAGTTAACCTATATAGTCCAAGTGCCCGCTAGTTAACCTTCATTGTCCAAGTCCATGATGGGGAACCTACATAGTCCAAGTATCCGCTAGGTAACCTACATAGTCCAAATGCCCGCTAGTAACGTACATAGTCCAAGTGCCCGTTAGGTAACCTAGATAGTCCAAATGCCCGCTAGGGAACCCACTTAGTCCAAGTGCCCGTTAGAGAACTTACATAGTCAAAGCCCTGCTAGGGAACCTATATAGTCCAAGTGCCCGCTAGGGAACCTAGATAGTCCAAGTACCCGTTAGCTAACCTAGATAGTCCAAGTGCCCGCTAGGTAACCTACATAGTCCAAGTGCCCGCTAGGTAACCTCCATAGTCCAAGTGCCCGTTCATTAACCTAGATTGTCCAAGTTCCTGTTAGCTAACCTACATAGTCCAAGGGCCCGTTCGTTAACCTAGATAGTTCAAGTGCCCGCTAGGTAACCTAGACAGTCCAAGTGCCTGCTAGGTAACCTACATAGTCCAAGTGCCCGCTAGGGACCTACATAGTCCAAGTGCCCGTTAGTTAACCTAGATAGTCAAAGTGCCTGCTAGGTAACCTAGATAGTCCAAATGCCCGCTAGGATACCCACATAGTCCAACTGCCCGATAGGGAACCAACATAGTCCAAGTGCCCGCTAAGGGACCTACATAGTCCAAGTGCCCGTTAGGGAACCTACATAGTCCAAGTGCCCTCTAGGGAACCTGCATCGTCCAAGTGCCCGCCAGTTAACATAGATAGTCTAAGTTCCCGCTAGTTAACCTAGATAGTCCAAGTGCCCGCTAGTTAACATAGATCGTCCAAGTGCCCTCTAGTTAACCTACATAGTCCAAGGGCCCTCTAGTTAACCCCGATAGTCCAAGTGCCCGCTAGGGGACGTACATAGTCCAAGGGCCCGCTAGTTAACCTACAAAGTCCAAGTGCCCGATAGGGAACTTACATAGTCCAAGTGCCCAATGAGGAACCTACATAGTCCAAGTGCCCGATAGGGAATCTTCATATTCCAAGTGCCCGTTAGGGTAACCAGATAGTCCAAGTGCCCATAGGGAACCTACATGGTCCAAGTGCCCTCTAGGGAAGCTACATATTCATAGTGCCCGCTAGGGAACCTGCATTGTCCAAGTGCCCGCTAGTTAACCAAGATCGTCCAAGTGTCCGCTAGTAAACCTACATAGTCCAAGTTCCCGTTAGGTAACCTAGATAGGCCAAGTGCCCGCAAGGTAACCTACATAGTCCAAGTGCCCGCTAGGTAACCTAGATATTCCAAGTTCCGGTTTACTAATCTAGATGGTCCAAGTTCCCGCTAGGTAACCTACATAGTCCAAGTGCCCATTCGTTAACCTAGATAGTCCAAGTGCCCGCTAGGTAACCTATACTGTCCAAGTGCCCGCTAGGTTACCTACATAGTCCAAGTGCACGTTCGTTAACTTAGATAGTCCAAGTCGCGCTAGGTAACCTACATAATCCAAAGGCCCGCTAGGTAACCTATATAGTCCAAGTGCCCGCTAGTTAAACTATAGTCCAAGTGCCCGCTAGGTAACCTACATATTCCAAGTTCCCGCTAGGTAACCAAGATAGTCCAAGTGCCCGTTACCTAACCCAGATAGTCCAAGTGCCCGTTAGGTTACCTACATAGTCCACGTGCCGGTTCTTTAACCTAGATAGTCCAAGTGCCCGCTAGGTAACCTACATAGTCCAAGTGCCCGCTAATTAACCTACATAGTCCAAGTGCCCGTTAGGTAACCTAGACAGTCCAAGTGCCCGATAGATAACCTCCATAGTCCAAGTGCCCGCTAATTAACCTATATAGTCCAAGTGCCCGCTAGGGAACCTGCATCATCCAAGTGCCCTCTAGTTAATCTAGATAGTCCAAGTGCCCGCTAGTTAAGCTAGATAGTCCAAGTGGCCGCTAGTTAACCTAGATCGTCCAAGTGCCCGCTAGTTAACCTAGATCGCCCAAGTGCCCGCTAGTTAACCTACATAGTCCAAGGTCCGCTAGTTAACCTAGATATTCCAAGTGCCCGCTAGTTAACCTACATAGTCCAAGGGCCCTCTAGTTAACCTAGAAAGTCCAAGTGTCCACTAGGGGAAGTACATAGTACAAGTGTCCGCTAGGTAACCTAGATAGTCTAAGGGCCCGCTAGTTAACCTACATAGTCCAACTGCCCGATAGGGAACCTACATAGTCCAAGCGCTCGCTAAGGGACGAACATAGTCCAAGTGCCCGCTAGGGAACCTACATAGTCCAAGTGCCCGCTAGGTAACCTAGATAGTCCAAGGGCCCGCTAGTTAACCTACATAGTCCAAGTGCCCGCTGAGGAACCTACATAGTCCAAGTGTTCGAAAGGGAACCTATGTATTCTAAGTGCCCATTAGGGCACCTAGATAGTCCAAGTGCCCATAGGGAACCTATATAGTCCAAGTGCCCTCTAGGGAACCTACATAGTCAAAGTGCCCGCTAGGGTACCTGCATTGTACAAGTGCCCTCTAGTTAACCTAGATAGTCCAAGTGCCCGCTAGGTAACCTAGATAGTCCAAGGGCCTGCTAGTTAACCTACATAGTCCAACGGCCCTCTAGTTAACCTAGATAGTCCAAGTGCCCGCTGGAGGACGTACATAGTCCAAGTGCCCGCTAGGTAACCTAGATAGTCTACGGGCCCGCTAGTTAACCTACATAGTCCAATTACCCGATAGGGAACCTACATAGTCCAAGTGCCCGCTAAGGGACGAACATAGTCCAAGTGCCTGCTAGGGAACCTGCATAGTCCAAGTGCCAGATAGGTAACCTAGATAGTCCAAGTGCCCGCTAGTAAACCTACATAGTCCAAGTGCCCACTGAGGAACCTGCATAGTCCAAGTGTCCGAAAGGGAACCTACGTATTCCAAGTGCCCATTAGGGCACCTAGATAGTCCAAGTGCCCATAGGGAACGTATATCGTCCAAGTACCCTCTAGGGAACCTAGATAGTCCAAGGGCCCGCTAGTTAACCTACAAAGTCCAAGTGCCCGATAGGGAACCTACATAGTCCAAGTGCCCAATGAGGAACCTACATAGTCCAAGTGCCCGATAGGGAATCTTCATATTCCAAGTGCCCGTTAGGGAACCCAGATAGTCCAAGTGCCCATAGGGAACCTACATAGTCCAAGTGCCCTCTAGGGAAGCTACATATTCATAGTGCCCGCTAGGGAACCTGCATTGTCCAAGTGCCCGCTAGTTAACCTAGATCGTCCAAGTGTCCGCTAGTAAACCTACATAGTCCAAGTTCCCGTTAGGTAACCTAGATAGGCCAAGTGCCCGCTAGTTAACCTACATAGTACAATGGCCCGCTAGTTGACCTAGATAGTTCAAGTGCCCGCTAGTTAACCTAGATAGTCAAAGTGCCCGCTAGTTAACTTAAGTAGTACAAATGTCCGATAGGGATCCTACATAGTCCAAGTGCCCGCTAGGTAACCTAGATATTCCAAGTTCCGGTTTGCTAACCTAGATAGTCCAAGTGCCCGCTAGGTAACCTACATAGTCCAAGTGCCCATTCGTTAACCTAGATAGTCCAAGTGCCCGCTAGGTAACCTATACTGTCCAAGTGCCTGCTAGGTTACCTACATAGTCCAAGTGCACGTTCGTTAACTTAGATAGTCCAAGTCGCGCTAGGTAACCTACATAGTCCAAGGGCCACTAGGTAACCTATAGTCCAAGTGCCCTCTAGGTAACCTACATATTCCATGTTCCCGCTAGGTAACCTAGATAGTCAAAGTGCACGTTACCTAACCTATATAGTCCAAGTGCCCGTGAGGTTACCTACATAGTCCACGTGCCCGTTCGTTAACCTAGACAGTACAATTGCCCGCTAGGTAACCTACAAAGTCCAAGAGCCGGCAGGTAACTTAGACAGTTCAAGTGCCCGCTAGGTTACCTGCATAGTCCAAGTGCCCGTTAGGTAACCTAGATAGTCCAAGTGCCCGCTAGGTAACCTAGATAGTCCAAGTACCCGTTAGCTAACCTAGATAGTCCAAGTGCCCGCTAGGTAACCTCCATAGTCCAATTGCCTTCTAGGTAACCTCCATAATCCAAGTGCCCACTAATTTACCTATATAGTCCAAGTTATCGCTGAGGAAACTGCATCGTTCAAGTGCCCGCTAGTTAATCTAGATAGTCCAAGTGCCCGCTAGTTAACCTAGATAGTCCAAGTGCCCTCTACTTAACCTAGATCGTCCAAGTGCCCGCTAGTTAACCTACATAGTCCAAGGTCCGCTAGTTAACCTAGATATTCCAAGTGCCCCTTAGTTAACCTACATAGTCAAAGGGCCCTCTAGTTAACCTAGATAGTCCAAGTGCCCGCTAGGGGACATACATAGTCCAAGTGCCCGCTATGTAACCTAGATAGTCTAAGGGCCCGCTAGATAACCTACATAGTCCAACTGCCCGATAGGGAACCTACATAGTCCAAGTGCCCGCTAAGGGAAGAACATAGTCCAAGTGCCCGCTAGGGAACCTACAAAATCCAAGTGCCCGCTAGGTAACCTAGATAGTCCAAGTGCCCGCTAGTTAACCTACATAGTCCAAGTGCCCGCTGAGGAACCTACATAGTCCAAGTGTCCGAAAAGGGAACCTACGTATTCCAAGTGCCCATTAGGCCACCTAGATAGTCCAAGTGCCCATAGGGAACCTATATCGTCCAAGTGCCCTCTAGGGAACCTACATAGTCAAAGTGCCCGCTAGGGAACCTGCATTGTACAAGTGCCCTCTAGTTAACCTAGATAGTCCAAGTGCCCGCTAGGTAACCTAGATAGTCCAAGGGCCCGCTAGTTAACCTACAAAGTCCAAGTGCCCGATAGGGAACCTACATAGTCCAAGTGCCCAATGAGGAACCTACATAGTCCAAGTGCCCGATAGGGAATCTTCATATTCCAAGTGCCCGTTAGGGAACCCAGATTGTCCAAGTGCCCATAGGGAACCTATATAGTCCAAGTTCCCTCTAGGGAAGCTACATATTCATAGTGCCCGCTAGGGAACCTGCATTGTCCAAGTGCCCGCTAGTTAACCTAGATCGTCCAAGTGTCCGCTAGTAAACCTACATAGTCCAAGTTCCCGTTAGGTAACCTAGATAGGCCAAGTGCCCGCTAGTTAACCTACATAGTACAATGGCCCGCTAGTTGACCTAGATAGTCCAAGTGCCCGCTAGTTAACCTAGATAGTCAAAGTGCCCGCTAGTTAACCTAAGTAGTAAAAATGTCCAATAGGGATCCTACATAGTCCAAGTGCCCGCTAGGTAACCTAGATATTCCAAGTTCCAGTTTGCTAACCTAGATAGTCCAAGTGCCCGCTAGGTAACCTACATAGTCCAAGTGCCCATTTGTTAACCTAGATAGTCCAAGTGCCCGCTAGGTAACCTATACTGTCCAAGTGCCCGCTAGGTTACTTACATAGTCCAAGTGCACGTTCGTTAACTTAGATAGTCCAAGTCGCGGTAGGTAACCAACATAGTCCAAGGGCCGCTAGGTAACCTATATAGTCCAAGTGCCCGCTAGTTAACCTATAGTCCAAGTGCCCTCTAGGTAACCTACATATTCCAAGTTCCCGCTAGGTAACCTGTAGTCCAAGTGCCCGTTACCTAACCTAGATAGTCCAAGTGCCCGTTAGGTTACCTATATTGTCCAAGTGCCCGCTAGTTAACCTACATAGTCCAAGGTCCGCTAGTTAACCTAGATATTCCAAGTGCCCGCTAGTTAACCTACATATTCCAAGGGCCCTCTAGTTAACCTAGATAGTCCAAGTGACCGCTAGAAGACGTACATAGTCCAAGTGCCCGCTAGGTAACCTAGATAGTCTAAGGGCCCGCTAGTTAACCTACATAGTCCAACTGCCCGATAGGGAACCTACATAGTCCAAGTGCCCGCTAAGGGACGAACATAGTCCAAGTGCCCGCTAGGTAACCTACATAGTCCAAGGGTCACTAGGTAACCTATAGTCCAAGTGCCCTCTAGGTAACCTACATATTCCAAGTTCCCGCTAGGTAACCTAGATAGTCAAAGTGCCCGTTACCTAACCTAGATAGTCCAAGTGCCCGTGAGGTTACCTACATAGTCCACGTGCCCGTTCGTTAACCTAGATAGTACAATTGCCCGCTAGGTAACCTACATAGTCCAAGAGCCGGCAGGTAACTTAGACAGTTCAAGTGCCCGCTAGGTTACCTGCATAGTCCAAGTGCCCGTTAGGTAACCTAGATAGTCCAAGTGCCCGCTAGGTAGCCTACATAATCCAAGTGCCCGCTAGGTAACCTAGATAGTCCAAGTACCCGTTAGCTAACCTAGATAGTCCAAGTGCCCGCTAGGTAACCTCCATAGTCCAAGTGCCCGCTAGGTAACCTCCATAGTCCAAGTGCCCACTAATTTACTTATATAGTCCAAGTGCCCGCTGAGGAAACTGCATCATTCAAGTGCCCGCTAGTTAATCTAGATAGTCCAAGTGCCCGCTAGTTAACCTAGATAGTCCAAGTGCCCGCTACTTAACCTAGATCGTCCAAGTGCCCGCTAGTTAACCTACATAGTCCAAGGTCCGCTAGTTAACCTAGATATTCCTAGTGCCCCTTAGTTAACCTACATAGTCAAAGGGCCCTCTAGTTAACCTAGATAGTCCAAGTGCCCGCTAGGGGACATACATAGTCCAAGTGCCCGCTATGTAACCTAGATAGTCTAAGGGCCCGCTAGATAACCTACATAGTACAACTGCTCGATAGGGAACCTACATAGTCCAAGTGCCCGCTAAGGGACGAACATAGTTCAAGTGCCCGCTAGGGAACCTACAAAATCCAAGTGCCCGCTAGGTAACCTAGATAGTCCAAGTGCCCGCTAGTTAACCTACATAGTCCAAGTGCCCGCTGAGGAACCTACATAGTCCAAGTGTCCGAAAGGGAACCTACGTATTCCAAGTGCCCATTAGGGCACCTAGATAGTCCAAGTGCCCATAGGGAACCTATATCGTCCAAGTGCCCTCTAGGGAACCTACATAGTCAAAGTGCCCGCTAGGGAACCTGCATTGCACAAGTGCCCTCTAGTTAACCTAGATAGTCCAAGTGCCCGCTAGGTAACCTAGATAGTCCAAGGGCCCGCTAGTTAACCTACATAGTCCAAGTGCCCGATAGGGAACCTACATAGTCCAAGTGACCAATGAGGAACCTACATAGTCCAAGTGCCCGATAGGGAATCTTCATATTCCAAGTGCCCGTTAGGGAACCCAGATATTCCAAGTGCCCGCTAGGTAACCTCCATAGTCCAAGTGCCCGCTAGGTAACCTCCATAGTCCAAGTGCCTGTTCGTTAACCTAGATAGTCCAAGTTCCTGTTAGGTAACCTACATAGTCCAAGTTCCCGTTCGTTAACCTAGATAGTTCAAGTGCCCGCTAGGTAACCTAGACAGTCCAAGTGCCTGCTAGGTAACCTACTTAGTCCAAGTGCCCGTTTGCTAACCTAGATCGTCAAAGGGCCCGCTAGTTAACCTACATAGTCCAAGGGCCCGCTAGTTAACCTATATAGTCCAAGTGCCCGCTAGTCAACCTACATTGTCCAAGTCCCTGATGGGGAACCTACATAGTCCAAGTATCCGCTAGGTAACCTACATAGTCCAAATGCCCGCTAGTAACGTACATAGTCCAAGTGCCCGTTAGGTAACCTAGATAGTCCAAATGCCCGCTAGGGAACACACATAGCCCAAGTGCCCGCTAGGGAACCTGCATTGTACAAATACCCTCTAGTTAACCTAGATAGTCCAAGTGCCCGCTAGGTAACCTAGATAGTCCAAGGGCCCGCTAGTTAACCTACATAGTCCAAGTGCCCAATGAGGAACCTACATAGTCCAAGTGCCCGATAGGGAATCTTCATATTCCAAGTGCCCGTTAGGGAACCCAGATTGTCCAAGTGCCCATAGGGAACCTATATAGTCCAAGTTCCCTCTAGGGAAGCTACATATTCATAGTGCCCGCTAGGGAACCTGCATTGTCCAATTGCCCGCTAGTTAACTTAGATCGTCCAAGGGTCCGCTAGTAAACCTACATAGTCCAAGTTCCCGTTAGGTAACCTAGATAGGCCAAGTGCCCGCTAGTTAACCTACATAGTACAATGGCCCGCTAGTTGACCTAGATAGTCAAAGTGCCCGCTAGTTAAACTAAGTAGTACAAATGTCCGATAGGGATCCTACATAGTCCAAGTGTCCGCTAGGTAACCTAGATATTCCAAGTTCCGGTTTGCTAACCTAGATAGTCCAAGTGCCCGCTAGGTAACCTACGTAGTACAAGTGCCCATTGTTAACCTAGATAGTCCAAGTGCCTGCTAGGTAACCTATACTGTCCAAGTGCCCGCTAGGTTACTTACATAGTCCAAGTGCACTTTCGTTAACTTAGATAGTCCAAGTCGCGGTAGGTAACCAACATAGTCCAAGGGCCGCTAGGTAACCTATATAGTCCAAGTGCCCGCTAGTTAGCCTATAGTCCAAGTGCCCTCTAGGTAACCTACATATTCCAAGTTTCCGCTAGGTAACCTAGATAGTCCAAGTGCCCGTTACCTAACCTAGATAGTCCAAGTGCCCGTTAGGTTACCTACATAGTCCACGTGCCCGTTCGTTAACCTAGATAGTCCAATTGCCCGCTAGGTAACCTACATAGTCCAAGGGCCCGCTAGGTAACCTTTAGAATCCAAGTGCCACTAGGTAATCTAGATAGTCCAGGTGCCCGTTAGGTAACGTAGATAGTCCAAGTGCCCGCTAGTTACCCTACATAGTCCAAGTGCCCGCTGGTTAACTTAAACAGTCCAAGTGCCCGCTAGGTTACCTGCAGAGTCCAAGTGCCCGTTAGGTAACCTAGATAGTCCAAGTGCCCGCAAGGTAACCTACATAGTCCAAGTGCCCCCTAGGTAACCTAGATAGTCCAAGTACCCGTTAGCTAACCTAGATAGTCCAAGTGCCCGCTAGGTAACCTCCATAGTCCAAGTGCCCGCTAGGTAACATCCATAGTCCAAGTGCCCGTTCGTTAACCTAGAGAGTCCAAGTTCCTGTTAGCTAACCTACATAATCCAAGTGCCCGTTCGTTAACCTAGATAGGTCAAGTGCCCGCTAGGTAACCTAGACAGTCCAAGTGCCTGCTAGGTAACCTACATAGTCCAAGTGCCCGTTTGCTAACCTAGATCGTCAAAGGGCCCGCTAGTTAACCTACATAGTCCAAGGGCCCGCTAGTTAACCTAGATAGTCCAAGTGCCCGCTAGGTAACCTACATTGTCCAAGTCCCTGATGGGGAACCTACATAGTCCAAGTGCCCGCTAGGTAACCTATATATTCCAAGTTCCCGCTAGGTAACCAAGATAGTCCAAGTGCCCGTTACCTAACCTAGATAGTCCAAGTGCCCATTAGGTTACCTACATAGTCCACGTGCCGGTTCGTTAACCTAGATAGTCCAAGTGCCCGCTAATTAACCTACAATGTCCAAGTGCCCGCTAAATAACCTACATAGTCCAAGTGCCCGTTAGGTAACCTAGACAGTCCAAGTGCCCGCTAGGTAACCTCCATAGTCCAAGTGCCCGCTAATTAACCTATGTAGTCCAAGTGCCCGCTAGGGAACCTGCATCGTCCAAGTGCCCGCTAGTTAATCTAGATAGTCCAAGTGCCCGCTAGTTAACCTACATAGTCCAAGGGCCCTCTATTTAACCTAGATAGTCCAAGTGCCCGCTAGGGGACGTACATAGTCCAAGTGCCCGCTAGGTAACCTAGATAGTCTAAGGGCCCGCTAGTTAACCTACATAGTCCAACTGCCCGATAGGGAACCTACATAGTCCAAGATCCCGCTAAGGGACGAACATAGTCCAAGTGCCCGCTAGGGAACCTACATAGTCCAAGTGCCCGCTAGGTAACCTAGATCGTCCAAGTGCCCGCTAGTTAACCTACATAGTCCAAGTGCCCGCTGAGGAACCTACATAGTCCAAGTGTCCGAAAGGGAACCTACGTATTCCAAGTGCCCATTAGGGCACCTAGATAGTCCAAGTGCCCATAGGGAACCTATATAGTCCAAGTGCCCTCTAGGGAACTTACATAGTCAAAGTGCCAGCTAAGGAACCTGCATTGTACAAGTGCCCTCTAGTTAACCTAGATAGTCCAAGTGCCCGCTAGGTAACCTAGATAGTCGAAGGGCCCGCTAGTTAACCTACATAGTCCAAGTGCCCGATAGGGAACCTACATAGTCCAAGTGCCCAATGAGGAACGTACATAGTCCAAGTGCCCGATAGGGAATCTTCATATTCCAAGTGCCCGTTAGGGAACCCAGATTGTCCAAGTGCCCATAGGGAACCTATATAGTCCAAGTTCCCTCTAGGGAAGCTACATATTCATAGTGCCCGCTAGGGAACCTGCATTGTCCAAGTGCCCGCTAGTTAACCTAGATCGTCCAAGTGTCCGCTAGTAAACCTACATAGTCCAAGTTCCCGTTAGGTAACCTAGATAGGCCAAGTGCCCGCTAGTTAACCTACATAGTACAATGGCTCGCTAGTTGACTTAGTAGTCCAAGTGCCCGCTAGTTAACCTAGATAGTCAAAGTGCCCGCTAGTTAACCTAAGTAGTACAAATGTCCAATAGGGATCCTACATAATCCAAGTGCCCGATAGGTAACCTAGATATTCCAAGTTCCGGTTTGCCAACCTAGATAGTCCAAGTGCCCGCTAGGTAACCTATACTGTCCAAGTGCCCGCTAGGTTACTTACATAGTCCAAGTGCACGTTCGTTAACTTAGATAGTCCAAGTCGCGGTAGGTAACCAACATAGTCTAAGGGCCGCTAGGTAACCTATATAGTCCAAGTGCCCGCTAGTTAACCTATAGTCCAAGTGTCCTCTAGGTAACTTAAACAGTCCAAGTGCCCGCTAGGTTACCTGCATAGTCCAAGTGCCCGTTAGGTAACCTAGATAGTCCAAGTGCCCGCTAGGTAACCTCCATAGTCCAAGTGCCCGCTAGGTAACATCCATAGTCCAAGTGCCCGTTCGTTAACCTAGATAGTCCAAGTTCCTGTTAGCTAACCTACATAGTCCAAGTGCCCGTTCGTTAACCTAGATAGTTCAAGTGCCTGCTAGGTAACCTACATAGTCCAAGTGCCCGTTTGCTAACCTAGATCGTCAAAGGGCCCGCTAGTTAACCTACATAGTCCAAGGGCCCTCTAGTTAACCTAGATAGTCCAAGTGCCCGCTAGTTAACCTACATTGTCCATGTCCCTGATGGGGAACCTACATAGTCCAAGTATCCGCTAGGTAACCTACATAGTCCAAATGCCAACTAGTAAAGTACGTAGTCCAAATGCCCGTTAGGTAACCTAGATAGTCCAAATGCCCGCTAGGGAACCTACATAGCCCAAGTGCAAGAAGGGAACCTACATAATCCAAGTGCCCACTAGGGAACCTACATAGTCCAAATGCCCGTTAGGTAACCTAGATAGTCCAAATGCCCGCTAGGGTACCCACATCGTCTAAGTGCCCGCGAGGTAACCTACATTGTCCAAGTGCCCATTCATTAACCTAGATTTTCCAAGTGCACTCTAGGTAACCTAGACTGTCCAAGTGCCCGCTTGGTTACCTACATAGTCCACGTGCCCGTTCGTTTACCTAGATAGTACAAGAGCCCGCTAGTTAACCTACATAGTCCAAGGGCCCGCTAGTTAACCTAGATAGTCCAAGTGCCCGATAGTTAACCTACATTGTCCAAGTCCCTGATGGGGAACCTACATAGTCCAAGTATCCGCTAGGTAACCTACATAGTCCAAATGCCCACAAGTAACGTACATAGTCCAAGTGCCCGTTAGGTAACCTAGATAGTCCAAATGCCCGCTAGGGAACCCACATAGTCCAAGTGCCCGTTAGAGAACTTACATAGTCAAAGCCCTGCTAGGGAACCTACATAGTCCAAGTGCCCGCTAGGTAACCTAGATAGTCCAAGTACCCGTTAGCTAACCTAGATAGTCCAAGTGCCCGCTAGGTAACCTACATAGTCCAAGTGCCCGCTAGGTAACCTCCATAATCCAAGTGCCCGTTCATTAACCTAGACAGTCCAAGTTCCTGTTAGCTAACCTACATAGTCCAAGGGCCCGTTCGTTAACCTAGATTGTTCAAGTGCCCGCTAGGTAACCTAGACAGTCCAAGTGCCTGCTAGGTAACCTACATAGTCCAAGTGCCCGCTAGGGACCTACATAGTCCAAGTTCCCGTTAGTTAACCTAGATAGTCAAAGTGCCTGCTAGGTAACCTAGATAGTCCAAATGCCCGCTAGGATACCCACATAGTCCAACTGCCCGATAGGGAACCAACATAGTCCAAGTGCCCGCTAAGGGACCTACATAGTCCAAGTGCCCGTTAGGGAACCTACATAGGCCAAGTGCCCTCTAGGGAACCTGCATCGTCCAAGTGCCCGCCAGTTAACATAGATAGTCTAAGTTCCCGCTAGTTAACCTAGATAGTCCAAGTGCCCGCTAGTTAACATAGATCGTCCAAGTGCCCGCTAGTTAACCTACATAGTCCAAGGTCCGTTAGTTAACCTAGATAATCCAAGTGCCCTCTAGTTAACCTACATAGTCCAAGGGCCCTCTAGTTAACCTCGATAGTCCAAGTGCCCGCTAGGGGACGTACATAGTCCAAGTGCCCGCTGGGCAACCTAGATAGTCCAAGTGCCCGCTAGATAACCTACATAGTCCAAGTGCCCGCTGAGGAACCTACATAGTCCAAGTGTCCGAAAGGGAACCTACGTATTCCAAGTGCCCGTTAGGGCACCTAGATAGTCCAAGTAACCATAGGGAACCTATATAGTCCAAGTGCCCTCTAGGGAAGCTACATAGTCAAAGTGCCCGCTAGGGAACCTGCATTGTCCAAGTGCCCGCTAGTTAACCAAGATCGTCCAAGTGTCCGCTAGTAAACCTACATAGTCCAAGTTCCCGTTAGGTAACCTAGATAGGCCAAGTGCCCGCAAGGTAACCTACATAGTCCAAGTGCCCGCTAGGTAACCTAGATATTCCAAGTTCCGGTTTACTAATCTAGATAGTCCAAGTGCCCGCTAGGTAACCTACATAGTCCTAGTGCCCATTCGTTAACCTAGATAGTCCAAGTGCCCGCTAGGTAACCTATACTGTCCAAGTGCCCGCAAGGTTACCTACATAGTCCAAGTGCACGTTCGTTAACTTAGATAGTCCAAGTCGCGCTAGGTAATCTACATAGTCCAAAGGCCCGCTAGGTAACCTATATAGTCCAAGTGCCCGCTAGTTAAACTCTAGTCCAAGTGCCCGCTAGGTAACCTACATATTCCAAGTTCCCGCTAGGTAACCAAGATAGTCCAAGTGCCCGTTACCTAACCTAGATATTCCAAGTGCCCGTTAGGTTACCTACATAGTCCACGTGCCGGTTCTTTAACCTACATAGTCCAAGTGCCCGCTAGGTAACCTACATAGTCCAAGTACCCGCTAATTAACCTATATAGTCCAAGTGCCCGCTAGGGAACCTGCATCATCCAAGTGCCCGCTAGTTAATCTAGATATTCCAAATGCCCGCTAGTTAACCTACATAGTCCAAGGGCCCTCTAGTTAACCTAGATAGTCCAAGTGCCCACTAGGGGAAGTACATAGTCCAAGTGTCCGCTAGGTAACCTAGATAGTCTAAGGGCCCGCTAGTTAACCTACATAGTCCAACTGCCCGATAGGGAATCTACATAGTCCAAGCGTTCGCTAAGGGACGAACACAGTCCAAGTGCCCGCTAGGGAACCTACATAGTCCAAATGCCCGCTAGGTAACCTAGATAGTCCAAGTGCCCGCTAGTTAACCTACATAGTCCAAGTGCCCGCTGAGGAACCTACATAGTCCATGTGTCCGAAAGGGAACCTATGTATTCCAAGTGCCCATTAGGGCACCCAGATAGTCCAAGTGCCCATAGGGAACCTATATAGTCCAACTGCCCTCTAGGGAACTTACATAGTCAAAGTGCCCGCTAGGGAACCTGCATTTTACAAGTGCCCTCTAGTTAACCTAGATAGTCCAAGTGCCCGCTAGGTAACCTAGATAGCCCAAGGGCCTGCTATTTAACCTACATAGTCCAACGGCCCTCTAGTTAACCTAGATAGTCCAAGTGCCCGCTGGAGGACGTACATAGTCCAAGTGCCCGCTAGGTAACCTAGATAGTCTACGGGCCCGCTAGTTAACCTACATAGTCCAACTGCCCGATAGGGAATCTACATAGTCCAAGTGCCCGCTAAGGGACGAACATAGTCCAAGTGCCCGCTAGGGAATCTGCATAGTCCAAGTGCCCGATAGGTAACCTAGATAGTCCAAGTGCCCGCTAGTAAACCTACATAGTCCAAGTGCCCACTGAGGAACCTGCATAGTCCAAGTGTCCGAAAGGGAACCTACGTATTACAAGTGCCCATTAGGGCACCTAGATACTCCAAGTGCCCATAGGGAACCTATATAGTCCAAGTGCCCTCTAGGGAACCTACATAGTCAAAGTGCCCGCTAGGGAACCTGCATTGTACAAGTGCCCTCTAGTTAACCTAGATAGTCCAAGTGCCTGCTAGGTAACCTAAACAGTCCAAGGGCCCGCTTGTTAACCTACAAAGTCCAAGTGCCCGATAGGGAACCTACATAGTCCAAGTGCCCAATGAGGAACCTACATAGTCCAAGTGCCCGATAGGGAATCTTCATATTCCAAGTGCCCGTTAGGGAACCCAGATAGTCCAAGTGCCCATAGGGAACCTACATAGTCCAAGTGCCCTCTAGGGAAGCTACATATTCATAGTGCCCGCTAGGAACCTGCATTGTCCAAGTGCCCGCTATTTAACTTAAATCGTCCAAGTGTCCGCTAGTAAACCTACATAGTCCAAGTTCCCGTTAGGTAACCTAGATAGGCCAAGTGCCCGCTAGTTAACCTACATAGTACAATGGCCCGCTAGTTGACATAGATAGTCCAAGTGCCCGCTAGTTAACCTAGATAGTCAAAGTGCCCGCTAGTTAACCTAAGTAGTACAAATGTCCAATAGGGATCCTACATAGTCCAAGTGCCCGCTAGGTAACCTAGATATTCCAAGTTCCGGTTTGCTAACCTAGATAGTCCAAGTGCCCGCTAGGTAACCTACATAGTCCAAGTGCCCATTCGTTAACCTAGATAGTCCAAGTGCCCGCTAGGTAACCTATACTGTCCAAGTGCCCTCTAGGTTACTTACATAGTCCAAGTGCACGTTCGTTAACTTAGATAGTCCAAGTCGCGGTAGGTAACCAACATAGTCCAAGGGCCGCTAGGTAACCTATATAGTCCAAGTGCCCGCTAGTTAACCTATAGTCCAAGTGCCCTCTAGGTAACCTACATATTCCAAGTTCCCGCTAGGTAACCTATAGTCCAAGTGCCCGTTACCTAACCTAGATAGTCCAAGTGCCCGTTAGGTTACCTATATTGTCCAAGTGCCCGCTAGTTAACCTACATAGTCCAAGGTCCGCTAGTTAACCTAGATATTCCAAGTGCCCGCTAGTTAACCTACATAGTCCAAGGGCCCTCTAGTTAACCTAGATAATCCAAGTGACCGCTAGAAGACGTACATAGTCCAAGTGCCCGCTAGGTAACCAGGATAGTCTAAGGGCCCGCTAGTTAACCTACATAGTACAACTGCCCGATAGGGAACTTACATAGTCCAACTGCCCGCTAAGGGACTAATATAGTCCAAGTGCCCGCTAGGGAACCTGCATAGTCCAAGTGCCCGCTAGGTAACCTAGATAGTCCAAGTGCCCGCTAGTTAACCTACATAGTCCAAGTGCCCGCTGAGGAACCTACATAGTCCAAGTGTCCGAAAGGGAACCTACGTATTCCAAGTGCCCATTAGGGCACCTAGATATTCCAAGTGCCCATAGGGAACCTATATCGTCCAAGTGCCCTCTAGGGAACCTACATAGTCAAAGTGCCCGCTAGGGAACCTGCATTGCACAAGTGCCCTCTAGTTAACCTAGATAGTCCAAGTGCCCGCTAGGTAACCTAGATAGTCCAAGGGCCCGCTAGTTAACCTACATAGTCCAAGTGCCCAATGAGGAACCTACATAGTCCAAGTGCCCGATACGGAATCTTCATATTCCAAGTGCCCGTTAGGGAACCCAGATAGTCCAAGTGCCCGCTAGGTAACCTCCATAGTCCAAGTGCCCGCTAGGTAACCTCCATAGTCCAAGTGCCCGTTCGTTAACCTAGATAGTCCAAGTTCCTGTTAGCTAACCTACATAGTCCAAGTGCCCGTTCGTTAACCTAGATAGTTCAAGTGCCCGCAAGGTAACCTAGACAGTCCAAGTGCCTGCTAGGTAACCTACATAGTCCAAGTGCCCGTTTGCTAACCTAGATCGTCAAAGGGCCCGCTAGTTAACCTACATAGTCCAATAGCCCGCTAGTTAACCTATATAGTCCAAGTGCCCGCTAGTTAACCTTCATTGTCCAAGTCCATGATGGGGAACCTACATAGTCCAAGTATCCGCTAGGTAACCTACATAGTCCAAATGCCCGCTAGTAACGTACATAGTCCAAGTGCCCGTTAGGTAACCTAGATAGTCCAAATGCCCGCTAGGGAACCCACTTAGTCCAAGTGCCCGTTAGAGAACTTACATAGTCAAAGCCCTGCTAGGGAACCTATATAGTCCAAGTGCCCGCTAGGGAACCTAGATAGTCCAAGTACCCGTTAGCTAACCTAGATAGTCCAAGTGCCCGCTAGGTAACCTACATAGTCCAAGTGCACGCTAGGTAACCTCCATAGTCCAAGTGCCCGTTCATTAACCTAGATTGTCCAAGTTCCTGTTAGCTAACCTACATAGTCCAAGGGCCCGTTCGTTAACCAAGATAGTTCAAGTGCCCGCTAGGTAAACTAGACAGTCCAAGTGCCTGCTAGGTAACCTACATAGTCCAAGTGCCCGCTAGGGACCTACATAGTCCAAGTGCCCGTTAGTTAACCTAGATAGTCAAAGTGCCTGCTAGGTAACCTAGATAGTCCAAATGCCCGCTAGGATACCCACATAGTCCAACTGCCCGATAGGGAACCAACATAGTCCAAGTGCCCGCTAAGGGACCTACATAGTCCAAGTGCCCGTTAGGGAACCTACATAGTCCAAGTGCCCGCCAGTTAACATAGATAGTCTAAGTTCCCGCTAGTTAACCTAGATAGTCCAAGTGCCCGCTAGTTAACATAGATCGTCCAAGTGCCCTCTAGTTAACCTACATAGTCCAAGGGCCCTCTAGTTAACCCCGATAGTCCAAGTGCCCGCTAGGGGACGTACATAGTCCAAGTGCCCGCTGGGCAACATAGATAGTCCAAGTGCCCGCTAGATAACCTACATAGTCCAAGTGCCCGCTGAGGAACCTACATAGTCCAAGTGTCCGAAAGGGAACCTACGTATTCCAAGTGCCCGTTAGGGCACCTAGATAGTCCAAGTAACCATAGGGAACCTATATAGTCCAAGTGCCCTCTAGGGAAGCTATATAGTCAAAGTGCCCGCTAGGGAACCTGCATTGTACAAGTGCCCGCTAGTTAACCTAGATAGTCCAAGTGCCCGCTAGGTAACCTAGATAGTCGAAGGGCCCGCTAGTTAACCTACATAGTCCAAGTGCCCGATAGGGAACCTACATAGTCCAAGTGCCCAATGAGGAACCTACATAGTCCAAGTGCCCGATAGGGAATCTTCATATTCCAAGTGCCCGTTAGGGAACCCAGATAGTCCAAGTGCCCATAGGGAACCTACATAGTCCAAGTGCCCTCTAGGGGAGCTACATATTCACAGTGCCCGCTAGGGAACCTGCATTGTCCAAGTGCCCGCTAGTTAACCAAGATCGTCCAAGTGTCCGCTAGTAAACCTACATAGTCCAAGTTCCCGTTAGGTAACCTAGATAGGCCAAGTGCCCGCAAGGTAACCTACATAGTTCAAGTGCCCGCTAGGTAACCTAGATATTCCAAGTTCCGGTTTACTAATCTAGATAGTCCAAGTGCCCGCTAGGTAACCTACATAGTCCAAGTGCCCATTGGTTAACCTAGATAGTCCAAGTGCCCGCTAGGTAACCTATACTGTCCAAGTGCCCGCTAGGTTACCTACATAGTCCAAGTGCACGTTCGTTAACTTAGATAGTCCAAGTCGCGCTAGGTAACCTACATAGTCCAAAGGCCCGCTAGGTAACCTATATAGTCCAAGTGCCCGCTAGTTAAACTATAGTCCAAGTGCCCGCTAGGTAACCTACATATTCCAAGTTCCCGCTACGTAACCAAGATAGTCCAAGTGCCCGTTACCTAACCTAGATAGTCCAAGTGCCCGTTAGGTTACCTACATAGTCCACGTGCCGGTTCTTTAACCTAGATAGTCCAAGTGCCCGCTAGGTAACCTACATAGTCCAAGTGCCCGCTAATTAACCTACATAGTCCAAGTGCCCGTTAGGTAACCTAGACAGTCCAAGTGCCCGATAGTTAACCTCCATAGTCCAAGTGCCCGCTAATTAACCTATATAGTCCAAGTGCCCGCTAGGGAACCTGCATCATCCAAGTGCCCGCTAGTTAATCTAGATAGTCCAAGTGCCCGCTAGTTAAGCTAGATAGTCCAAGTGGCCGCTAGTTAACCTAGATCGTCCAAGTGCCCGCTAGTTAACCTAGATAGCCCAAGTGCCCGCTAGTTAACCTACATAGTCCAAGGTCCGCTAGTTAACCTAGATATTCCAAGTGCCCGCTAGTTAACCTACATAGTCCAAGGGCCCTCTAGTTAACCTAGATAGTCCAAGTGCCCACTAGGGGAAGTACATAGTCCAAGTGTCCGCTAGGTAACCTAGATAGTCTAAGGGCCCGCTAGTTAACCTACATAGTCCAACTGCCCGATAGGGAACCTACATAGTCCAAGCGCTCGCTAAGGGAAGAACACAGTCCAAGTGCCCGCTAGGGAACCTACATAGTCCAAGTGCCCGCTAGGTAACCTACATAGTCCAAGTGCCCGCTAGTTAACCTACATAGTCCAAGTGCCCGCTGAGGAACCTACATAGTCCAAGTGCCCGCTAGGTAACCTAGATATTCCAAGTTCCGGTTTACTAATCTAGATAGTCCAAGTGCCCGCTAGGTAACCTACATAGTCCTAGTGCCCATTCGTTAACCTAGATAGTCCAAGTGCCCGCTAGGTAACCTATACTGTCCAAGTGCCCGCAAGGTTACCTACATAGTCCAAGTGCACGTTCGTTAACTTAGATAGTCCAAGTCGCGCTAGGTAATCTACATAGTCCAAAGGCCCGCTAGGTAACCTATATAGTCCAAGTGCCCGCTAGTTAAACTATAGTCCAAGTGCCCGCTAGGTAACCTACATATTCCAAGTTCCCGCTAGGTAACCAAGATAGTCCAAGTGCCCGTTACCTAACCTAGATATTCCAAGTGCCCGTTAGGTTACCTACATAGTCCACGTGCCGGTTCTTTAACCTACATAGTCCAAGTGCCCGCTAGGTAACCTACATAGTCCAAGTACCCGCTAATTAACCTATATAGTCCAAGTGCCCGCTAGGGAACCTGCATCATCCAAGTGCCCGCTAGTTAATCTAGATATTCCAAGTGCCCGCTAGTTAACCTACATAGTCCAAGGGCCCTCTAGTTAACCTAGATAGTCCAAGTGCCCACTAGGGGAAGTACATAGTCCAAGTGTCCGCTAGGTAACCTAGATAGTCTAAGGGCCCGCTAGTTAACCTACATAGTCCAACTGCCCGATAGGGAATCTACATAGTCCAAGCGTTCGCTAAGGGACGAACACAGTCCAAGTGCCCGCTAGGGAACCTACATAGTCCAAATGCCCGCTAGGTAACCTAGATAGTCCAAGTGCCCGCTAGTTAACCTACATAGTCCAAGTGCCCGCTGAGGAACCTACATAGTCCATGTGTCCGAAAGGGAACCTATGTATTCCAAGTGCCCATTAGGGCACCCAGATAGTCCAAGTGCCCATAGGGAACCTATATAGTCCAACTGCCCTCTAGGGAACTTACATAGTCAAAGTGCCCGCTAGGGAACCTGCATTTTACAAGTGCCCTCTAGTTAACCTAGATAGTCCAAGTGCCCGCTAGGTAACCTAGATAGCCCAAGGGCCTGCTATTTAACCTACATAGTCCAACGGCCCTCTAGTTAACCTAGATAGTCCAAGTGCCCGCTGGAGGACGTACATAGTCCAAGTGCCCGCTAGGTAACCTAGATAGTCTACGGGCCCGCTAGTTAACCTACATAGTCCAACTGCCCGATAGGGAATCTACATAGTCCAAGTGCCCGCTAAGGGACGAACATAGTCCAAGTGCCCGCTAGGGAATCTGCATAGTCCAAGTGCCCGATAGGTAACCTAGATAGTCCAAGTGCCCGCTAGTAAACCTACATAGTCCAAGTGCCCACTGAGGAACCTGCATAGTCCAAGTGTCCGAAAGGGAACCTACGTATTACAAGTGCCCATTAGGGCACCTAGATACTCCAAGTGCCCATAGGGAACCTATATAGTCCAAGTGCCCTCTAGGGAACCTACATAGTCAAAGTGCCCGCTAGGGAACCTGCATTGTACAAGTGCCCTCTAGTTAACCTAGATAGTCCAAGTGCCTGCTAGGTAACCTAAACAGTCCAAGGGCCCGCTTGTTAACCTACAAAGTCCAAGTGCCCGATAGGGAACCTACATAGTCCAAGTGCCCAATGAGGAACCTACATAGTCCAAGTGCCCGATAGGGAATCTTCATATTCCAAGTGCCCGTTAGGGAACCCAGATAGTCCAAGTGCCCATAGGGAACCTACATAGTCCAAGTGCCCTCTAGGGAAGCTACATATTCATAGTGCCCGCTAGGAACCTGCATTGTCCAAGTGCCCGCTATTTAACTTAAATCGTCCAAGTGTCCGCTAGTAAACCTACATAGTCCAAGTTCCCGTTAGGTAACCTAGATAGGCCAAGTGCCCGCTAGTTAACCTACATAGTACAATGGCCCGCTAGTTGACATAGATAGTCCAAGTGCCCGCTAGTTAACCTAGATAGTCAAAGTGCCCGCTAGTTAACCTAAGTAGTACAAATGTCCAATAGGGATCCTACATAGTCCAAGTGCCCGCTAGGTAACCTAGATATTCCAAGTTCCGGTTTGCTAACCTAGATAGTCCAAGTGCCCGCTAGGTAACCTACATAGTCCAAGTGCCCATTCGTTAACCTAGATAGTCCAAGTGCCCGCTAGGTAACCTATACTGTCCAAGTGCCCTCTAGGTTACTTACATAGTCCAAGTGCACGTTCGTTAACTTAGATAGTCCAAGTCGCGGTAGGTAACCAACATAGTCCAAGGGCCGCTAGGTAACCTATATAGTCCAAGTGCCCGCTAGTTAACCTATAGTCCAAGTGCCCTCTAGGTAACCTACATATTCCAAGTTCCCGCTAGGTAACCTATAGTCCAAGTGCCCGTTACCTAACCTAGATAGTCCAAGTGCCCGTTAGGTTACCTATATTGTCCAAGTGCCCGCTAGTTAACCTACATAGTCCAAGGTCCGCTAGTTAACCTAGATATTCCAAGTGCCCGCTAGTTAACCTACATAGTCCAAGGGCCCTCTAGTTAACCTAGATAATCCAAGTGACCGCTAGAAGACGTACATAGTCCAAGTGCCCGCTAGGTAACCAGGATAGTCTAAGGGCCCGCTAGTTAACCTACATAGTCCAACTGCCCGATAGGGAACTTACATAGTCCAACTGCCCGCTAAGGGACTAATATAGTCCAAGTGCCCGCTAGGGAACCTGCATAGTCCAAGTGCCCGCTAGGTAACCTAGATAGTCCAAGTGCCCGCTAGTTAACCTACATAGTCCAAGTGCCCGCTGAGGAACCTACATAGTCCAAGTGTCCGAAAGGGAACCTACGTATTCCAAGTGCCCATTAGGGCACCTAGATATTCCAAGTGCCCATAGGGAACCTATATCGTCCAAGTGCCCTCTAGGGAACCTACATAGTCAAAGTGCCCGCTAGGGAACCTGCATTGTACAAGTGCCCTCTAGTTAACCTAGATAGTCCAAGTGCCCGCTAGGTAACCTAGATAGTCCAAGGGCCCGCTAGTTAACCTACATAGTCCAAGTGCCCAATGAGGAACCTACATAGTCCAAGTGCCCGATACGGAATCTTCATATTCCAAGTGCCCGTTAGGGAACCCAGATAGTCCAAGTGCCCGCTAGGTAACCTCCATAGTCCAAGTGCCCGCTAGGTAACCTCCATAGTCCAAGTGCCCGTTCGTTAACCTAGATAGTCCAAGTTCCTGTTAGCTAACCTACATAGTCCAAGTGCCCGTTCGTTAACCTAGATAGTTCAAGTGCCCGCAAGGTAACCTAGACAGTCCAAGTGCCTGCTAGGTAACCTACATAGTCCAAGTGCCCGTTTGCTAACCTAGATCGTCAAAGGGCCCGCTAGTTAACCTACATAGTCCAATAGCCCGCTAGTTAACCTATATAGTCCAAGTGCCCGCTAGTTAACCTTCATTGTCCAAGTCCATGATGGGGAACCTACATAGTCCAAGTATCCGCTAGGTAACCTACATAGTCCAAATGCCCGCTAGTAACGTACATAGTCCAAGTGCCCGTTAGGTAACCTAGATAGTCCAAATGCCCGCTAGGGAACCCACTTAGTCCAAGTGCCCGTTAGAGAATTTACATAGTCAAAGCCCTGCTAGGGAACCTATATAGTCCAAGTGCCCGCTAGGGAACCTAGATAGTCCAAGTACCCGTTAGCTAACCTAGATAGTCCAAGTGCCCGCTAGGTAACCTACATAGTCCAAGTGCACGCTAGGTAACCTCCATAGTCCAAGTGCCCGTTCATTAACCTAGATTGTCCAAGTTCCTGTTAGCTAACCTACATAGTCCAAGGGCCCGTTCGTTAACCAAGATAGTTCAAGTGCCCGCTAGGTAAACTAGACAGTCCAAGTGCCTGCTAGGTAACCTACATAGTCCAAGTGCCCGCTAGGGACCTACATAGTCCAAGTGCCCGTTAGTTAACCTAGATAGTCAAAGTGCCTGCTAGGTAACCTAGATAGTCCAAATGCCCGCTAGGATACCCACATAGTCCAACTGCCCGATAGGGAACCAACATAGTCCAAGTGCCCGCTAAGGGACCTACATAGTCCAAGTGCCCGTTAGGGAACCTACATAGTCCAAGTGCCCGCCAGTTAACATAGATAGTCTAAGTTCCCGCTAGTTAACCTAGATAGTCCAAGTGCCCGCTAGTTAACATAGATCGTCCAAGTGCCCTCTAGTTAACCTACATAGTCCAAGGGCCCTCTAGTTAACCCCGATAGTCCAAGTGCCCGCTAGGGGACGTACATAGTCCAAGTGCCCGCTGGGCAACATAGATAGTCCAAGTGCCCGCTAGATAACCTACATAGTCCAAGTGCCCGCTGAGGAACCTACATAGTCCAAGTGTCCGAAAGGGAACCTACGTATTCCAAGTGCCCGTTAGGGCACCTAGATAGTCCAAGTAACCATAGGGAACCTATATAGTCCAAGTGCCCTCTAGGGAAGCTATATAGTCAAAGTGCCCGCTAGGGAACCTGCATTGTACAAGTGCCCGCTAGTTAACCTAGATAGTCCAAGTGCCCGCTAGGTAACCTAGATAGTCGAAGGGCCCGCTAGTTAACCTACATAGTCCAAGTGCCCGATAGGGAACCTACATAGTCCAAGTGCCCAATGAGGAACCTACATAGTCCAAGTGCCCGATAGGGAATCTTCATATTCCAAGTGCCCGTTAGGGAACCCAGATAGTCCAAGTGCCCATAGGGAACCTACATAGTCCAAGTGCCCTCTAGGGGAGCTACATATTCACAGTGCCCGCTAGGGAACCTGCATTGTCCAAGTGCCCGCTAGTTAACCAAGATCGTCCAAGTGTCCGCTAGTAAACCTACATAGTCCAAGTTCCCGTTAGGTAACCTAGATAGGCCAAGTGCCCGCAAGGTAACCTACATAGTTCAAGTGCCCGCTAGGTAACCTAGATATTCCAAGTTCCGGTTTACTAATCTAGATAGTCCAAGTGCCCGCTAGGTAACCTACATAGTCCAAGTGCCCATTGGTTAACCTAGATAGTCCAAGTGCCCGCTAGGTAACCTATACTGTCCAAGTGCCCGCTAGGTTACCTACATAGTCCAAGTGCACGTTCGTTAACTTAGATAGTCCAAGTCGCGCTAGGTAACCTACATAGTCCAAAGGCCCGCTAGGTAACCTATATAGTCCAAGTGCCCGCTAGTTAAACTATAGTCCAAGTGCCCGCTAGGTAACCTACATATTCCAAGTTCCCGCTACGTAACCAAGATAGTCCAAGTGCCCGTTACCTAACCTAGATAGTCCAAGTGCCCGTTAGGTTACCTACATAGTCCACGTGCCGGTTCTTTAACCTAGATAGTCCAAGTGCCCGCTAGGTAACCTACATAGTCCAAGTGCCCGCTAATTAACCTACATAGTCCAAGTGCCCGTTAGGTAACCTAGACAGTCCAAGTGCCCGATAGTTAACCTCCATAGTCCAAGTGCCCGCTAATTAACCTATATAGTCCAAGTGCCCGCTAGGGAACCTGCATCATCCAAGTGCCCGCTAGTTAATCTAGATAGTCCAAGTGCCCGCTAGTTAAGCTAGATAGTCCAAGTGGCCGCTAGTTAACCTAGATCGTCCAAGTGCCCGCTAGTTAACCTAGATAGCCCAAGTGCCCGCTAGTTAACCTACATAGTCCAAGGTCCGCTAGTTAACCTAGATATTCCAAGTGCCCGCTAGTTAACCTACATAGTCCAAGGGCCCTCTAGTTAACCTAGATAGTCCAAGTGCCCACTAGGGGAAGTACATAGTCCAAGTGTCCGCTAGGTAACCTAGATAGTCTAAGGGCCCGCTAGTTAACCTACATAGTCCAACTGCCCGATAGGGAACCTACATAGTCCAAGCGCTCGCTAAGGGAAGAACACAGTCCAAGTGCCCGCTAGGGAACCTACATAGTCCAAGTGCCCGCTAGGTAACCTACATAGTCCAAGTGCCCGCTAGTTAACCTACATAGTCCAAGTGCCCGCTGAGGAACCTACATAGTCCAAGTGTCCGAAAGGGAACCTACGTATTCCAAGTGCCCATTAGGGCACTTAGATAGTCCAAGTGCCCATAGAGAACCTATATAGTCCAAGTGCCCTCTAGAGAAATTACATAGTCAAAGTGCCCGCTAGGGAACCTGCATTGTACAAGTGCCCTCTAGTTAACCTAGATAGTCCAAGTGCCCGATAGGTAACCTAGATACCCAAGGGCCTGCTATTAACCTACATAGTCAAACGGCCCTCTAGTTAACCTAGATAGTCCAAGTGCCCGCTGGAGGACATACATAGTCCAAGTGCCCGCTAGGTAACCTAGATAGTCTACGGGCCCGCTAGTTAACCTACATAGTCCAACTGCCTGATAGGGAATCTACATAGTCCAAGTGCCCGCTAAGGGACGAACATAGTCCAAGTGCCCGCTAGGGAACCTGCATAGTCCAAGTGCCCGATAGGTAACCTAGATAGTCCAAATGCCCGCTAGTAAACCTACATAGTCCAAGTGCCCACTGAGGAACATGCATAGTCCAAGTGTCCGAAAGGGAACCTACGTATTCCAAGTGCCCATTAGGGCACCTAGATAGTCCAAGTGCCCATAGGGAACCTATATAGTCCAAGTGCCCTCTAGGGAACCTACATAGTCAAAGTGCCCGCTAGGGAACCTGCATTGTACAAGTGCCCTCTAGTTAACCTAGATAGTCCAAGTGCCCGCTAGGTAACCTAGATAGTCCAAGGGCCCGCTAGTTAACCTACATAGTCCAAGGGCCCGCTAGTTAACCTAGATAGTCCAAGTGCCCGCTAGTTAACCCTCATTGTCCAAGTCCCTGATGGGGAACCTACATAGTCCAAGTATCCGCTAGGTAACCTACATACTCCAAATGCCCGCTAGTAACGTACATAGTCCAAGTGCCCGTTAGGTAACCTAGATAGTCCAAATGCCCGCTAGGGAACCCACATAGCCCAAGTGCCCATTAGAGAACTTACATAATCAAAGCCCTGCTAGGGAACCTCCATAGTCCAAGTGCCCGCTAGGTAACCTCCATAGTCCAAGTGCCCGTTCGTTAACCTAGATAGTCCAAGTTCCTGTTAGCTAACCTACATAGTCCAAGTGTCCGTTCGTTAACCTAGATAGTTCAAGTGCCCGCTAGGTAACCTAGACAGTCCAAGTGCCTGCTAGGTAACCTACATAGTCTAAGTGCCCGCTAGGGACCTACATAGTCCAAGTGCCCGCTAGGTAACCTACATAGTCCAAGTGCCCGTTAGTTAACCTAGATAGTAAAAGTGCCTGCTAGGTAACCTAGATAGTCCAAATGCCTGCTAGGGTACACACATAGTCCAACTGCCCGATAGGGAACCAACATAGTCCAAGTGCCCGCTAAGGGACCGACATAGTCCAAGTGACCGCTAGGGAACCTACATAGTCCAAATGCCCGTTAGGGTACCCACAGAGTCCAACTGCCCGAAAGGGAACCAACATAGTCCAAGTGCCCGCTAAGGGACCTACATAGTCCAAGTGCCCGTTAGGGAACCTACATAGTCCAAGTGCCCTCTAGGGAACCTGCATCGTCCAAGTGCCCGCCAGTTAACATAGAGAGTCTAAGTTCCCGCTAGTTAACCTAGATAGTCCAAGTGCCCGCTAGTTAACCTAGATCGTCCAAGTGCCCGCTAGTTAACCTACATAGTCCAAGGTCCGTTAGTTAACCTAGAGAGTCCAAGTTCCCTCTAGATAGCCTACATAGTCCAAGGGCCCTCTAGTTAACCACCATAGTCCAAGTGCCCGCTAGGGGACGTACATAGTCCAAGTGCCCGCTGGACAACCTAGATAGTCCAAGTGCCCGCTAGTTAACCTACATAGTCCAAGTGCCCGCTTGTTAACCTACATAGTCCAAGTGTCCGAAAGGGAACCTACGTATTCCAAGTGCCCGTTAGGGCACCTAGATAGTCCAAGTAACCATAGGGAACCTATATAGTCCAAGTGCCCTCTAGGGAAGCTACATAGTCAAAGTGCCCGCTAGGGAACCTGCATTGTACAAGTGCCCGCTAGTTAACCTAGAAAGTCCAAGTGCCCGCTAGGTAACCTAGATAGTCGAAGGGCCCGCTAGTTAACCTACATAGTCCAAGTGCCCGATAGGGAACCTACATAGTCCAAGTGCCCAATGAGGAACCTACATAGTCCAAGTGCCCGATAGGGAATCTTCATATTCCAAGTGCCCGTTAGGGAACCCAGATAGTCCAAGTGCCCATAGGGAACCTATATGGTCCAAGTGCCCTCTAGGGAAGCTACATATTCATAGTGCCCGCTAGGGAACCTGCATTGTCCAAGGGCCCGCTAGTTAACCAAGATTGTCCAAGTGTCCGCTAGTAAACCTACATAGTCCAAGTTCCCGTTAGGTAACCTAGATAGGCCAAGTGCCCGCAAGGTAACCTACATAGTCCAAGTGCCCGCTAGGTAACCTAGATAGTCCAAGTGCCCCTTAGGTAACCTAGATAGTCCTAATGCCCGCTAGGTAACCTTCGTAGCCCAAGTGCCCGCTAGGTAACCTAGATAGTCTAAGGGACCGCTAGATAACCTACATAGTCCAACTGCCCGATAGGGAACCTACATAGTCCAAGTGCCCGCTAAGGGACGAACATAGTCCAAGTGCCCGCTAGGGAACCTACATATTCATAGTGCCCGCTAGGGAACCTGCATTGTCCAAGTGCCCGCTAGTTAACCTAGATCGTCCAAGGGTCCGCTAGTAAACCTACATAGTCCAAGTTCCCGTTAGGTAACCTAGATAGGCTAAGTGCCCGTTACCTAACCTAGATAGTCCAAGTGCCCGTTAGGTTACCTACATAGTCCACGTGCCGGTTAGTTAACCTGGATAGTCCAAGTGCCCGCTAGGTAACCTACATAGTCCAAGTGCCCGCTAATTAACCTACATAGTCCAAGTGCCCGTTAGGTAACCTAGACAGTCAAGTGCCCGCTAGGTAACCTCCATAGTCCAAGTGCCCGCTAATAAACCTATATAGTCTAAGTGCCCGCTAGGGAACCTGCATCGTCCAAGTGCCGGCTAGTTAATCTAGATAGTCCAAGTGCCCGCTAGTTAAGCTAGATAGTACAAGTGGCCGCTAGTTAACCTAGATCGTCCAAGTGCCCACTAGTTAACCTACATAGTCCAAGGTCCGCTAGTTAACCAAGATATTCCAAGTGCCCGCTAGTTAACCTACATAGTCCAAGGGCCCTCTATTTAACCCAGATAGTCCAAGTGCCCGATCGGGGTCGTACATAGTCCAAGTGCCCGCTAGGTAACCTAGATAGTCTAAGGGCCCGCTAGTTAACCTACATAGTCCAACTGCCTGATAGGGAACCTACATAGTCCAAGTGCCCGATAAGGTACGAACATAGTCCAAGGGCCCGCTAAGGAACCTACATAGTCCAAGTGCCTGCTAGGTAACCTAGATAGTCCAAGTGCCCGCTAGGGAACCTACATAGTCCAAGTGCCCGCTAGGTAAGCTAGATAGTCCAAGTGCCCGCTAGTTAACTTACATAGTCCAAGTGCCCGCTGAGGAACCTACATAGTCCAAGTGTCCAAAAGGGAACCTACGTATTCCAACTGCCCATTAGGGCACCTAGATAGTCCAAGTGCCCTCTAGGGAACCTACATCGTCAAAGTGCCCGCTAGGGAACCTGCATTGTACAAGTTCCCTCTAGTTAACCTAGATAGTCCAAGTGCCCGCTAGGTAACCTAGATAGTCCAAGGGCCCGCTAGTTAACCTACATAGTCCAAGTGCCCAATGAGGAACCTACATTGTCCAAGTGCCCGATAGGGAATCTTCATATTCCAAGTGCCCGTTAGGGAACCCAGATTGTCCAAGTGCCCATAGGGAACCTATATAGTCCAAGTTCCCTCTGGGGAAGCTACATATTGATAGTGCCCGCTAGGGAAGCTGCATTGTCCAAGTGTCCGCTAGTAAACCTACATAGTCCAAGTTCCCGTTAGGTAACCTAGATAGGCCAAGTGCCCGCTAGTTAACCTACATAGTACAATGGCCCGCTAGTTGACATAGATAGTCCAAGTGCCCGCTAGTAACCTAGATAGTCAAAGTGCCCGCTAGTTAACCTAAGTAGTACAAATGTCCATTAGGGATCCTACATAGTCCAAGTGCCCGCTAGGTAACCTAGATATTCCAAGTTCCGGTTTGCTAACCTAGATAGTCCAAGTGCCCGCTAGGTAACCTACGTAGTTCAAGTGCCCATTCGTTAACTTAGATAGTCCAAGTCGCGGTAGGTAACCAACATAGTCCAAGGGCCGCTAGGTAAACTATATAGTCCAAGTGCTCGCTAATTAACCTATAGTCCATGTGCCCTCTAGGTAACCTACATATTCCAAGTTCCCGCTAGGTAACCTAGATAGTCCAAGTGCCCGTTAGGTTAACTACATAGTCCACGTGCCCGTTCGTTAACCTAGATCGTCCAATTGCCCGCTAGGTAACCTACATAGTCCAAGGGCCGGCTAGGTAACCTTTAGAATCCAAGTGCCCGCTAGGTAATCTAGATAGTCCAGGTGCCCGTTAGGTAACCTAGATAGTCCAAGTGCCCGCTAGTTAACCTACATAGTCCAAGTGCCCCCTGGTTAACTTAAACAGTCCAAGTGCCCGCTAGGGGACATACATAGTCCAAGTGCCCGCTATGTAACCTAGATAGTCTAAGGGCCCGCTAGATAACCTACATAGTCCAACTGCCCGATAGGGAACCTACATAGTCCAAGTACCCGCTAAGGGACGAACATAGTCCAAGTGCCCGCTAGGGAACCTACAAAATCCAAGTGCCCGCTAGGTAACCTAGATAGTCCAAGTGCCCGCTAGTTAACCTACATAGTCCAAGTGCCCGCTGAGGAACCTACATAGTCCAAGTGTCCGAAAGGGAACCTACGTATTCCAAGTGCCCGTTAGGGCACCTAGATAGTCCAAGTAACCATAGGGAACCTATATAGTCCAAGTGCCCTCTAGGGAAGCTACATAGTCAAAGTGCCCGCTAGGGAACCTGCATTGTACAAGTGCCCGCTAGTTAACCTAGATAGTCCAAATGCCCGCTAGGTAACCTAAGTAGTACAAATGTCCAATAGGGATCCTACATAGTCCAAGTGCCCGCTAGGTAACCTAGATATTCCAAGTTCCGGTTTGCTAACCTAGATAGTCCAAGTGCCCGCTAGGTAACCTACATAGTCCAAGTGCCCATTCGTTAACCTAGATAGTCCAAGTGCCCTCTAGGTAACCTATACTGTCCAAGTGCCCGCTAGGTTACCTACATAGTCCATGTGCACGTTCGTTAACTTAGATAGTCCAAGTCGCGCTAGGTAACCTACATAGTCCAAAGGCCCGCTAGGTAACCTATATAGTCCAAGTGCCCGCTAGTTAAACTATAGTCCAAGTGCCCGCTAGGTAACCTACATATTCCAAGTTCCCGCTAGGTAACGAAGATAGTCCAAGTGCCCGTTACCTCACCTAGATAGTCCAAGTGCCCGTTAGGTTACCTACATAGTCCAAGTGCCCGCTAATTAACGTACATAGTCCAAGTGCCCGTTAGGTAACCTAGACAGTCCAATTTCCCGATAGTTAACCTCCATAGTCCAAGTGCCCGCTAATTAACCTATATAGTCAAAGTGCCCGCTAGGGAACCTGCATCATCCAAGTGCCCACTAGTTAATCTAGATAGTCCAAGTGCCCGCTAGTTAAGCTAGATAGTCCAAGTGGCCGCTAGTTAACCTAGATAGTCCAAGTGCCCGCTAGTTAACCTACATAGTCCAAGGTCCGCTAGTTAACCTAGATATTCCAAGTGCCCGCTAGTTAACCTACATAGTCCAAGGGCCCTCTAGTTAACCTAGATAGTCCAAGTGCCCACTAGGGGAAGTACATAGTCCAAGTGCCCGCTAGGTAACCTAGATAGTCTAAGGGCCCGCTAGTTAACCTTCATAGTCCATCTGCCCGATAGGGAACCTACATAGTCCAAGCGCTCGCTAAGAGACGAACATAGTCCAAGTGCCCGCTAGGGAACCTACATAGTCCAAGTGCCCGCTAGGGTACCTGCATTGTACAAGTGCCCTCTAGTTAACCTAGATAGTCCAAGTGCCCGCTAGGTAACCTAGATAGTCCAAGGGCCTGCTAGTTAACCTACATAGTCCAACGGCCCTCTAGTTAACCTAGATAGTCCAAGTGCCCGCTGGAGGACGTACATAGTCCAAGTGCCCGCTAGGTAACCTAGATAGTCTACGGGCCCGCTAGTTAACCTACATAGTCCAACTGCCCGATAGGGAACCTACATAGTCCAAGTGCCCGCTAAGGGACGAACATAGTCCAAGTGCCCGCTAGGGAACCTGTATAGTCCAAGTGCCCGATAGGTAACCTAGATAGTCCAAGTGCCCGCTAGTAAACCTACATAGTCCAAGTGCCCACTGAGGAACCTGCATAGTCCAAGTGTCCGAAAGGGAACCTACGTATTCCAAGTGCCCATTAGGGCACCTAGATACTCCAAGTGCCCATAGGGAACCTATATCGTGCAAGTGCCCTCTAGGGAACCTACATAGTCAAAGTGCCCGCTAGGGAACCTGCATTGTACAAGTGCCCTCTAGTTAACCTAGATAGTCCAAGGGCCCGCTAGTTAACCTACAAAGTCCAAGTGCCCGATAGGGAACTTACATAGTCCAAGTGCCCAATGAGGAACCTACATAGTCCAAGTGCCCGATAGGGAATCTTCATATTCCAAGTGCCCGTTAGGGAACCCAGATAGTCCAAGTGCCCATAGGGAACCTACATAGTCCAAGTGCCCTCTAGGGAAGCTACATATTCATAGTGCCCGCTAGGGAACCTGCATTGTCCAAGTGCCCGCTAGTTAACCAGATCGTCCAAGTGTCCGCTAGTAAACCTACATAGTCCAAGTTCCCGTTAGGTAACCTAGATAGGCCAAGTGCCCGCTAGTTAACCTACATAGTACATTGGCCCGCTAGTTGACCTAGATAGTTCAAGTGCCCGCTAGTTAACCTAGATAGTCAAAGTGCCCGCTACTTAACCTAAGTAGTACAAATGTCCGATAGGGATCCTACATAGTCCAAGTGCCCGCTAGGTAACCTAGATATTCCAAGTTCCGGTTTGCTAACCTAGATAGTCCAAGTACCCGCTAGGTAACCTACATAGTCCAAGTGCCCATTCGTTAACCTAGATAGTCCAAGTGCCCGCTAGGTAACCTATACTGTCCACGTGCCTGCTAGGTTACCTACATAGTCCAAGTGCACGTTCGTTAACTTAGATAGTCCAAGTCGCGCTAGGTAACCTACATAGTCCAAGGGCCACTAGGAAACCAATAGTCCAAGTGCCCTCTAGGTAACCTACATATTCCAAGTTCCCGCTAGGTAACCTAGATAGTCAAAGTGCCCGTTACCTAACCTAGATAGTCCAAGTGCCCGTGAGGTTACCTACATAGTCCACGTGCCCGTTCGTTAACCTAGATAGTACAATTGCCCGCTAGGTAACCTACATAGTCCAAGAGCCGGCAGGTAACTTAGACAGTTCAAGTGCCCGCTAGGTTACCTGCATAGTCCAAGTACCCGTTAGGTAACCTAGATAGTCCAAGTGCCCGCTAGGTAACCTACATAGTCCAAGTGCCCGCTAGGTAACCTAGATAGTCCAAGTACCCGTTAGCTAACCTAGATAGTCCAAGTGCCCGCTAGGTAACCTCCATAGTCCAATTGCCTTCTAGGTAACCTCCATAGTCCAAGTGCCCACTAATTTACCTATATAGTCCAAGTGCCCGCTAGGGAAACTGCATCGTTCAAGTGCCCGCTAGTTAATCTAGATAGTCCAAGTGCCCGCTAGTTAACCTAGATAGTCCAAGTGCCTGCTACTTAACCTAGATCGTCCAAGTGCCTGCTAGTTAACCTACATAGTCCAAGGTCCGCTAGTTAACCTAGATATTCCAAGTGCCCCTTAGTTAACCTACATCGTCAAAGGGCCCTCTAGTTAACCTAGATAGTCCAAGTGCCCGCTAGGGGACATACATAGTCCAAGTGCCCGCTATGTAACCTAGATAGTCTAAGGGCCCGCTAGATAACCTACATAGTCCAACTGCCCGATAGGGAACCTACATAGTCCAAGTGCCCGCTAAGGGACGAACATAGTCCAAGTGCCTGCTAGGGAACCTACAAAATCCAAGTGCCCGCTAGGTAACCTAGATAGTCCAAGTGCCCGCTAGTTAACCTACATAGTCCAAGTGCCCGCTTGTTAACCTACATAGTCCAAGTGTCCGAAAGGGAACCTACGTATTCCAAGTGCCCATTAGGGCACCTAGATAGTCCAAGTGCCCATAGGGAACCTATATCGTCCAAGTGCCCTCTAGGGAACCTACATAGTCAAAGTGCCCGCTAGGGAACCTGCATTGTACAAGTGCCCTCTAGTTAACCTAGATAGTCCAAGTGCCCGCTAGGAAACCTTGATAATCCAAGGGACCGCTAGTTAACCTACAAAGTCCAAGTGCCCGATAGGGAACTTACATAGTCCAAGTGCCCAATGAGGAACCTACATAGTCCAAGTGCCCGATAGGGAATCTTCATATTCCAAGTGCCCGTTAGGGAACCTAGATAGTCCAAGTGCCCATAGGGAACCTACATAGTCCAAGTGCCCTCTAGGGAAGCTACATATTCATAGTGCCCGCTAGGGAACCTGCATTGTCCAAGTGCCCGCTAGTTAACCTAGATCGTCCAAGTGTCCGCTAGTAAACCTACATAGTCCATGTTCCCGTTAGGTAACCTAGATAGGCCAAGTGCCCGCTAGTTAACCTACATAGTACAATGGCCCGCTAGTTGACATAGATAGTCCAAGTGCCCGCTAGTTAACCTAGATAGTCCAAGTGCCTGCTACTTAACCTAGATCGTCCAAGTGCACGCTAGTTAACCTACATAGTCCAAGGTCCGCTAGTTAACCTAGATATTCCAAGTGCCCGCTAGTGAACCTACATAGTCCAAGGGCCCTCTAGTTAACCTAGATAGTCCAAGTGCCCGCTGGAGGACATACATAGTCCAAGTGCCCGCTAGGTAACCTAGATAGTCTAAGGGCCCGCTAGTTAACCTACATAGTCCAACTGCCCGATAGGGAACCTACATAGTCCAAGTGCCCGCTAAGGGACGAACATAGTCCAAGTGCCCGCTAGGGAACCTGCATAGTCCAAGTGCCCGCTAGGTAACCTAGATAGTCCAAGTGCCCGCTAGTTAACCTACATAGTCCAAGTGCCCGCTGAGGAACCTACATAGTCCAAGTGTCCGAAAGGGAACCTACGTATTCCAAGTGCCCATTAGGGCACTTAGATAGTCCAAGTGCCCATAGAGAACCTATATAGTCCAAGTGCCCTCTAGAGAAATTACATAGTCAAAGTGCCCGCTAGGGAACCTGCATTGTACAAGTGCCCTCTAGTTAACCTAGATAGTCCAAGTGCCCGCTAGGTAACCTAGATACCCAAGGGCCTGCTATTTAACCTACATAGTCAAACGGCCCTCTAGTTAACCTAGATAGTCCAAGTGCCCGCTGGAGGACATACATAGTCCAAGTGCCCGCTAGGTAACCTAGATAGTCTACGGGCCCGCTAGTTAACCTACATAGTCCAACTGCCTGATAGGGAATCTACATAGTCCAAGTGCCCGCTAAGGGACGAACATAGTCCAAGTGCCCGCTAGGGAACCTGCATAGTCCAAGTGCCCGATAGGGAACCTAGATAGTCCAAGTGCCCGCTAGTAAACCTACATAGTCCAAGTGCCCACTGAGGAACATGCATAGTCCAAGTGTCCGAAAGGGAACCTACGTATTCCAAGTGCCCATTATGGCACCTAGATAGTCCAAGTGCCCATAGGGAACCTATATAGTCCAAGTGCCCTGTAGGGAACCTACATAGTCAAAGTGCCCGCTAGGGAACCTGCATTGTACAAGTGCCCTCTAGTTAACCTAGATAGTCCAAGTGCCCGCTAGGTAACCTAGATAGTCCAAGGGCCCGCTTGTTAACCTACAAAGTCCAAGTGCCCGATAGGGAACCTACATAGTCCAAGTGCCCAATGAGGAACCTACATAGTCCAAGTGCCCGATAGGGAATCTTCATATTCCAAGTGCCCGTTAGGGAACCCAGATAGTCCAAGTGCCCATAGGGAACCTACATAGTCCAAGTGCCCTCTAGGGAAGCTACATATTCATAGTGCCCGCTAGGAACCTGCATTGTCCAAGTGCCCGCTAGTTAACCTAGATCGTCCAAGTGTCCGCTAGTAAACTTACATAGTCCAAATTCCCGTTAGGTAACCTAGATAGGCCAAGTGCCCGCTAGTTAACCTACATAGTACAATGGCCCGCTAGTTGACATAGAGAGTCCAAGTGCCCGCTAGTTAACCTAGATAGTCAAAGTGCCCACTAGTTAACCTAAGTAGTACAAATGTCCAATAGGGATCCTACATAGTCCAAGTGCCCGCTAGGTAACCTAGATATTCCAAGTTCCGGTTTGCTAACCTAGATAGTCCAAGTGCCCGCTAGGTAACCTACATAGTCCAAGTGCCCATTCGTTAACCTAGATAGTCCAAGTGCCCGCTAGGTAACCTATACTGTCCAAGTGCCCGCTAGGTTACTTACATAGTCCAAGTGCCCGCTAGGTAACCTATACTGTCCATGTGCCCGCTAGGTTAGTTACATAGTCCAAGTGCACGTTCGTTAACTTAGATAGTCCAAGTCGCGGTAGGTAACCAACCTAGTCCAAGGGCCGCTAGGTAACCTATATAGTCCAAGTGCCCGCTAGTTAACCTATAGTCCAAGTGCCCTCTAGGTAACCTACATATTCCAAGTTCCCGCTAGGTAACCTATAATCCAAGTGCCCGTTACCTAACCTAGATAGTCCAAGTGCCCGTTAGGTTACCTATATTGTCCAAGTGCCCGCTAGTTAACCTACATAGTCCAAGGTCCGCTAGTTAACCTAGATATTCCAAGTGCCCGCTAGTTAACCTACATAGTCCAAGGGCCCTCTAGTTAACCTAGATAATCCAAGTGACCGCTAGAAGACGTACATAGTCCAAGTGCCCGCTAGGTAACCTAGATAGTCTAAGGGCCCGCTAGTTAACCTACATAGTCCAACTGCCCGATAGGGAACCTACATAGTCCAAGTGCCCGCTAAGGGACGAACATAGTCCAAGTGCCCGCTAGGGAACCTGCATAGTCCAAGTGCCCGCTAGGTAACCTAGATAGTCCAAGTGCCCGCTAGTTAACCTACATAGTCCAAGTGCCCGCTGAGGAACCTACATAGTCCAAGTGTCCGAAAGGGAACCTACGTATTCCAAGTGCCCATTAGGGCACCTAGATATTCCAAGTGCCATAGGGAACCTATATCTTCCAAGTGCCCTCTAGGGAACCTACATAGTCAAAGTGCCCGCTAGGGAACCTGCATTGCACAAGTGCCCTCTAGTTAACCTACATAGTCCAAGTGCCCTCTAGGGAAGCTACATATTCATAGTGCCCGCTAGGAACCTGCATTGTCCAAGTGCCCGCTAGTTAACCTAGATCGTCCAAGTGTCCGCTAGTAAACTTACATAGTCCAAATTCCCGTTAGGTAACCTAGATAGGCCAAGTGCCCGCTAGTTAACCTACATAGTACAATGGCCCGCTAGTTGACATAGAGAGTCCAAGTGCCCGCTAGTTAACCTAGATAGTCAAAGTGCCCACTAGTTAACCTAAGTAGTACAAATGTCCAATAGGGATCCTACATAGTCCAAGTGCCCGCTAGGTAACCTAGATATTCCAAGTTCCGGTTTGCTAACCTAGATAGTCCAAGTGCCCGCTAGGTAACCTACATAGTCCAAGTGCCCATTCGTTAACCTAGATAGTCCAAGTGCCCGCTAGGTAACCTATACTGTCCAAGTGCCCGCTAGGTTACTTACATAGTCCAAGTGCCCGCTAGGTAACCTATACTGTCCATGTGCCCGCTAGGTTAGTTACATAGTCCAAGTGCACGTTCGTTAACTTAGATAGTCCAAGTCGCGGTAGGTAACCAACCTAGTCCAAGGGCCGCTAGGTAACCTATATAGTCCAAGTGCCCGCTAGTTAACCTATAGTCCAAGTGCCCTCTAGGTAACCTACATATTCCAAGTTCCCGCTAGGTAACCTATAATCCAAGTGCCCGTTACCTAACCTAGATAGTCCAAGTGCCCGTTAGGTTACCTATATTGTCCAAGTGCCCGCTAGTTAACCTACATAGTCCAAGGTCCGCTAGTTAACCTAGATATTCCAAGTGCCCGCTAGTTAACCTACATAGTCCAAGGGCCCTCTAGTTAACCTAGATAATCCAAGTGACCGCTAGAAGACGTACATAGTCCAAGTGCCCGCTAGGTAACCTAGATAGTCTAAGGGCCCGCTAGTTAACCTACATAGTCCAACTGCCCGATAGGGAACCTACATAGTCCAAGTGCCCGCTAAGGGACGAACATAGTCCAAGTGCCCGCTAGGGAACCTGCATAGTCCAAGTGCCCGCTAGGTAACCTAGATAGTCCAAGTGCCCGCTAGTTAACCTACATAGTCCAAGTGCCCGCTGAGGAACCTACATAGTCCAAGTGTCCGAAAGGGAACCTACGTATTCCAAGTGCCCATTAGGGCACCTAGATATTCCAAGTGCCATAGGGAACCTATATCTTCCAAGTGCCCTCTAGGGAACCTACATAGTCAAAGTGCCCGCTAGGGAACCTGCATTGCACAAGTGCCCTCTAGTTAACCTAGATAGTCCAAGTGCCCGCTAGGTAACCTAGATAGTCCAAGGGCCCGCTAGTTAACCTACATAGTCCAAGTGCCCAATGAGGAACCTACATAGTCCAAGTGCCCGATAGGGAATCTTCATATTCCAAGTGCCCGTTAGGGAACCCAGATAGTCCAAGTGCCCGCTAGGTAACCTCCATAGTCCAAGTGCCCGCTAGGTAACCTCCATAGTCCAAGTGCCCGTTCGTTAACCTAGATAGTCCAAGTTCCTGTTAGCTAACCTACATAGTCCAAGTGCCCGTTCGTTAACCTAGATAGTTCAAGTGCCCGCTAGGTAACCTAGACAGTCCAAGTGCCTGCTAGGTAACCTACATAGTCCAAGTGCCCGTTTGCTAACCTAGATCGTCAAAGGGCCCGCTAGTTAACCTACATAGTCCAAGGGCCCGCTAGTTAACCTAGATAGTCCAAGTGCCCGCTAGTTAACCCTCATTGTCCAAGTCCCTGATGGGGAACCTACATAGTCCAAGTATCCGCTAGGTAACCTACATACTCCAAATGCCCGCTAGTAACGTACATAGTCCAAGTGCCCGTTAGGTAACCTAGATAGTCCAAATGCCCGCTAGGGAACCCACATAGCCCAAGTGCCCATTAGAGAACTTACATAATCAAAGCCCTGCTAGGGAACCTCCATAGTCCAAGTGCCCGCTAGGTAACCTCCATAGTCCAAGTGCCCGTTCGTTAACCTAGATAGTCCAAGTTCCTGTTAGCTAACCTACATAGTCCAAGTGTCCGTTCGTTAACCTAGATAGTTCAAGTGCCCGCTAGGTAACCTAGACAGTCCAAGTGCCTGCTAGGTAACCTACATAGTCTAAGTGCCCGCTAGGGACCTATATAGTCCAAGTGCCCGCTAGGTAACCTACATAGTCCAAGTGCCCGTTAGTTAACCTAGATAGTAAAAGTGCCTGCTAGGTAACCTAGATAGTCCAAATGCCTGCTAGGGTACACACATAGTCCAACTGCCCGATAGGGAACCAACATAGTCCAAGTGCCCGCTAAGGGACCGACATAGTCCAAGTGACCGCTAGGGAACCTACATAGTCCAAATGCCCGTTAGGGTACCCACAGAGTCCAACTGCCCGAAAGGGAACCAACATAGTCCAAGTGCCCGCTAAGGGACCTACATAGTCCAAGTGCCCGTTAGGGAACCTACATAGTCCAAGTGCCCTCTAGGGAACCTGCATCGTCCAAGTGCCCGCCAGTTAACATAGAGAGTCTAAGTTCCCGCTAGTTAACCTAGATAGTCCAAGTGCCCGCTAGTTAACCTAGATCGTCCAAGTGCCCGCTAGTTAACCTACATAGTCCAAGGTCCGTTAGTTAACCTAGAGAGTCCAAGTTCCCTCTAGATAGCCTACATAGTCCAAGGGCCCTCTAGTTAACCTCCATAGTCCAAGTGCCCGCTAGGGGACGTACATAGTCCAAGTGCCCGCTGGACAACCTAGATAGTCCAAGTGCCCGCTAGTTAACCTACATAGTCCAAGTGCCCGCTTGTTAACCTACATAGTCCAAGTGTCCGAAAGGGAACCTACGTATTCCAAGTGCCCGTTAGGGCACCTAGATAGTCCAAGTAACCATAGGGAACCTATATAGTCCAAGTGCCCTCTAGGGAAGCTACATAGTCAAAGTGTCCGCTAGGGAACCTGCATTGTACAAGTGCCCGCTAGTTAACCTAGAAAGTCCAAGTGCCCGCTAGGTAACCTAGATAGTCGAAGGGCCCGCTAGTTAACCTACATATTCCAAGTGCCCGATAGGGAACCTACATAGTCCAAGTGCCCAATGAGGAACCTACATAGTCCAAGTGCCCGATAGGGAATCTTCATATTCCAAGTGCCCGTTAGGGAACCCAGATAGTCCAAGTGCCCATAGGGAACCTATATGGTCCAAGTGCCCTCTAGGGAAGCTACATATTCATAGTGCCCGCTAGGGAACCTGCATTGTCCAAGTGCCCGCTAGTTAACCAAGATTGTCCAAGTGTCCGCTAGTAAACCTACATAGTCCAAGTTCCCGTTAGGTAACCTAGATAGGCCAAGTGCCCGCAAGGTAACCTACATAGTCCAAGTGCCCGCTAGGTAACCTAGATAGTCCAAGTGCCCCTTAGGTAACCTAGATAGTCCTAATGCCCGCTAGGTAACCTTCGTAGCCCAAGTGCCCGCTAGGTAACCTAGATAGTCTAAGGGACCGCTAGATAACCTACATAGTCCAACTGCCCGATAGGGAACCTACATAGTCCAAGTGCCCGCTAAGGGACGAACATAGTCCAAGTGCCCGCTAGGGAACCTACATATTCATAGTGCCCGCTAGGGAACCTGCATTGTCCAAGTGCCCGCTAGTTAACCTAGATCGTCCAAGGGTCCGCTAGTAAACCTACATAGTCCAAGTTCCCGTTAGGTAACCTAGATATGCCAAGTGCCCGTTACCTAACCTAGATAGTCCAAGTGCCCGTTAGGTTACCTACATAGTCCACGTGCCGGTTAGTTAACCTGGATAGTCCAAGTGCCCGCTAGGTAACCTACATAGTCCAAGTGCCCGCTAATTAACCTACATAGTCCAAGTGCCCGTTAGGTAACCTAGACAGTCAAGTGCCCGCTAGGTAACCTCCATAGTCCAAGTGCCCGCTAATAAACCTATATAGTCTAAGTGCCCGCTAGGGAACCTGCATCGTCCAAGTGCCGGCTAGTTAATCTAGATAGTCCAAGTGCCCGCTAGTTAAGCTAGATAGTACAAGTGGCCGCTAGTTAACCTAGATCGTCCAAGTGCCCACTAGTTAACCTACATAGTCCAAGGTCCGCTGGTTAACCAAGATATTCCAAGTGCCCGCTAGTTAACCTACATAGTCCAAGGGCCCTCTATTTAACCCAGATAGTCCAAGTGCCCGATAGGGGACGTACATAGTCCAAGTGCCCGCTAGGTAACCTAGATAGTCTAAGGGCCCGCTAGTTAACCTACATAGTCCAACTGCCTGATAGGGAACCTACATAGTCCAAGTGCCCGATAAGGTACGAACATAGTCCAAGGGCCCGCTAAGGAACCTACATAGTCCAAGTGCCTGCTAGGTAACCTAGATAGTCCAAGTGCCCGCTAGGGAACCTACATAGTCCAAGTGCCCGCTAGGTAAGCTAGATAGTCCAAGTGCCCGCTAGTTAACTTACATAGTCCAAGTGCCCGCTGAGGAACCTACATAGTCCAAGTGTCCAAAAGGGAACCTACGTATTCCAACTGCCCATTAGGGCACCTAGATAGTCCAAGTGCCCTCTAGGGAACCTACATCGTCAAAGTGCCCGCTAGGGAACCTGCATTGTACAAGTTCCCTCTAGTTAACCTAGATAGTCCAAGTGCCCGCTAGGTAACCTAGATAGTCCAAGGGCCCGCTAGTTAACCTACATAGTCCAAGTGCCCAATGAGGAACCTACATTGTCCAAGTGCCCGATAGGGAATCTTCATATTCCAAGTGCCCGTTAGGGAACCCAGATTGTCCAAGTGCCCATAGGGAACCTATATAGTCCAAGTTCCCTCTGGGGAAGCTACATATTCATAGTGCCCGCTAGGGAAGCTGCATTGTCCAAGTGTCCGCTAGTAAACCTACATAGTCCAAGTTCCCGTTAGGTAACCTAGATAGGCCAAGTGCCCGCTAGTTAACCTACATAGTACAATGGCCCGCTAGTTGACATAGATAGTCCAAGTGCCCGCTAGTAACCTAGATAGTCAAAGTGCCCGCTAGTTAACCTAAGTAGTACAAATGTCCATTAGGGATCCTACATAGTCCAAGTGCCCGCTAGGTAACCTAGATATTCCAAGTTCCGGTTTGCTAACCTAGATAGTCCAAGTGCCCGCTAGGTAACCTACGTAGTTCAAGTGCCCATTCGTTAACTTAGATAGTCCAAGTCGCGGTAGGTAACCAACATAGTCCAAGGGCCGCTAGGTAACCTATATAGTCCAAGTGCCCGCTAATTAACCTATAGTCCAAGTGCCCTCTAGGTAACCTACATATTCCAAGTTCCCGCTAGGTAACCTAGATAGTCCAAGTGCCCGTTAGGTTAACTACATAGTCCACGTGCCCGTTCGTTAACCTAGATCGTCCAATTGCCCGCTAGGTAACCTACATAGTCCAAGGGCCGGCTAGGTAACCTTTAGAATCCAAGTGCCCGCTAGGTAATCTAGATAGTCCAGGTGCCCGTTAGGTAACCTAGATAGTCCAAGTGCCCGCTAGTTAACCTACATAGTCCAAGTGCCCCCTGGTTAACTTAAACAGTCCAAGTGCCCGCTAGGGGACATACATAGTCCAAGTGCCCACTATGTAACCTAGATAGTCTAAGGGCCCGCTAGATAACCTACATAGTCCAACTGCCCGATAGGGAACCTACATAGTCCAAGTACCCGCTAAGGGACGAACATAGTCCAAGTGCCCGCTAGGGAACCTACAAAATCCAAGTGCCCGCTAGGTAACCTAGATAGTCCAAGTGCCCGCTAGGTAACCTAAGTAGTACAAATGTCCAATAGGGATCCTACATAGTCCAAGTGCCCGCTAGGTAACCTAGATATTCCAAGTTCCGGTTTGCTAACCTAGATAGTCCAAGTGCCCGCTAGGTAACCTACATAGTCCAAGTGCCCATTCGTTAACCTAGATAGTCCAAGTGCCCTCTAGGTAACCTATACTGTCCAAGTGCCCGCTAGGTTACCTACATAGTCCATGTGCACGTTCGTTAACTTAGATAGTCCAAGTCGCGCTAGGTAACCTACATAGTCCAAAGGCCCGCTAGGTAACCTATATAGTCCAAGTGCCCGCTAGTTAAACTATAGTCCAAGTGCCCGCTAGGTATCCTACATATTCCAAGTTCCCGCTAGGTAACGAAGATAGTCCAAGTGCCCGTTACCTCACCTAGATAGTCCAAGTGCCCGTTAGGTTACCTACATAGTCCAAGTGCCCGCTAATTAACGTACATAGTCCAAGTGCCCGTTAGGTAACCTAGACAGTCCAATTTCCCGATAGTTAACCTCCATAGTCCAAGTGCCCGCTAATTAACCTATATAGTCAAAGTGCCCGCTAGGGAACCTGCATCATCCAAGTGCCCACTAGTTAATCTAGATAGTCCAAGTGCCCGCTAGTTAAGCTAGATAGTCCAAGTGGCCGCTAGTTAACCTAGATAGTCCAAGTGCCCGCTAGTTAACCTACATAGTCCAAGGTCCGCTAGTTAACCTAGATATTCCAAGTGCCCGCTAGTTAACCTACATAGTCCAAGGGCCCTCTAGTTAACCTAGATATTCCAAGTGCCCACTAGGGGAAGTACATAGTCCAAGTGCCCGCTAGGTAACCTAGATAGTCTAAGGGCCCGCTAGTTAACCTACATAGTCCATCTGCCCGATAGGGAACCTACATAGTCCAAGCGCTCGCTAAGAGACGAACATAGTCCAAGTGCCCGCTAGGGAACCTACATAGTCCAAGTGCCCGCTAGGGTACCTGCATTGTACAAGTGCCCTCTAGTTAACCTAGATAGTCCAAGTGCCCGCTAGGTAACCTAGATAGTCCAAGGGCCTGCTAGTTAACCTACATAGTCCAACGGCCCTCTAGTTAACCTAGATAGTCCAAGTGCCCGCTGGAGGACGTACATAGTCCAAGTGCCCGCTAGGTAACCTAGATAGTCTACGGGCCCGCTAGTTAACCTACATAGTCCAACTGCCCGATAGGGAACCTACATAGTCCAAGTGCCCGCTAAGGGACGAACATAGTCCAAGTGCCCGCTAGGGAACCTGTATAGTCCAAGTGCCCGATAGGTAACCTAGATAGTCCAAGTGCCCGCTAGTAAACCTACATAGTCCAAGTGCCCACTGAGGAACCTGCATAGTCCAAGTGTCCGAAAGGGAACCTACGTATTCCAAGTGCCCATTAGGGCACCTAGATAGTCCAAGTGCCCATAGGGAACCTATATCGTGCAAGTGCCCTCTAGGGAACCTACATAGTCAAAGTGCCCGCTAGGGAACCTGCATTGTACAAGTGCCCTCTAGTTAACCTAGATAGTCCAAGGGCCCGCTAGTTAACCTACAAAGTCCAAGTGCCCGATAGGGAACTTACATAGTCCAAGTGCCCAATGAGGAACCTACATAGTCCAAGCGCCCGATAGGGAATCTTCATATTCCAAGTGCCCGTTAGGGAACCCAGATAGTCCAAGTGCCCATAGGGAACCTACATAGTCCAAGTGCCCTCTAGGGAAGCTACATATTCATAGTGCCCGCTAGGGAACCTGCATTGTCCAAGTGCCCGCTAGTTAACCAGATCGTCCAAGTGTCCGCTAGTAAACCTACATAGTCCAAGTTCCCGTTAGGTAACCTAGATAGGCCAAGTGCCCGCTAGTTAACCTACATAGTACAATGGCCCGCTAGTTGACCTAGATAGTTCAAGTGCCCGCTAGTTAACCTAGATAGTCAAAGTGCCCGCTACTTAACCTAAGTAGTACAAATGTCCGATAGGGATCCTACATAGTCCAAGTGCCCGCTAGGTAACCTAGATATTCCAAGTTCCGGTTTGCTAACCTAGATAGTCCAAGTACCCGCTAGGTAACCTACATAGTCCAAGTGCCCATTCGTTAACCTAGATAGTCCAAGTGCCCGCTAGGTAACCTATACTGTCCACGTGCCTGCTAGGTTACCTACATAGTCCAAGTGCACGTTCGTTAACTTAGATAGTCCAAGTCGCGCTAGGTAACCTACATAGACCAAGGGCCACTAGGAAACCAATAGTCCAAGTGCCCTCTAGGTAACCTACATATTCCAAGTTCCCGCTAGGTAACCTAGATAGTCAAAGTGCCCGTTACCTAACCTAGATAGTCCAAGTGCCCGTGAGGTTACCTACATAGTCCACGTGCCAGTTCGTTAACCTAGATAGTACAATTGCCCGCTAGGTAACCTACATAGTCCAAGAGCCGGCAGGTAACTTAGACAGTTCAAGTGCCCGCTAGGTTACCTGCATAGTCCAAGTACCCGTTAGGTAACCTAGATAGTCCAAGTGCCCGCTAGGTAACCTACATAGTCCAAGTGCCCGCTAGGTAACCTAGATAGTCCAAGTACCCGTTAGCGAACCTAGATAGTCCAAGTGCCCGCTAGGTAACCTCCATAGTCCAATTGCCTTCTAGGTAACCTCCATAGTCCAAGTGCCCACTAATTTACCTATATAGTCCAAGTGCCCGCTAGGGAAACTGCATCGTTCAAGTGCCCGCTAGTTAATCTAGATAGTCCAAGTGCCCGCTAGTTAACCTAGATAGTCCAAGTGCCTGCTACTTAACCTAGATCGTCCAAGTGCCCGCTAGTTAACCTACATAGTCCAAGGTCCGCTAGTTAACCTAGATATTCCAAGTGCCCCTTAGTTAACCTACATAGTCAAAGGGCCCTCTAGTTAACCTAGATAGTCCAAGTGCCCGCTAGGGGACATACATAGTCCAAGTGCCCGCTATGTAACCTAGATAGTCTAAGGGCCCGCTAGATAACCTACATAGTCCAACTGCCCGATAGGGAACCTACATAGTCCAAGTGCCCGCTAAGGGACGAACATAGTCCAAGTGCCTGCTAGGGAACCTACAAAATCCAAGTGCCCGCTAGGTAACCTAGATAGTCCAAGTGCCCGCTAGTTAACCTACATAGTCCAAGTGCCCGCTTGTTAACCTACATAGTCCAAGTGTCCGAAAGGGAACCTACGTATTCCAAGTGCCCATTAGGGCACCTAGATAGTCCAAGTGCCCATAGGGAACCTATATCGTCCAAGTGCCCTCTAGGGAACCTACATAGTCAAAGTGCCCGCTAGGGAACCTGCATTGTACAAGTGCCCTCTAGTTAACCTAGATAGTCCAAGTGCCCGCTAGGAAACCTAGATAGTCCAAGGGCCCGCTAGTTAACCTACAAAGTCCAAGTGCCCGATAGGGAACTTACATAGTCCAAGTGCCCAATGAGGAACCTACATAGTCCAAGTGCCCGATAGGGAATCTTCATATTCCAAGTGCCCGTTAGGGAACCCAGATAGTCCAAGTGCCCATAGGGAACCTACATAGTCCAAGTGCCCTCTAGGGAAGCTACATATTCATAGTGCCCGCTAGGGAACCTGCATTGTCCAAGTGCCCGCTAGTTAACCTAGATCGTCCAAGTGTCCGCTAGTAAACCTACATAGTCCATGTTCCCGTTAGGTAACCTAGATAGGCCAAGTGCCCGCTAGTTAACCTACATAGTACAATGGCCCGCTAGTTGACATAGATAGTCCAAGTGCCCGCTAGTTAACCTAGATAGTCCAAGTGCCCGCTACTTAACCTAGATCGTCCAAGTGCCCGCTAGTTAACCTACATAGTCCAAGGTCCGCTAGTTTACCTAGATATTCCAAGTGCCCGCTAGTGAACCTACATAGTCCAAGGGCCCTCTAGTTAACCTAGATAGTCCAAGTGCCCGCTGGAGGACATACATAGTCCAAGTGCCCGCTAGGTAACCTAGATAGTCTAAGGGCCCGCTAGTTAACCTACATAGTCCAACTGCCCGATAGGGAACCTACATAGTCCAAGTGCCCGCGAAGGGAAGAACATAGTCCAAGTGCCCGCTAGGGAACCTGCATAGTCCAAGTGCCCGCTAGGTAACCTAGATAGTCCAAGTGCCCGCTAGTTAACCTACATAGTCCAAGTGCCCGCTGAGGAACCTACATAGTCCAAGTGTCCAAAAGGGAACCTACGTATTCCAAGTGCCCATTAGGGCACCTAGATAGTCCAAGTGCCCATAGGGAACCTATATCATCCAAGTGCCCTCTAGGGAACCTACATAGTCAAAGTGCCCGCTAGGGAACCTGCATTGCACAAGTGCCCTCTAGTTAACCTAGATAGTCCAAGTGCCCGCTAGGTAACCTAGATAGTCCAAGGGCCCGCTAGTTAACCTACATAGTCCAAGTGCCCCATAGGGAACCTACATAGTCCAAGTGCCCAATGAGGACCTACATAGTCCAAGTGCCCGATAGGGAATCTTCATATTCCAAGTGCCCGTTAGGGAACCCAGATATTCCAAGTGCCCACTAGGTAACCTCCATAGTCCAAGTGCCCGCTAGGTAACCTCCATAGTCCAAGTGCCCGTTCGTTAACCTAGATAGTCCAAGTTCCTGTTAGCTAACCTACATAGTCCAATTGCCGGTTCATTAACCTAGATAGTTCAAGTGCCCGCTAGGTAACCTAGACTGTCCAAGTGCCTGCTAGGTAACCTACATAGTCCAAGTGCCCGTTTGCTAACCTAGATCGTCAAAGGGCCCGCTAGTTAACCTACATAGTCCAAGGGCCCGCTAGTTAACCTATATAGTCCAAGTGCACGCTAGTTAACCTACATTGTCCAAGTCCATGATGGGGAACCTACATAGTCAAAGTATCCGCTAGGTAACCTACATAGTCCAAATGCCCGCTAGTAACGTACATAGTCCAAGTGCCCGTTAGGTAACCTAGATAGTCCAAATGCCCGCTAGGGAACCCACATAGCGCAAGTGCCCATTAGAGAACTTACATAATCAAAGCCCTGCTAGGGAACGTATATAGTCCAAGTGCCCGCTAGGGAACCTAGATAGTCCAAGTACCCGTTAGCTAACCTAGATAGTCCAAGTGCCCGCTAGGTAACCTCCATAGTCCAAGTGCCCGCTAGGTAACCTCCATAGTCCAAGTGCCCGTTCGTTAACCTAGATAGTCCAAGTTCCTGTTAGCTAACCTACATAGTCCAAGTGTCCGTTCGTTAACCTAGATAGTTCAAGTGCCCGCTAGGTAACCTAGACAGTCCAAGTGCCTGCTAGGTAACCTACATAGTCCAAGTGCCCGCTAGGTAACCTACATAGTCCAAGTGCCCGTTAGTTAACCTGGATAGTCAAAGTGCCTGCTAGTTAACCTAGATAGTCCAAGTGCCCGCTAGTTAACCTAGATCGTCCAAGTCCCCGCTAGTTAACCTACATAGTCCAAGGTCCGTTAGTTAACCTAGATCGTCCAAGTGCTCTCTAGATAACCTACATAGACCAAGGGCCCTCTAGTTAACCTCGATAGTCCAAGTGCCCGCTAGGGGACGTACATAGTCCAAGTGCCCGCTGGACAACCTAGATAGTCCAAGTGCCCGCTAGTTAACCTACAAAATCCAAGTGCCCGCTGAGGAACCTACATAGTCCAAGTGTCCGAAAGGGAACCTACGTATTACAAGTGCCCGTTAGGGCACCTAGATAGTCCAAGTAACCATAGGGAACCTATATAGTCCAAGTGCCCTCTAGGGAACCTACATAGTCAAAGTGCCCGCTAGGGAACCTGCATTGTACAAGTGCCCTCTAGTTAACCTAGATAGTCCAAGTGCCCGCTAGGTAACCTAGATAGTCCAAGGGCCCGCTAGTTAACCTACATAGTCCAAGTGCCCAATGAGGAACCTACATAGTCCAAGTGCCCGATAGGGAATCTTCACATTCCAAGTGCCCGTTAGGGAACCCAGATTGTCCAAGTGCCCATAGGGAACCTATATAGTCCAAGTTCCCTCTAGGGAAGCTACATATTCATAGTGCCCGCTAGGGAACCTGCATTGTCCAAGTGCCCGCTAGTTAACCTAGATCGTCCAAGGGTCCGCTAGTAAACCTACATAGTCCAAGTTCCCGTTAGGTAACCTAGATAGGCCAAGTGCCCGCTAGTTAACCTACATAGTACAATGGCCCGCTAGTTGACCTAGATAGTCCAAGGGCCCGCTAGTTAACCTAGATAGTCAAAGTGCCCGCTAGTTAACCTAAGTAGTACAAATATCTAATAGGGATCCTACATAGTCCAAGTGCCCGCTAGGTAACCTGGATATTCCAAGTTCCTGTTTGCTAACCTAGATAGTCCAAGTGCCCGCTAGGTAACCTACGTAGTACAAGTGCCCATTCGTTAATCTAGATAGTCCAAGTGCCTGCTAGGTAACCAATACTGTCCAAGTGCCCGCTAGGTTACTTACATAGTCCAAGTGCACTTTCGTTAACTTAGATAGTCCAAGTCGCGGTAGGTAACCAACATAGTCCAAGGGCCGCTAGGTAACCTATATAGTCCAAGTGCCCGCTAGTTAGCCTATAGTCCAAGTGCCCTCTAGGTAACCAACATATTCCAAGTTTCCGCTAGGTACCCTAGATAGTCCAAGTGCCCGTTACCTAACCTAGATAGTCCAAGTGCCCGTTAGGTTACCTACATAGTCCACGTGCCAGTTCGTTAACCTAGATAGTCCAATTGCCCGCTAGGTAACCTACATAGTCCAAGGGCCGGCTAGGTAACCTTTAGAATCCAAGTGCCCACTAGGTAATCTAGATAGTCCAGGTGCCCGTTAGGTAACCTAGATAGTCCAAGTGCCCGCTAGTTACCCTACATAGTCCAAGTGCCCGCTGGTTAACTTAAACAGTCCAAGTGCCCGCTAGGTTACCTGCAGAGTCCAAGTGCCCGTTAGGTAACCTAGATAGTCCAAGTGCCCGCAAGGTAACCTACATAGTCCAAGTGCCCGCTAGGTAACCTAGATAGTCCAAGTACCCGTTAGCTAACCTAGATAATCCAAGTGCCCGCTAGGTAACCTCCATAGTCCAAGTGTCCGCTAGGTAACATCCATAGTCCAAGTGCCCGTTCGTTAACCTAGAGAGTCCAAGTTCCTGTTAGCTAACCTACATAGTCCATGTGCCCGTTCGTTAACCTAGATAGGTCAAGTGCCCGCTAGGTAACCTAGACAGTCCAAGTGCCTGCTAGGTAACCTACATAGTCCAAGTGCCCGTTTGCTAACCTAGATCGTCAAAGGGCCCGCTAGTTAACCTACATAGTCCAAGGGCCCGCTAGTTAACCTAGATAGTCCAAGTGCCCGCTAGTTAACCTACATTGTCCAAGTCCCTGATGGGGAACCTACATAGTCCAAGTATCCGCTAGGTAACCTACATAGTCCAAATGCCCGCTAGAAACGTACATAGTCCAAGTGCCCGCTAGGTAACCTACATATTCCAAGTTCCCGCTAGGTAACCAAGATAGTCCAAGTGCCCGTTACCTAACCTAGATAGTCCAAGTGCCCATTAGGTTACCTACATAGTCCACGTGCCGGTTCGTTAACCTAGATAGTCCAAGTGCCCGCTAATTAACCTACATTGTCCAAGTGCCCGCTAAATAACCTACATAGTCCAAGTGCCCGTTAGGTAACCTAGACAGTCCAAGTGCCCGCTAGGTAACCTCCATAGTCCAAGTGCCCGCTAATTAACCTATGTAGTCCAAGTGCCCGCTAGGGAACCTGCATCGTCCAAGTGCCGGCTAGTTAATCTAGATAGTCCAAGTGCCCGCTAGTTAACCTACATAGTCCAAGGGCCCTCTATTTAACCTAGATAGTCCAAGTGCCCGCTAGGGGACGTACATAGTCCAACTGCCCGCTAGGTAACCTAGATAGTCTAAGGGCCCGCTAGTTAACCTACATAGTACAACTGCCCGATAGGGAACCTACATAGTCCAAGATCCCGCTAAGGGACGAACATAGTCCAAGTGCCCGCTAGGGAACCTACATAGTCCAAGTGCCCGCTAGGTAACCTAGATCGTCCAAGTGCCCGCTAGTTAACCTACATAGTCCAAGTGCCCGCTGAGGAACCTACATAGTCCAAGTGTCCGAAAGGGAACCTACGTATTCCAAGTGCCCATTAGGGCACCTAGATAGTCCAAGTGCCCATAGGGAACCTATATAGTCCAAGTGCCCTCTAGGGAACTTACATAGTCAAAGTGCCCGCTAGGGAACCTGCATTGTACAAGTGCCCTCTAGTTAACCTAGATAGTCCAAGTGCCCGCTAGGTAACCTAGATAGTCCAAGGGCCCGCTAGTTAACCTACAAAGTCCAAGTGCCCGATAGGGAACCTACATAGTCCAAGTGCCCAATGAGGAACCTACATAGTCCAAGTGCCCGATAGGGAATCTTCATATTCCAAGGGCCCGTTAGGGAACCCAGATTGTCCAAGTGCCCATAGGGAACCTATATAGTCCAAGTTCCCTCTAGGGAAGCTACATATTCATAGTGCCCGCTAGGGAACCTGCATTTTCCAAGTGCCCGCTAGTTAACCTAGATCGTCCAAGTGTCCGCTAATAAACCTACCTAGTCCAAGTTCCCGTTAGGTAACCTAGATAGGCCAAGTGCCCGCTAGTTAACCTACATAGTACAATGGCCCGCTAGTTGACCTAGATAGTCCAAGTGCCCGCTAGTTAAACTATATAGTCAAAGTGCCCGCTAGTTAACCTAAGTAGTACAAATGTCCAATAGGGATCCTACATAAGCCAAGTGCCCGATAGGTAACCTAGATATTCCAAGTTCCGGTTTGCTAACCTAGATAGTCCAAGTGCCCACTAGGTAACCTATACTGTCCAAGTGCCCGCTAGGTTACTTACATAGTCCAAGTGCACGTTCGTTAACTTAGATAGTCCAAGTCGCGGTAGGTAACCAACATAGTCTAAGGGCCGCTAGGTAACCTATATAGACCAAGTGCCCGCTAGTTAACCTATAGTCCAAGTGTCCTCTAGGTAACTTAAACAGTCCAATTGCCCGATAGGTTACCTGCATAGTCCAAGTGCCCGTTAGGTAACCTAGATAGTCCAAGTGCCCGCTAGGTAACCTCCATAGTCCAAGTGCCCGCTAGGTAACATCCATAGTCCAAGTGCCCGTTCGTTAACCTAGATAGTCCAAGTTCCTGTTAGCTAACCTACATAGTCCAAGTGCCCGTTCGTTAACCTAGATAGTTCAAGTGCCCGCTAGGTAACCTAGACAGTCCAAGTGCCTGCTAGGTAACCTACATAGTCCAAGTGCCCGTTTGCTAACCTAGATTGTCAAAGGGCCCGCTAGTTAACCTACATAGTCCAAGGGCCCTCTAGTTAACCTAGATAGTCCAAGTGCCCGCTAGTTAACCTACATTGTCCAAGTCCCTGATGGGGAACATACATAGTCCAAGTATCCGCTAGGTAACCTACATAGTCCAAATGCCCACTAGTAACGTACGTAGTCCAAATGCCCGTTAGGTAACCTAGATAGTCCAAATGCTCGCTAGGGAACCTACATAGCCCAAGTGCCCGCTAGGTAACCTACATAGTCCAAATGCCCGCTAGAAACCTACATAGTCCAAGTGCAAGAAGGGAACCTACATAATCCAAGTGCCCGCTAGGGAACCTACATAGTCCAAATGCCCGTTAGGTAACCTAGATAGTCCAAATGCCCGCTAGGGTACCCAAATAGTCTAAGTGCCCGCGAGGTAACCTACATTGTCCAAGTTCCCATTCATTAACCTAGATTTTCCAAGTGCCCTCTAGGTAACCTAGACTGTCCAAGTGCCCGCTTGGTTACCTACATAGTCCACGTGCCCGTTCGTTAACCTAGATAGTCCAAGGGCACGCTAGTTAACCTAGATAGTCCAAGTGCCCGATAGTTAACCTACATTGTCCAAGTCCCTGATGGGGAACCTACATAGTCCAAGTATCCGCTAGGTAACCTACATAGTCCAAATGCCCGCTAGTAACGTACATAGTCCAAGTGCCCGTTAGGTAACCTAGATAGTCCAAATGCCCGCTAGGGAACCCACATAGTCCAAGTGCCCGTTAGAGAACGTACATAGTCAAAGCCCTGCTAGGGAACCTACATAGTCCAAGTGCCCGCTAGGGAACCTAGATAGTCCAAGTACCCGTTAGCTAACCTAGATAATCCAAGTGCCCGCTAGGTAACCTACATAGTCCAAGTGCCCGCTAGGTAACCTCCATAGTCCAAGTGCCCTGTCATTAACCTACATAGTCCAAGTTCCTGTTAGCTAACCTACATAGTCCAAGGGCCCGTTCATTAACCTAGATAGTTCAAGTGCCCGCTAGGTAACCTAGACAGTCCAAGTGCCTGCTAGGTAACCTACATAGTCCAAGTGCCCGCTAGGGACCTACATAGTCCAAGTGCCCGTTAGTTAACCTAGATAGTCAAAGTGCCTACTAGGTAACCTAGATAGTCCAAATGCCCGCTAGGATACCCACATAGTCCAACTGCCCGATAGGGAACCAACATAGTCCAAGTGCCCGCTAAGGGACCTACATACTCCAAGTGCCCGTTAGGGAACCTACATAGTCCAAGTGCCCTCTGGGAAACCTGCATCGTCCAAGTGCCCGCCAGTTAACAAAAATAGTCTAAGTTCCCGCTAGTTAACCTAGATAGTCCAAGTGCCCGCTAGTTAACATAGATCGTCCAATTGCCCGCTAGTTAACCTACATAGTCCAAGGTCCGTTAGTTAACCTAGATAGTCCAAGTGCCCTCTAGTTAACCTACATAGTCCAATGGCCCTCTAGTTAACCTCGATAGTCCAAGTGCCCGCTAGGGGACGTACATAGTCCAAGTGCCCGCTGGGCAACCTAGATAGTCCAAGTGCCCGCTAGATAACCTACATAGTCCAAGTGCCCGCTGAGGAACCTACATAGTCCAAGTGTCCGAAAGGGAACCTACGTATTCCAAGTGCCCGTTAGGGCACCTAGATAGTCCAAGTAACCATAGGGAAACTATATAGTCCAAGTGCCCTCTAGGGAAGCTACATGGTCAAAGTGCCCGCTAGGGAACCTGCATTGTACAAGTGCCCTCTAGTTAACCTAGATAGTCCAAGTGCCCGCTAGGTAACCTAGATAGTCGAAAGGCCCGCTAGTTAACCTACATAGTCCAAGTGCCCGATAGGGAACCTACATAGTCCAAGTGCCCAATGAGGAACCTACATAGTCCAAGTGCCCGATAGGGAATCTTCATATTCCAAGTGCCCGTTAGGGAACCCAGATAGTCCAAGTGCCCATAGGGAACCTATATGGTCCAAGTGCCCTCTAGGGAAGCTACATATTCATAGTGCCCGCTAGGGAACCTGCATTGTCCAAGTGCCCGCTAGTTAACCAAGATCGTCCAAGTGTCCGCTAGTAAACCTACATAGTCCAAGTTCCCGTTAGGTAACCTAGATAGGCCAAGTGCCCGCAAGGTAACCTACATAGTCCAAGTGCCCGCTAGGTAACCTAGATATTCCAAGTTCCGGTTTACTAATCTAGATAGTCCAAGTGCCCGCTAGGTAACCTACATAGTCCAAGTGCCCATTCGTTAACCTAGATAGTCCAAGTGCCCGCTAGGTAACCTATACTGTCCAAGTGCCCGCTAGGTTACCTACATAGTCCAAGTGCACGTTCGTTAACTTAGATAATCCAAGTCGCGCTAGGTAACCTACATAGTCCAAGGGCCACTAGGTAACCTATAGTCCAAGTGCCCTCTAGGTAACCTACATATTCCAAGTTCCCGCTAGGTAACCTAGATAGTCAAAGTGCCCGTTACCTAACCTAGATAGTCCAAGTGCCCGTGAGGTTACATACATAGTCCACGTGCCCGTTCGTTAACCTAGACAGTACAATTGCCCGCTAGGTAACCTACATAGTCCAAGAGCCGGCAGGTAACTTAGACAGTTCAAGTGCCCGCTAGGTTACCTGCATAGTCCAAGTGCCCGTTAGGTAACCTAGATAGTCCAAGTGCCCGCTAGGTAACCTACATAGTCCAAGTGCCCGCTAGGTAACCTAGATAGTCCAAGTACCCGTTAGCTAACCTAGATAGTCCAAGTGCCCGCTAGGTAACCTCCATAGTCCAATTGCCTTCTAGGTAACCTCCATAGTCCAAGTGCCCACTAATTTACTTATATAGTCCAAGTGCCCGCTGAGGAAACTGCATCATACAAGTGCCCGCTAGTTAATCTAGATAGTCCAGGTGCCCGCTAGTTAACCTAGATAGTCCAAGTGCCCGCTACTTAACCTAGATCGTCCAAGTGCCCGCTAGTTAACCTACATAGTCCAAGGTCCGCTAGTTAACCTAGATATTCCAAGTGCCCCTTAGTTAACCTACATAGTCAAAGGGCCCTCTAGTTAACCTAGATAGTCCAAGTGCCCGCTAGGGGACATACATAGTCCAAGTGCCTGCTATGTAACCTAGATAGTCTAAGGGCCCGCTAGATAACCTACATAGTACAACTGCTCGATAGGGAACCTACATAGTCCAAGTGCCCGCTAAGGGATGAACATTGTCCAAGTGCCCGCTAGGGAACCTACAAAATCCAAGTGCCCGCTAGGTAACCTAGATAGTCCAAGTGCCCGCTAGTTAACCTACATAGTCCAAGTGCCCGCTGAGGAACCTACATAGTCCAAGTGTCCGAAAGGGAACCTACGTATTCCAAGTGCCCATTAGGGCACCTAGATAGTCCAAGTGCCCATAAGGAACCTATATCGTCCAAGTGCCCTCTAGGGAACCTACATAGTCAAAGTGCCCGCTAGGGAACCTGCATTGTACAAGTGCCCTCTAGTTAACCTAGATAGTCCAAGTACCCGCTAGGTAACCTAGATAGTCCAAGGGCCCGCTAGTTAACCTACATAGTCCAAGTGCCCGATAGGGAACCTACATAGTCCAAGTGCCCAATGAGGAACCTACATAGTCCAAGTGCCCAATAGGGAATCTTCATATTCCAAGTGCCCGTTAGGGAACCCAGATAGTCCAAGTGCCCATAGGGAACCTACATAGTCCAAGTGCCCTCTAGGGAAGCTACATATTCATAGTGCCCGCTAGGGAACTTGCATTGTCCAAGTGCCCGCTAGTTAACCTAGATCATCCAAGTGTCCGCTAGTAAACCTACATAGTCCAAGTTCCCGTTAGGTAACCTAGATAAGCCAAGTGCCCGCTAGTTAACCTACATAGTACAATGGCCCGCTAGTTGACATAGATAGTCCAAGTGCCCGCTAGTTAACCTAGATAGTCAAAGTGCCCGCTAGTTAACCTAAGTAGTACAAATGTCCAATAGGGATCCTACATAGTCCAAGTGCCCGCTAGGTAACCTAGATATTCCAAGTTCCGGTTTGCTAACCTAGATAGTCCAAGTGCCCGCTAGGTAACCTACATAGTCCAAGTGCCCATTCGTTAACCTAGATAGTCCAAGTGCCCGCTAGGTAACCTATACTGTCCAAGTGCCCGCTAGGTTACTTACATAGTCCAAGTGCACGTTCGTTAACTTAGATAGTCCAAGTCGCGGTAGGTAACCAACATAGTCCAAGGGCCGCTAGGTAACCTATATAGTCCAAGTGCCCGCTAGTTAACCTATAGTCCAAGTGCCCTCTAGGTAACCTACATATTCCAAGTTCCCGCTAGGTAACCTATAGTCCAAGTGCCCGTTACCTAACCTAGATAGTCCAAGTGCCCGTTAGGTTACCTATATTGTCCAAGTGCCCGCTAGTTAAACTACATAGTCCAAGGTCCGCTAGTTAACCTAGATATTCCAAGTGCCCGCTAGTTAACCTACATAGTCCAAGGGCCCTCTAGTTAACCTAGATAGTCCATGTGACCGCTAGAAGACGTACATAGTCCAAGTGCCCGCTAGGTAACCTAGATAGTCTAAGGGCCCGATGGTTAACCTACATAGTCCAACTGCCCGATAGGGAACATACATAGTCCAAGTGCCCGCTAAGGGACGAACATAGTCCAAGTGCCCGCTAGGGAACCTGCATAGTCCAAGTGCCCGCTAGGTAACCTAGATAGTCCAAGTGCCCGCTAGTTAACCTACATAGTCCAAGTGCCCGATGAGGAACCTACATAGTCCAAGTGTCCGAAAGGGAACCTACGTATTCCAAGTGCCCATTAGGGCACCTAGATAGTCCAAGTACCCATAGGGAACCTATATCGTCCAAGTGCCCTCTAGGGAACCTACATAGTCAAAGTGCCCGCGAGGGAACCTGCATTGCACAAGTGCCCTCTAGTTAACCTAGATAGTCGAAGTGCCCGCTAGGTAACCTAGATAGTCCAAGGGCCCGCTAGTTAACCTACATAGTCCAAGTGCCCGATACTGAACCTACATAGTCCAAGTGACCAATGAGGAACCTACATAGTCCAAGTGCCCGATAGGGAATCTTCATATTCCAAGTGCCCGTTAGGGAACCCAGATATTCCAAGTGCCCGCTAGGTAACCTCCATAGTCCAAGTGCCCTCTAGGTAACCTCCATAGTCCAAGTGCCTGTTCGTTAACCTAGATAGTCCAAGTTCCTGTTAGCTAACCTACATAGTCCAAGTTCCCGTTCGTTACCCTAGAGAGTTCAAGTGCCCGCTAGGTAACCTAGACAGTCCAAGTGCCTGCTAGGTAACCTACATAGTCCAAGTGCCCGTTTGCTAACCTAGATCGTCAAAGGGCCCGCTAGTTAACCTACATAGTCCAAGTGCCCGCTAGTCAACCTACATTGTCCAAGTCCCTGATGGGGAACCTACATAGTCCAAGTATCCGCTAGGTAACCTACAGAGTCCAAATGCCCGCTAGTAACGTACATAGTCCAAGTGCCCGTTAGGTAACCTAGATAGTCCAAATGCCCGCTAGGGAACACACATAGCCCAAGTGCCCATTAGAGAACTTACATAATCAAAGCCCTGCTAGGGAACCTACATAGTCCAAGTGCCCGCTAGGGAACCTAGATAGTCTAAGTACCCGTTAGCTAACCTAGATAGTCCAAGTGCCCGCTAGGTAACCTCCATAGTCCAAGTGCCCGCTAGGTAACCTCCATAGTCCAAGTGCCCGTTCGTTAACCTAGATAGTCCAAGTTCCTGTTAGCTAACCTACATAGTCCAAGTGTCCGTTCGTTAACCTACATAGTTCAAGTGCCCGCTAGGTAACCTAGACAGTCCAAGTGCCTGCTAGGTAACCTACATAGTCTAAGTGCCCGCTAGGGACCTACATAGTCCAAGTGCCCGCTAGGTAACCTACATAGTCCAAGTGCCCGTTAGTTAACCTAGATAGTTAAAGTGCCTGCTAGGTAACCTAGATAGTCCAAATGCCTGCTAGGGTACCCACATAGTCCAACTGCCCGATAGGGAACCAACATAGTCCAAGTGCCCGCTAAGGGACCGACATAGTCCAAGTGACCGCTAGGGAACCTACATAGTCCAAATGCCCGTTAGGGTACCCACAGAGTCCAACTGCCCGATAGGGAACCAACATAGTCCAAGTGCCCGCTAAGGGACCTACATAGTCCAAGTGCCCGTTAGGGAACCTATATAGGCCAAGTGCCCTCTAGGGAACCTGCATCGTCCAAGTGCCCGCCAGTTAACATAGAGTGTCTAAGTTCCCGCTAGTTAACCTAGATAGTCCAAGTGCCCGCTAGTTAACATAGATCGTCCAAGTGCCCGCTAGTTAACCTACATAGTCCAAGGTCCGTTAGTTAACCTAGATAGTCCAAGTGCCCTCTAGATACCTACATAGTCCAAGGGCCCTCTAGTTAACCTCGATAGTCCAAGTGCCCGCTAGGGGACGTACATAGTCCAAGTGCCCGCTGGACAACCTAGATAGTCCAGGTGCCCGCTAGTTAACCTACAAAATCCAAGTACCCGCTGAGGAAACTACATAGTCCAAGTGTCTGAAAGGGAACCTACGTATTCCAAGTGCCCGTTAGGGCACCTATATAGTCCAAGTAACCATAGGGAACCTATATAGTCCAAGTGCCCTCTAGGGAACCTACATAGTCAAAGTGCCCGCTAGGGAACCTGCATTGTACAAGTGCCCGCTAGTTAACCTACATAGTCCAAGTGCCCAATGAGGAACCAACATAGTCCAAGTGCCCGATAGGGAATCTTCATATTCCAAGTGCCCGTTAGGGAACCCAGATTGTCCAAGTGCCCATAGGGAACCTACATAGTCCAAGTGCCCTCTAGGGAAGCTACATATTCATAGTGCCCGCTAGGGAACCTGCATTGTCCAAGTGCCCGCTAGTTAACCTAGATTGTCCAAGGGTCCGCTAGTAAACCTACATAGTCCAAGTTCCCGTTAGGTAACCTAGATAGGCCAAGTGCCCGCTAGTTAACCTACATAGTACAATGGCCCGCTAGTTGACCTAGATAGTCCAAGTGCCCGCTAGTAAACCTAGATAGTCAAAGTGCCCGCTAGTTAAACTAAGTAGTACAAATGTCCGATAGAGATCCTACATAGTCCAAGTGTCCGCTAGGTAACCTAGATATTCCAAGTTCCGGTTTGCTAACCTAGATAGTCCAAGTGCCCGCTAGGTAACCTACGTAGTACAAGTGCCCATTCGTTAACCTAGATAGTCCAAGTGCCTGCTAGGTAACCTATACTGTCCAAGTGCCCGCTAGGTTACTTACATAGTCCAAGTGCACTTTCGTTAACTTAGATAGTCCAAGTCGCGGTAGGTAACCAACATAGTCCAAGGGCCGCTAGGTAACCTATATAGTCCAAGTGCCCGCTAGTTAGCCTATAGTCCAAGTGCCCTCTAGGTAACCTACATATTCCAAGTTTCCGCTAGGTAACCTAGATAGTCCAAGTGCCCGTTACCTAACCTAGATAGTCCAAGTGCCCGTTAGGTTACCTACATAGTCCACGTGCCCGTTCGTTAACCTAGATAGTCCAATTGCCCGCTAGGTAACCTACATAGTCCAAGGGCCGGCTAGGTAACCTTTAGAATCCAAGTGCCACTAGGTAATCTAGATAGTCCAGGTGCCCGTTAGGTAACCTAGATAGTCCAAGTGCCCGCTAGTTACCCTACATAGTCCAAGTACCCGCTGGTTAACTTAAACAGTCCAAGAGCCCGCTAGGTTACCTGCAGAGTCCAAGTGCCCGTTAGGTAACCTAGATAGTCCAAGTGCCCGCAAGGTAACCTACATAGTCCAAGTGCCCGCTAGGTAACCTAGATAGTCCAAGTACCCGTTAGCTAACCTAGATAGTCCAAGTGCCCGCTAGGTAACCTCCATAGTCCAAGTGCCCGCTAGGTAACATCCATAGTCCAAGTGCCCGTTCGTTAACCTAGAGAGTCCAAGTTCCTGTTAGCTAACCTACATAGTCCATGTGCCCGTTCGTTAACCTAGATAGTTCAAGTGCCCGCTAGGTAACCTAGACAGTCCAAGTGCCTGCTAGGTAACCTACATAGTCCAAGTGCCCGTTTGCTAACCTAGATCGTCAAAGGGCCCGCTAGTTAACCTACATAGTCCAAGGGCCCGCTAGTTAACCTAGATAGTCCAAGTGCCCGCTAGTTAACCTACATTGTCCAAGTCCCTGATGGGGAACCTACATAGTCCAAGTATCCGCTAGGTAACCTACATAGTCCAAATGCCTGCTAGAAACGTACATAGTCCAAGTGCCCGCTAGGTAACCTACATATTCCAAGTTCCCGCTAGGTAACCTAGATAGTCCAAGTGCCCGTTACCTAACCTAGATAGTCCAAGTGCCCATTAGGTTACCTACATAGTCCACGTGCCGGTTCGTTAACCTAGATAGTCCAAGTGCCCGCTAATTAACCTACATTGTCCAAGTGCCCGCTAAATAACCTACATAGTCCAAGTGCCCGTTAGGTAACCTAGACAGTCCAAGTGCCCGCTAGGTAACCTCCATAGTCCAAGTGCCCGCTAATTAACCTATGTAGTCCAAGTGCCCGCTAGGGAACCTGCATCGTCCAAGTGCCGGCTAGTTAATCTAGATAGTCCAAGTGCCCGCTAGTTAACCTACATAGTCCAAGGGCCCTCTATTTAACCTAGATAGTCCAAGTGCCCGCTAGGGGACGTACATAGTCCAACTGCCCGCTAGGTAACCTAGATAGTCTAAGGGCCCGCTAGTTAACCTACATAGTACAACTGCCCGATAGGGAACCTACATAGTCCAAGATCCCGCTAAGGGACGAACATAGTCCAAGTGCCCGCTAGGGAACCTACATAGTCCAAGTGCCCGCTACGTAACCTAGATCGTCCAAGTGCCCGCTAGTTAACCTACATAGTCCAAGTGCCCGCTGAGGAACCTACATAGTCCAAGTGTCCGAAAGGGAACCTACGTATTCCAATTGCCCATTAGGGCACCTAGATAGTCCAAGTGCCCATAGGGAACCTATATAGTCCAAGTGCCCTCTAGGGAACTTACATAGTCAAAGTGCCAGCTAGGGAACCTGCATTGTACAAGTGCCCTCTAGTTAACCTAGATAGTCCAAGTGCCCGCTAGGTAACCTAGATAGTCGAAGGGCCCGCTAGTTAACCTACATAGTCCAAGTGCTCGATAGGGAACCTACATAGTCCAAGTGCCCAATGAGGAACCTACATAGTCCAAGTGCCCGATAGGGAATCTTCATATTCCAAGTGCCCGTTAGGGAACCCAGATTGTCCAAGTGCCCATAGGGAACCTATATAGTCCAAGTTCCCTCTAGGGAAGGTACATATTCATAGTGCCCGCTAGGGAACCTGCATTGTCCAAGTGCCCGCTAGTTAACCTAGATCGTCCAAGTGTCCGCTAGTAAACCTACATAGTCCAAGTTCCCGTTAGGTAACCTAGATAGGCCAAGTGCCCGCTAGTTAACCTACATAGTACAATGGCTCGCTAGTTGACTTAGTAGTCCAAGTGCCCGCTAGTTAACCTAGATAGTCAAAGTGCCCGCTAGTTAACCTAAGTAGTACAAATGTCCAATAGGGATCCTACATAATCCAAGTGCCCGATAGGTAACCTAGATATTCCAAGTTCCGGTTTGCTAACCTAGATAGTCCAAGTGCCCGCTAGGTAACCTATACTGTCCAAGTGCCCGCTAGGTTACTTACATAGTCCAAGTGTACGTTCGTTAACTTAGATAGTCCAAGTCGCGGTAGGTAACCAACATAGTCTAAGGGCCGCTAGGTAACCTATATAGTCCAAGTGCCCGCTAGTTAACCTATAGTCCAAGTGTCCTCTAGGTAACTTAAACAGTCCAAGTGCCCGCTAGGTTACCTGCATAGTCCAAGTGCCCGTTAGGTAACCTAGATAGTCCAAGTGCCCGCTAGGTAACCTCCATAGTCCAAGTGCCCGCTAGGTAACATCCATAGTCCAAGTGCCCGTTCGTTAACCTAGATAGTCCAAGTTCCTGTTAGCTAACCTACATAGTCCAAGTGCCCGTTCGTTAACCTAGATAGTTCAAGTGCCCGCTAGGTAACCTAGACAGTCCAAGTGCCTGCTAGGTAACCTACATAGTCCAAGTGCCCGTTTGCTAACCTAGATCGTCAAAGGGCCCGCTAGTTAACCTACATAGTCCAAGGGCCCTCTAGTTAACCTAGATAGTCCAAGTGCCCGCTAGTTAACCTACATTGTCCATGTCCCTGATGGGGAACCTACATAGTCCAAGTATCCGCTAGGTAACCTACATAGTCCAAATGCCCACTAGTAACGTACGTAGTCCAAATGCCCGTTAGGTAACCTAGATAGTCCAAATGCCCGCTAGGGAACCTACATAGCCCAAGTGCCCGCTAGGTAACCTACATAGTCCAAATGCCCGCTAGAAACCTACATAGTCCAAGTGCAAGAAGGGAACCTACATAATCCAAGTGCCCGCTAGGGAACCTACATAGTCCAAATGCCCGTTAGGTACCCTAGATAGTCCAAATGCCCGCTAGGGTACCCACATAGTCTAAGTGCCCGCGAGGTAACCTACATTGTCCAAGTGCCCATTCATTAAACTAGATTTTCCAAGTGCCCTCTAGGTAACCTAGACTGTCCAAGTGCCCGCTTGGTTACCTACATAGTCCACGTGCCCGTTCGTTTACCTAGATAGTACAAGAGCCCGCTAGTTAACCTACATAGTCCAAGGGCCCGCTAGTTAACCTAGATAGTCCAAGTGCCCGATAGTTAACCTACATTGTCCAAGTCCCTGATGGGGAACCTACATAGTCCAAGTATCCGCTAGGTAACCTACATAGTCCAAATGCCCGCTAGTAGCGTACATAGTCCAAGTGCCCGTTAGGTAACCTAGATAGTCCAAATGCCCGCTAGGGAACCCACATAGTCCAAGTGTCCGTTAGAGAACTTACATAGTCAAAGCCCTGCTAGGGAACCTACATAGTCCAAGTGCCCGCTAGGGAACCTAGATAGTCCAAGTACCCGTTAGCTAACCTAGATAGTCCAAGTGCCCGCTAGGTAACCTACATAGTCCAAGTACCCGCTAGGTAACCTCCATAATCCAAGTGCCCGTTCATTAACCTAGACAGTCCAAGTTCCTGTTAGCTAACCTACATAGTCCAAGGGCCCGTTCGTTAACCTAGATAGTTCAAGTGCCCGCTAGGTAACCTAGACAGTCCAAGTGCCTGCTAGGTAACCTACATAGTCCAAGTGCCCGCTAGGGACCTACATAGTCCAAGTTCCCGTTAGTTAACCTAGATAGTCAAAGTGCCCGTTAGTTAACCTAGATAGTCCAAATGCCCGCTAGGATACCCACATAGTCCAACTGCCCGATAGGGAACCAACATAGTCCAAGTGCCCGCTAAGGGACCTACATAGTCCAAGTGCCCGTTAGGGAACCTACATAGGCCAAGTGCCCTCTAGGGAACCTGCATCGTCCAAGTGCCCGCCAGTTAACATAGATAGTCTAAGTTCCCGCTAGTTAACCTAGATAGTCCAAGTGCCCGCTAGTTAACATAGATCGTCCAAGTGCCCGCTAGTTAACCTACATAGTCCAAGGTCCGTTAGTTAACCTAGATAATCCAAGTGCCCTCTAGTTAACCTACATAGTCCAAGGGCCCTCTAGTTAACCTCGATAGTCCAAGTGCCCGCTAGGGGACGTACATAGTCCAAGTGCCCGCTGGGCAACCTAGATAGTCCAAGTGCCCGCTAGATAACCTACATAGTCCAAGTGCCCGCTGAGGAACCTACATAGTCCAAGTGTCCGAAAGGGAACCTACGTATTCCAAGTGCCCGTTAGGGCACCTAGATAGTCCAAGTAACCATAGGGAACCTATATAGTCCAAGTGCCCTCTAGGGAAGCTACATAGTCAAAGTGCCCGCTAGGGAACCTGCATAGTCCAAGTGTCCGTTCGTTAACCTAGATAGTTCAAGTGCCCGCTAGGTAACCTAGACAGTCCAAGTGCCTGCTAGGTAACCTACATAGTCTAAGTGCCCGCTAGGGACCTACATAGTCCAAGTGCCCGCTAGGTAACCTACATAGTCCAAGTGCCCGTTAGTTAACCTAGATAGTAAAAGTGCCTGCTAGGTAACCTAGATAGTCCAAATGCCTGCTAGGGTACACACATAGTCCAACTGCCCGATAGGGAACCAACATAGTCCAAGTGCCCGCTAAGGGACCGACATAGTCCAAGTGACCGCTAGGGAACCTACATAGTCCAAATGCCCGTTAGGGTACCCACAGAGTCCAACTGCCCGAAAGGGAACCAACATAGTCCAAGTGCCCGCTAAGGGACCTACATAGTCCAAGTGCCCGTTAGGGAACCTACATAGTCCAAGTGCCCTCTAGGGAACCTGCATCGTCCAATTGCCCGCCAGTTAACATAGAGAGTCTAAGTTCCCGCTAGTTAACCTAGATAGTCCAAGTGCCCGCTAGTTAACCTAGATCGTCCAAGTGCCCGCTAGTTAACCTACATAGTCCAAGGTCCGTTAGTTAACCTAGAGAGTCCAAGTTCCCTCTAGATAGCCTACATAGTCCAAGGGCCCTCTAGTTAACCTCCATAGTCCAAGTGCCCGCTAGGGGACGTACATAGTCCAAGTGCCCGCTGGACAACCTAGATAGTCCAAGTGCCCCTAGTTAACCTACATAGTCCAAGTGCCCGCTTGTTAACCTACATAGTCCAAGTGTCCGAATGGGAACCTACGTATTCCAAGTGCCCGTTAGGGCACCTAGATAGTCCAAGTAACCATAGGGAACCTATATAGTCCAAGTGCCCTCTAGGGAAGCTACATAGTCAAAGTGCCCGCTAGGGAACCTGCATTGTACAAGTGCCCGCTAGTTAACCTAGAAAGTCCAAGTGCCCGCTAGGTAACCTAGATAGTCGAAGGGCCCGCTAGTTAACATACATAGTCCAAGTGCCCGATAGGGAACCTACATAGTCCAAGTGCCCAATGAGGAACCTACATAGTCCAAGTGCCCGATAGGGAATCTTCATATTCCAAGTGCCCATTAGGGAACCCAGATAGTCCAAGTGCCCATAGGGAACCTATATGGTCCAAGTGCCCTCTAGGGAAGCTACATATTCATAGTGCCCGCTAGGGAACCTGCATTGTCCAAGTGCCCGCTAGTTAACCAAGATCGTCCCAGTGTCCGCTAGTAAACCTACATAGTCCAAGTTCCCGTTAGGTAACGTAGATAGGCCAAGTGCCCGCAAGGTAACCTACATAGTCCAAGTGCCCGCTAGGTAACCTAGATATTCCAAGTTCCGGTTTACTAATCTAGATAGTCCAAGTGCCCGCTAGGTAACCTACATAGTCCAAGTGCCCATTCGTTAACCTAGATAGTACAAGTGCCCGCTAGGTAACCTATACTGTCCAAGTGCCCGCAAGGTTACCTACATAGTCCAAGTGCACGTTCGTTAACTTAGATAGTCCAAGTCGCGCTAGGTAATCTACATAGTCCAAAGGCCCGCTAGGTAACCTATATAGTCCAAGTGCCCGCTAGTTAAACTATAGTCCAAGTGCCCGCTAGGTAACCTACATATTCCAAGTTCCCGCTAGGTAACCAAGATAGTCCAAGTGCCCGTTACCTAACCTAGATAGTCCAAGTGCCCGTTAGGTTACCTACATAGTCCACGTGCCGGTTCTTTAACCTACATAGTCCAAGTGCCCGCTAGGTAACCTACATAGTCCAAGTACCCGCTAATTAACCTATATAGTCCAAGTGCCCGCTAGGGAACCTGCATCATCCAAGTGCCCGCTAGTTAATCTAGATATTCCAAGTGCCCGCTAGTTAACCTACATAGTCCAAGGGCCCTCTAGTTAACCTAGATAGTCCAAGTGCCCACTAGGGGAAGTACATAGTCCAAGTGTCCGCTAGGTAACCTAGATAGTCTAAGGGCCCGCTAGTTAACCTACATAGTCCAACTGCCCGATAGGGAATCTACATAGTCCAAGCGCTCGCTAAGGGATGAACACAGTCCAAGTGCCCGCTAGGGAACCTACATAGTCCAAATGCCCGCTAGGTAACCTAGATAGTCCAAGTGCCCGCTAGTTAACCTACATAGTCCAAGTGCCCGCTGAGGAACCTACATAGTCCATGTGTCCGAAAGGGAACCTACGTATTCCAAGTGCCCATTAGGGCACCTAGATAGTCCAAGTGCCCATAGGGAACCTATATAGTCCAAGTGCCCTCTAGGGAACTTACATAGTCAAAGTGCCCGCTAGGGAACCTGCATTTTACAAGTGCCCTCTAGTTAACCTAGATAGTCCAAGTGCCCGCTAGGTAACCTAGATAGCCCAAGGGCCTGCTATTTAACCTACATAGTCCAACGGCCCTCTAGTTAACCTAGATAGTCCAAGTGCCCGCTGGAGGACGTACATAGTCCAAGTGCCCGCTAGGTAACCTAGATAGTCTACGGGCCCGCTAGTTAACCTACATAGTCCAACTGCCCGATAGGGAATCTACATAGTCCAAGTGCCCGCTAAGGGACGAACATATTCCAAGTGCCCGCTAGGGAACCTGCATAGTCCAAGTGCCCGATAGGTAACCTAGATAGTCCAAGTGCCCGCTAGTAAACCTACATAGTCCAAGTGCCCACTGAGGAACCTGCATAGTCCAAGTGTCCGAAAGGGAACCTACGTATTCCAAGTGCCCATTAGGGCACCTAGATAGTCCAAGTGCCCATAGGGAACCTATATAGTCCAAGTGCCCTCTAGGGAACCTACATAGTCAAAGTGCCCGCTAGGGAACCTGCATTGTACAAGTGCCCTCTAGTTAACCTAGATAGTCCAAGTGCCTGCTAGGTAACCTAGAGAGTCCAAGGGCCCGCTTGTTAACCTACAAAGTCCAAGTGCCCGATAGGGAACCTACATAGTCCAAGTGCCCAATGAGGAACCTACATAGTCCAAGTGCCCGATAGGGAATCTTCATATTCCAAGTGCCCGTTAGGGAACCCAGATAGTCCAAGTGCCCATAGGGAACCTACATAGTCCAAGTGCCCTCTAGGGAAGCTACATATTCATAGTGCCCGCTAGGAACCTGCATTGTCCAAGTGCCCGCTATTTAACCTAAATCGTCCAAGTGTCCGCTAGTAAACCTACATAGTCCAAGTTCCCGTTAGGTAACCTAGATAGGCCAAGTGCCCGCTAGTTAACCTACATAATACAATGGCCCGCTAGTTGACATAGATAGTCCAAGTGCCCGCTAGTTAACCTAGATAGTCAAAGTGCCCGCTAGTTAACCTAAGTAGTACAAATGTCCAATAGGGACCTACATAGTCCAAGTGCCCGCTAGGTAACCTAGATATTCCAAGTTCCGGTTTGCTAACCTAGATAGTCCAAGTGCCCGCTAGGTAACCTACATAGTCCAAGTGCCCATTCGTTAACCTAGATAGTCCAAGTGCCCGCTAGGTAACCTATACTGTCCAAGTGCCCGCTAGGTTACTTACATAGTCCAAGTGCACGTTCGTTAACTTAGATAGTCCAAGTCGCGGTAGGTAACCAACATAGTCCAAGGGCCGCTAGGTAACCTATATAGTCCAAGTGCCCGCTAGTTAACCTATAGTCCAAGTGCCCTCTAGGTAACCTACATATTCCAAGTTCCCGCTAGGTAACCTATAGTCCAAGTGCCCGTTACCTAACCTAGATAGTCCAAGTGCCCGTTAGGTTACCTATATTGTCCAAGTGCCCGCTAGTTAACCTACATAGTCCAAGGTCCGCTAGTTAACCTAGATATTCCAAGTGCCCGCTAGTTAACCTACATAGTCCAAGGGCCCTCTAGTTAACCTAGATAATCCAAGTGACCGCTAGAAGACGTACATAGTCCAAGTGCCCGCTAGGTAACCTAGACAGTCCAAGTGCCTGCTAGGTAACCTAGATAGTCCAAATGCCCGCTAGGATACCCACATAGTCCAACTGCCCGATAGGGAACCAACATAGTCCAAGTGCCCGCTAAGGGACCTACATAGTCCAAGTGCCCGTTAGGGAACCTACATAGTCCAAGTGCCCTCTAGGGAACCTGCATCGTCCAAGTGCCCGCCAGTTAACATAGATAGTCTAAGTTCCCGCTAGTTAACCTAGATAGTCCAAGTGCCCGCTAGTTAACATAGATCGTCCAAGTGCCCGCTAGTTAACCTACATAGTCCAAGGTCCGTTAGTTAACCTATATAGTCCAAGTGCCCTCTAGTTAACCTACATAGTCCAAGGGCCCTCTAGTTAACCTCGATAGTCCAAGTGCCCGCTAGGGGACGTACATAGTCCAAGTGCCCTCTGGGCAACCTAGATAGTCCAAGTGCCCGCTAGATAACCTACATAGTCCAAGTGCCCGCTGAGGAACCTACATAGTCCAAGTGTCCGAAAGGGAACCTACGTATTCCAAGTGCCCGTTAGGGCACCTAGATAGTCCAAGTAACCATAGGGAACCTATATAGTCCAAGTGCCCTCTAGGGAAGCTATATAGTCAAAGTGCCCGCTAGGGAACCAGCATTGTACAAGTGCTCGCTAGTTAACCTAGATAGTCCAAGTGCCCGCTAGGTAACCTAGATAGTCCAAGGGCCCGCTAGTTAACCTACATAGTCCAAGTGCCCGATAGGGAACCTACATAGTCCAAGTGCCCAATGAGGAACCTACATAGTCCAAGTGCCTGATAGGGAATCTTCATATTCCAAGTGCCCGTTAGGGAACCCAGATAGTCCAAGTGCCCATAGGGAACCTATATGGTCCAAGTGCCCTCTAGGGAAGCTACATATTCACAGTGCCCGCTAGGGAACCTGCATTGTCCAAGTGCCCGCTAGTTAACCAAGATCGTCCAAGTGTCCACTAGTAAACCTACATAGTCCAAGTTCCCGTTAGGTAACCTAGATAGGCCAAGTGCCCGCAAGGTAACCTACATAGTCCAAGTGCCCGCTAGGTAACCTAGATATTCCAAGTTCCGGTTTACTAATCTAGATAGTCCAAGTGCCCGCTAGGTAACCTACATAGTCCAAGTGCCCATTCGTTAACCTAGATAGTCCAAATGCCCGCTAGGTAACCTATACTGTCCAAGTGCCCGCTAGGTTACCTACATAGTCCATGTGCACGTTCGTTAACTTAGATAGTCCAAGTCGCGCTAGGTAACCTACATAGTCCAAAGGCCCGCTAGGTAACCTATATAGTCCAAGTGCCCGCTAGTTAAACTATAGTCCAAGTGCCCGCTAGGTAACCTACATATTCCAAGTTCCCGCTACGTAACCAAGATAGTCCAAGTGCCCGTTACCTAACCTAGATAGTCCAAGTGCCCGTTAGGTTACCTACATAGTCCACGTGCCGGTTCTTTAACCTAGATAGTCCAAGTGCCCGCTAGGTAACCTACATAGTCCAAGTGCCCGCTAATTAACCTACATAGTCCAAGTGCCCGTTAGGTAACCTAGACAGTCCAAGTGCCCGATAGTTAACCTCCATAGTCCAAGTGCCCGCTAATTAACCTATATAGTCCAAGTGCCCGCTAGTTAACCTACATAGTCCAAAGGCCCTCTAGTTAACCTAGATAGTCCAAGTGCCCACTAGGGGAAGTACATAGTCCAAGTGTCCGCTAGGTAACCTAGATAGTCTAAGGGCCCGCTAGTTAACCTACATAGTCCAACTGCCCGATAGGGAACCTACATAGTCCAAGCGCTCGCTAAGGGACGAACACAGTCCAAGTGCCCACTAGGGAACCTACATAGTCCAAGTGCCCGCTAGGTAACCTAGATAGTCCAAGTGCCCGCTAGTTAACCTACATAGTCCAAGTGCCCGCTGAGGAACCTACATAGTCCAAGTGTCCGAAAGGGAACCTACGTATTCCAAGTGCCCATTAGGGCACCTAGATAGTCCAAGTGCCCATAGAGAACCTATATAGTCCAAGTGCCCTCTAGAGAAATTACATAGTCAAAGTGCCCGCTAGGGAACCTGCATTGTACAAGTGCCCTCTAGTTAACCTAGATAGTCCAAGTGCCCGCTAGGTAACCTAGAAAGCCCAAGGGCCTGTTATTTAACCTACATAGTCCAACGGCCCTCTAGTTAACCTAGATAGTCCAAGTGCCCGCTGGAGGACGTACATAGTCCAAGTGCCCGCTAGGTAACCTAGATAGTCTACGGGCCCGCTAGTTAACCTACATAGTCCAACTGCCTGATAGGGAATCTACATAGTCCAAGTGCCCGCTAAGGGACGAACATAGTCCAAGTGCCCGCTAGGGAACCTGCATTGTCCAAGTGCCCGATAGGTAACCTAGATAGTCCAAGTGCCCGCTAGTAAACCTACATAGTCCAAGTGCCCACTGAGGAACATGCATAGTCCAAGTGTCCGAAAGGGAACCTACGTATTCCAAGTGCCCATTAGGGCACCTAGATAGTCCAAGTGCCCATAGGGAACCTATATAGTCCAAGTGCCCTCTAGGGAACCTACATAGTCAAAGTGCCCGCTAGGGAACCTGCATTGTACAAGTGCCCTCTAGTTAACCTAGATAGTCCAAGTGCCCGCTAGGTAACCTAGATAGTCCAAGGGCCCGCTTGTTAACCTACAAAGTCCAAGTGCCCGATAGGGAACCTACATAGTCCAAGTGCCCAATGAGGAACCTACATAGTCCAAGTGCCCGATAGGGAATCTTCATATTCCAAGTGCCCGTTAGGGAACCCAGATAGTCCAAGTGCCCATAGGGAACCTACATAGTCCAAGTGCCCTCTAGGGAAGCTACATATTCATAGTGCCCGCTAGGAACCTGCATTGTCCAAGTGCCCGCTAGTTAACCTAGATCGTCCAAGTGTCCGCTAGTAAACCAACATAGTCCAAATTCCCGTTAGGTAACCTAGATAGGCCAAGTGCCCGCTAGTTAACCTACATAGTACAATGGCCCGCTAGTTGACATAGATAGTCCAAGTGCCCGCTAGTTAACCTAGATAGTCAAAGTGCCCACTAGTTAACCTAAGTAGTACAAATGTCCAATAGGGATCCTACATAGTCCAAGTGCCTGCTAGGTAACCTAGATATTCCAAGTTCCGGTTTGCTAACCTAGATAGTCCAAGTGCCCGCTAGGTAACCTACATAGTCCAAGTGCCCATTCGTTAACCTAGATAGTCCAAGTGCCCGCTAGGTAACCTATACTGTCCAAGTGCCCGCTAGGTTACTAACATAGTCCAAGTGCACGTTCGTTAACTTAGATAGTCCAAGTCGCGGTAGGTAACCAACATAGTCCAAGGGCCGCTAGGTAACCTATATAGTCCAAGTGCCCGCTAGTTAACCTATAGTCCAAGTGCCCTCTAGGTAACCTACATATTCCAAGTTCCCGCTAGATAACCTATAGTCCAAGTGCCCGTTACCTAACCTAGAAGGTCCAAGTGCCCGTTAGGTTACCTATATTGTCCAAGTGCCCGCTAGTTAACCTACATAGTCCAAGGCCCGCTAGTTAACCTAGATATTCCAAGTGCCCGCTAGTTAACCTACATAGTCCAAGGGCCCTCTAGTTAACCTAGATAGTCCAAGTGACCGCTAGAAGACGTACATAGTCCAAGTGCCCGCTAGGTAACCTAGATAGTCTAAGGGCCCGCTAGTTAACCTACATAGTCCAACTGCCCGATAGGGAACCTACATAGTCCAAGTGCCCGCTAAGGGACGAACATAGTCCAAGTGCCCGCTAGTTAACCTACATAGTCCAAGGCCCGCTAGTTAACCTAGATATTCCAAGTGCCCGCTAGTTAACCTACATAGTCCAAGGGCCCTCTAGTTAACCTAGATAGTCCAAGTGACCGCTAGAAGACGTACATAGTCCAAGTGCCCGCTAGGTAACCTAGATAGTCTAAGGGCCCGCTAGTTAACCTACATAGTCCAACTGCCCGATAGGGAACCTACATAGTCCAAGTGCCCGCTAAGGGACGAACATAGTCCAAGTGCCCGCTAGGGAACCTGCATAGTCCAAGTGCCCGCTAGGTAACCTAGATAGTCCAAGTGCCCGCTAGTTAACCTACATAGTCCAAGTGCCCGCTGAGGAACCTACATAGTCCAAGTGTCCGAAAGGGAACCTACGTATTCCAAGTGCCCATTAGGGCACCTAGATAGTCCAAGTGCCCATAGGGAACCTATAACTTCCAAGTGCCCTCTAGGGAACCTACATATTCAAAGTGCCCGCTAGGGAACCTGCATTGCACAAGTGCCCTCTAGTTAACCTAGATAGTCCAAGTGCCCGCTAGGTAACCTAGATAGTCCAAGGGCCCGCTAGTTAACCTACATAGTCCAAGTGACCAATGAGGAACCTACATAGTCCAAGTGCCCGATAGGGAATCTTCATATTCCAAGTGCCCGTTAGGGAACCCAGATAGTCCAAGTGCCCGCTAGGTAACCTCCATAGTCCAAGTGCCCGCTAGGTAACCTCCATAGTCCAAGTGCCCGTTCGTTAACCTAGATAGTCCAAGTTCCTGGTAGCTAACCTACATAGTCCAAGTGCCCGTTCGTTAACCTAGATAGTTCAAGTGCCCGCTAGGTAAACTAGACAGTCCAAGTGCCTGCTAGGTAACCTACATAGTCCAAGTGCCCGTTTGCTAACCTAGATCGTCAAAGGGCCCGCTAGTTAACCTACATAGTCCAAGGGCCCGCTAGTTAACCTATATAGTCCAAGTGCCCGCTAGTTAACCCTCATTGTCCAAGTCCCTGATGGGGAACCTACATAGTCCAAGTATCCGCTAGGTAACCTACATACTCCAAATGCCCGCTAGTAACGTACATAGTCCAAGTGCCCGTTAGGTAACCTAGATAGTCCAAATGCCCGCTAGGGAACCCACATAGCCCAAGTGCCCATTAGAGAACTTACATAATCAAAGCCCTGCTAGGGAACCTCCATAGTCCAAGTGCCCGCTAGGTAACCTCCATAGTCCAAGTGCCCGTTCGTTAACCTAGATAGTCTAAGTTCCTGTTAGCTAACCTACATAGTCCAAGTGTCCGTTCGTTAACCTAGATAGTTCAAGTGCCCGCTAGGTAACCTAGACAGTCCAAGTGCCTGCTAGGTAACCTACATAGTCTAAGTGCCCGCTAGGGACCTACATAGTCCAAGTGCCCGCTAGGTAACCTACATAGTCCAAGTGCCCGTTAGTTAACCTAGATAGTAAAAGTGCCTGCTAGGTAACCTAGATAGTCCAAATGCCTGCTAGGGTACACACATAGTCCAACTGCCCGATAGGGAACCAACATAGTCCAAGTGCCCGCTAAGGGACCGACATAGTCCAAGTGACCGCTAGGGAACCTACATAGTTCAAATGCCCGTTAGGGTACCCACAGAGTCCAACTGCCCGAAAGGGAACCAACATAGTCCAAGTGCCCGCTAAGGGACCTACATAGTCCAAGTGCCCGTTAGGGAACCTACATAGTCCAAGTGCCCACTAGGGAACCTGCATCGTCCAAGTGCCCGCCACTTAACATAGAGAGTCTAAGTTCCCGCTAGTTAACCTAGATAGTCCAAGTGCCCGCTAGTTAACCTAGATCGTCCAAGTGCCCGCTAGTTAACCTACATAGTCCAAGGTCCGTTAGTTAACCTAGAGAGTCCAAGTGCCTTCTAGATAACCTACATAGTCCAAGGGCCCTCTAGTTAACCTTGATAGTCCAAGTGCCCGCTAGGGGACGTACATAGTCCAAGTGCCCGCTGGACAACCTAGATAGTCCAAGTGCCCGCTAGTTAACCTACATAGTCCAAGTGTCCGCTTGTTAACCTACATAGTCCAAGTGTCCGAAAGGGAACCTACGTATTCCAAGTGCCCGTTAGGGCACCTAGATAGTCCAAGTAACCATAGGGAACCTATATAGTCCAAGTGCCCTCTAGGGAAGCTACATAGTCAAAGTGCCCGCTTGGGAACCTGCATTGTACAAGTGCCCGCTAGTTAACCTAGATAGTCCAAGTGCCCGCTAGGTAACCTAGATAGTCGAAGGGCCCGCTAGTTAACCTACATAGTCCAAGTGCCCGATAGGGAACCTACATAGTCCAAGTGCCCAATGAGGAACCTACATAGTCCAAGTGCCCGATAGGGAATCTTCATATTCCAAGTGCCCGTTAGGGAACCCAGATAGTCCAAGTGCCCATAGGGAACCTATATGGTCCAAGTGCCCTCTAGGGAAGCTACATATTCATAGTGCCCGCTAGGGAACCTGCATTGTCCAAGTGCCCGCTAGTTAACCAAGATTGTCCAAGTGTCCGCTAGTAAACCTACATAGTCCAAGTTCCCCTTAGGTAACCTAGATAGTCCTAATGCCCGCTAGGTAACCTTCATAGCCCAAGTGCCCGCTAGGTAACCTAGATAGTCTAAGGGACCGCTAGATAACCTACATAGTCCAACTGCCCGATAGGGAACCTACATAGTCCAAGTGCCCGCTAAGGGACGAACATAGTCCAAGTGCCCGCTAGGGAACCTACATATTCATAGTGCCCGCTAGGGAACCTGCATTGTCCAAGTGCCCGCTAGTTAACCTAGATCGTCCAAGGGTCCGCTAGTAAACCTACATAGTCCAAGTTCCCGTTAGGTAACCTAGATAGGCCAAGTGCCCGTTACCTAACCTAGATAGTCCAAGTGCCCGTTAGGTTACCTACATAGTCCACGTGCCGGTTAGTTAACCTAGATAGTCCAAGTGCCCGCTAGGTAACCTACATAGTCCAAGTGCCCGCTAATTAACCTACATAGTCCAAGTGCCCGTTAGGTAACCTAGACAGTCAAGTGCCCGCTAGGTAACCTCCATAGTTCAAGTGGCCGCTAATAAACCTATATAGTCTAAGTGCCCGCTAGGGAACCTGCATCGTCCAAGTGCCGGCTAGTTAATCTAGATAGTCCAAGTGCCCGCTAGTTAAGCTAGATAGTACAAGTGGCCGCTAGTTAACCTAGATCGTCCAAGTGCCCACTAGTTAACCTACATAATCCAAGGTCCGCTAGTTAACCTAGATATTCCAAGTGCCCGCTAGTTAACCTACATAGTCCAAGGGCCCTCTATTTAACCTAGATAGTCCAAGTGCCCGATAGGGGACGTACATAGTCCAAGTGCCCGCTAGGTAACCTAGATAGTCTAAGGGCCCGCTAGTTAACCTACATAGTCCAACTGCCTGATAGGGAACCTACATAGTCCAAGTGCCCGATAAGGTACGAACATAGTCCAAGGCCCGCTAAGGAACCTACATAGTCCAAGTGCCTGCTAGGTAACCTAGATAGTCCAATTGCCCGCTAGGGAACCTACATAGTCCAAGTGCCCGCTAGGTAAGCTAGATAGTCCAAGTGCCCGCTAGTTAACCTACATAGTCCAAGTGCCCGCTGAGGAACCTACATAGTCCAAGGGTCCAAAAGGGAACCTACGTATTCCAACTGCCCATTAGGGCACCTAGATAGTCAAAGTGCCCTCTAGGGAACCTACATAGTCAAAGTGCCCGCTAGGGAACCTGCATTGTACAAGTGCCCTCTAGTTAACCTAGATAGTCGAAGTGCCCGCTAGGTAACCTAGATAGTCCAAGGGCCCGCTAGTTAACCTACATAGTCCAAGTGCCCAATGAGGAACCTACATTGTCCAAGTGCCCGATAGGGAATCTTCATATTCCAAGTGCCCGTTAGGGAACCCAGATTGTCCAAGTGCCCATAGGGAACCTATATAGTCCAAGTTCCCTCTGGGAAGCTACATATTCATAGTGCCCGCTAGGGAAGCTGCATTGTCCAAGTGTCCGCTAGTAAACCTACATAGTCCAAGTTCCCGTTAGGAAACCTAGATAGGCCAAGTGCCCGCTAGTTAACCTACATAGTACAATGGCCCGCTAGTTGACATAGATAGACCAAGTGCCCGCTAGTACCCTAGATAGTCAAAGTGCCCGCTAGTTAACCTAAGTAGTACAAATGTCCAATAGGGATCCTACATAGTCCAAGTGCCCGCTAGGTAACCTAGATATTCCAAGTTCCGGTTTGCTAACCTAGATAGTCCAAGTGCCCGCTAGGTAACCTACGTAGTTCAAGTGCCCATTCGTTAACTTAGATAGTCCAAGTCGCGGTAGGTAACCAACATAGTCCAAGGGCCGCTAGGTAACCTATATAGTCCAAGTGCCCGCTAATTAACCTATAGTCCAAGTGCCCTCTAGGTAACCTACATATTCCAAATTCCCGCTAGGTAACCTAGATAGTCCAAGTGCCCGTTACCTAACCTAGATAGTCCAAGTGCCCGTTAGGTTAACTACATAGTCCACGTGCCCGTTCGTTAACCTAGATCGTCCAATTGCATGCTAGGTAACCTACATAGTCCAAGGGCCGGCTAGGTAACCTTTAGAATCCAAGTGCCCGCTAGGTAATCTAGATAGTCCAGGTGCCCGTTAGGTAACCTAGATAGTCCAAGTGCCCGCTAGTTAACCTACATAGTCAAAGTGCCCCCTGGTTAACTTAAACAGTCCAAGTGCCCGCTAGGGGACATACATAGTCCAAGTGCCCGCTATGTAACCTAGATAGTCTAAGGGCCCGCTAGATAACCTACATAGTCCAACTGCCCGATAGGGAACCTACATAGTCCAAGTGCCCGCTAAGGGAAGAACATAGTCCAAGTGCCCGCTAGGGAACCTACAAAATCCAAGTGCCCGCTAGGTAACCTAGATAGTCCAAGTGCCCGCTAGTTAACCTACATAGTCCAAGTGCCCGCTGAGGAACCTACATAGTCCAAGTGTCCGAAAGGGAACCTACGTATTCCAAGTGCCCGTTAGGGCACCTAGATAGTCCAAGTAACCATAGGGAACCTATATAGTCCAAGTGCCCTCTAGGGAAGCTACATAGTCAAAGTGCCCGCTAGGGAACCTGCATTGTACAAGTGCCCGCTAGTTAACCTAGATAGTCCAAGTGCCCGCTAGGTAACCTAGATAGTCGAAGGGCCCGCTAGTTAACCTACATAGTCCAACTGCCCGATAGGGAACCTACATAGTCCAAGTGCCCTCTAGGGAAGCTACATATTCATAGTGCCCGCTAGGGAACCTGCATTGTCCAAGTGCCCGCTAGTTAACCAAGATCGTCCAAGTGTCCGCTAGTAAACCTACATAGTCCAAGTTCCCGTTAGGTAACCTAGATAGGCCAAGTGCCCGCAAGGTAACCTACATAGTCCAAGTGCCCGCTAGGTAACCTAGATATTCCAAGTTCCGGTTTACTAATCTAGATAGTCCAAGTGCCCGCTAGGTAACCTACATAGTCCAAGTGCCCATTCGTTAACCTAGATAGTCCAAATGCCCGCTAGGTAACCTATACTGTCCAAGTGCCCGCTAGGTTACCTACATAGTCCATGTGCACGTTCGTTAACTTAGATAGTCCAAGTCGCGCTAGGTAACCTACATAGTCCAAAGGCCCGCTAGGTAACCTATATAGTCCAAGTGCCCGCTAGTTAAACTATAGTCCAAGTGCCCGCTAGGTAACCTACATATTCCAAGTTCCCGCTAGGTAACCAAGATAGTCCAAGTGCCCGTTACCTCACCTAGATAGTCCAAGTGCCCGTTAGGTTACCTACATAGTCCAAGTGCCCGCTAATTAACCTACATAGTCCAAGTGCCCGTTAGGTAACCTAGACAGTCCAATTTCCCGATAGTTAACCTCCATAGTCCAAGTGCCCGCTAATTAACCTATATAGACCAAGTGCCCGCTAGGGAACCTGCATCATCCAAGTGCCCACTAGTTAATCTAGATAGTCCAAGTGCCCACTAGTTAAGCTAGATAGTCCAAGTGGCCGCTAGTTAACCTAGATCGTCCAAGTGCCCGCTAGTTAACCTACATAGTCCAAGGTCCGCTAGTTAACCTAGATATTCCAAGTGCCCGCTAGTTAACCTACATAGTCCAAGGGCCCTCTAGTTAACCTAGATAGTCCAAGTGCCCACTAGGGGAAGTACATAGTCCAAGTGCCCGCTAGGTAACCTAGATAGTCTAAGGGCCCGCTAGTTAACCTACATAGTCCAACTGCCCGATAGGGAACCTACATAGTCCAAGCGCTCGCTAAGAGACGAACATAGTCCAAGTGCCCGCTAGGGAACCTACATAGTCCAAGTGCCCGCTAGGTAACCTAGATAGTCCAAGTGCCCGCTAGTTAACCTACATAGTCCAAGTGCCCGCTGAGGAACCTACATAGTCCAAGTGTCCGAAAGGGAACCTACGTATTCCAAGTGCCCATTAGGGCACCTAGATAGTCCAAGTGCCCATAGGGAACCTATATAGTCCAAGTGCCCTCTAGGGAACTTACATAGTCAAAGTGCCCGCTAGGGTACCTGCATTGTACAAGTGCCCTCTAGTTAACCTAGATAGTCCAAGTGCCCGCTAGGTAACCTAGATAGTCCAAGGGCCTGCTAGTTAACCTACATAGTCCAACGGCCCTCTAGTTAACCTAGATAGTCCAAGTGCCTGCTGGAGGACGTACATAGTCCAAGTGCCCGCTAGGTAACCTAGATAGTCTACGGGCCCGCTAGTTAACCTACATAGTCCAACTGCCCGATAGGGAACCTACATAGTCCAAGTGCCCGCTAAGGGACGAACATAGTCCAAGTGCCCGCTAGGGACCCTGCATAGTCCAAGTGCCCGATAGGTAACCTAGATAGTCCAAGTGCCCGCTAGTAAACCTACATAGTCCAAGTGCCCACTGAGGAACCTGCATAGTCCAAGTGTCCGAAAGGGAACCTACGTATTCCAAGTGCCCATTAGGGCACCTAGATAGTCCAAGTGCCCATAGGGAACCTATATAGTCCAAGTGCCCTCTAGGGAACCTACATAGTCAAAGTGCCCGCTAGGGAACCTGCATTGTACAAGTGCCCTCTAGTTAACCTAAATAGTCCAAGTGCCCGCTAGGTAACCTAGATAGTCCAAGGGCCCGCTTGTTAACCTACAAAGTCCAAGTGCCCGATAGGGAACCTACATAGTCCAAGTGCCCAATGAGGAACCTACATAGTCCAAGTGCCCGATAGGGAATCTTCATATTCCAAGTGCCCGTTAGGGAACCCAGATAGTCCAAGTGCCCATAGGGAACCTACATAGTCCAAGTGCCCTCTAGGGAAGCTACATATTCATAGTGCCCGCTAGGGAACCTGCATTGTCCAAGTGCCCGCTAGTTAACCTAGATCGTCCAAGTGTCCGCTAGTAAACCTACATAGTCCAAGTTCCCATTAGGTAACCTAGATAGGCCAAGTGCACGCTAGTTAACCTACATAGTACAATGGCCCGCTAGTTGACCTAGATAGTTCAAGAGCCCGCTAGTTAACCTAGATAGTCAAAGTGCCCGCTAGTTAACCTATGTAGTACAAATGTCCGATAGGGATCCTACATAGTCCAAGTGCCCGCTAGGTAACCTAGATATTCCAAGTTCCGGTTTGCTAACCTAGATAGTCCAAGTACCCGCTAGGTAACCTACATAGTCCAAGTGCCCATTCGTTAACCTAGATAGTCCAAGTGCCCGCTAGGTAACCTATACTGTCCACGTGCCTGCTAGGTTACCTACATAGTCCAAGTGCACGTTCGTTAACTTAGATAGTCCTAGTTGCTCTAGGTAACCTACATAGTCCAAGGGCCACTAGGAAACCTATAGTCCAAGTGCCCTCTAGGTAACCTACATATTCCAAGTTCCCGCTAGGTAACCTAGATAGTCAAAGTGCCCGTTACCTAACCTAGATAGTCCAAGTGCCCGTGAGGTTACCTACATAGTCCACGTGCCCATTCGTTAACCTAGATAGTACAATTGCCCGCTAGGTAACCTACATAGTCCAAGAGCCGGCAGGTAACTTAGACAGTTCAAGTGCCCGCTAGGTTACCTGCATAGTCCAAGTACCCGTTAGGTAACCTAGATAGTCCAAGTTCCCGCTAGGTAACCTACATAGTCCAAGTGCCCGCTAGGTAACCTTGATAGTCCAAGTACCCGTTAGCTAACCTAGATAGTCCAAGTGCCCGCTAGGTAACCTCCATAGTCCAATTGCCTTCTAGGTAACCTCCATAGTCCAAGTGCCCACTAATTTACCTATATAGTCCAAGTGCCCGCTAGGGAAACTGCATCGTTCAAGTGCCCGCTAGTTAATCTAGATAGTCCAAGTGCCCGCTACTTAACCTAGATCGTCCAAGTGCCCGCTAGTTAACCTACATAGTCCAAGGTCCGCTAGTAAACCTAGATATTCCAAGTGCCCCTTAGTTAACCTACATAGTCAAAGGGCCCTCTAGTTAACCTAGATAGTCCAAGTGCCCGCTAGGGGACATACATAGTCCAAGTGCCCGCTATGTAACCTAGATAGTCTAAGGGCCCGCTAGATAACCTACATAGTCCAACTGCCCGATAGGGAACCTACATAGTCCAAGTGCCCGCTAAGGGACGAACATAGTCCAAGTGCCCGCTAGGGAACCTACAAAATCCAAGTGCCCGCTAGGTAACCTAGATAGTCCAAGTGCCCGCTAGTTAACCTACATAGTCCAAGTGCCCGCTGAGGAACCTACATAGTCCAAGTGTCCGAAAGGGAACCTACGTATTCCAAGTGCCCATTAGGGCACCTAGATAGTCCAAGTGCCCATAGGGAACCTATATCGTCCAAGTGCCCTCTAGGGAACCTACATAGTCAAAGTGCCCGCTAGGGAACCTGCATTGTACAAGTGCCCTCTAGTTAACCTAGATAGTCCAAGTGCCCGCTAGGTAACCTAGATAGTCCAAGGGCCCGCTAGTTAACCTACAAAGTCCAAGTGCCCGATAGGGAACCTACATAGTCCAAGTGCCCAATGAGGAACCTACATAGTCCAAGTGCCCGATAGGGAATATTCATATTCCAAGTGCCCGTTAGGGAACCCAGATAGTCCAAGTGCCCATAGGGAACCTACATAGTCCAAGTGCCCTCTAGGGAAGCTACATATTCATAGTGCCCGCTAGGGAACCTGCATTGTCCAAGTGCCCGCTAGTTAACCTAGATCGTCCAAGTGTCCGCTAGTAAACCTACATAGTCCAAGTTCCCGTTAGGTAACCTAGATAGGCCAAGTGCCCGCTAGTTAACCTACATAGTACAATGGCCCGCTAGTTGACATATAGTCCAAGTGCCCGCTAGTTAACCTAGATAGTCCAAGTGCCCGCTACTTAACCTAGATCGTCCAAGTGCCCGCTAGTTAACCTACATAGTCCAAGGTCCGCTAGTTAACCTAGATATTCCAAGTGCCCGCTAGTTAACCTACATAGTCCAAGGGCCCTCTAGTTAACCTAGATAGTCCAAGTGCCCGCTGGAGGACATACATAATCCAAGTGCCCGCTAGGTAACCTAGATAGTCTAAGGGCCCGCTAGTTAACCTACATAGTCCAACTGCCCGATAGGGAACCTACATAGTCCAAGTGCCCGCGAAGGGACGAACATAGTCCAAGTGCCCGCTAGGGAACCTGCATAGTCCAAGTGCCCGCTAGGTAACCTAGATAGTCCAAGTACCCGCTAGTTAACCTACATAGTCCAAGTGCCCGCTGAGGAACCTACATAGTCCAAGTGTCCAAAAGGGAACATACGTATTCCAAGTGCCCATTAGGGCACCTAGATAGTCCAAGTGCCCATAGGGAACCTATATCATCCAAGTGCCCTCTAGGGAACCTACATAGTCAAAGTGCCCGCTAGGGAACCTGCATTGCACAAGTGCCCTCTAGTTAACCTAGATAGTCCAAGGGCCCGCTAGTTAACCTACATAGTCCAAGTGCCCCATAGGGAACCTACATAGTCCAAGTGCCCAATGAGGAACCTACATAGTCCAAGTGCCCGATAGGGAATCTTCATATTCCAAGTGCCCGTTAGGGAACCCAGATATTCCAAGTGCCCACTAGGTAACCTCCATAGTCCAAGTGCCCGCTAGGTAACCTCCATAGTCCAAGTGCCCGTTCGTTAACCTAGATAGTCCAAGTTCCTGTTAGCTAACCTACATAGTCCAATTGCCGGTTCATTAACCTAGATAGTTCAAGTGCCCGCTAGGTAACCTAGACAGTCCAAGTGCCTGCTAGGTAACCTACATAGTCCAAGTGCCCGCTAGGTAACCTAGATATTCCAAGTTCCGGTTTACTAATCTAGATAGTCCAAGTGCCCGCTTGGTAACCTACATAGTCCAAGTGCCCATTCGTTAACCTAGATAGTCCAAGTGCCCGCTAGGTAACCTATACTGTCCAAGTGCCCGCTAGGTTACCTATATAGTCCAAGTGCACGTTCGTTAACTTAGATAGTCCAAGTCGCGCTAGGTAACCTACATAGTCCAAAGGCCCGCTAGTTAAACTATAGTCCAAGTGCCCGCTAGGTAACCTACATATTCCAAGTTCCCGCTAGGTAACCAAGATAGTTCAAGTGCCCGTTACCTAACCTAGATAGTCCAAGTGCCCGTTAGGTTACCTACATAGTCCACGTGCCGGTTCTTTAACCTAGATAGTCCAAGTGCCCGCTAGGTAACCTACATAGTCCAAGTGCCCGCTAATTAACCTACATAGTCCAAGTGCCCGTTAGGTAACCTAGACAGTCCAAGTGCCCGATAGTTAACCTCCATAGTCCAAGTGCCCGCTAATTAACCTATATAGTCCAAGTGCCCGCTAGGGAACCTGCATCATCCAAGTGCCCGCTAGTTAATCTAGATAGTCCAAGTGCCCGCTAGTTAAGCTAGATAGTCCAAGTGGCCGCTAGTTAACCTAGATCGTCCAAGTGCCCGCTAGTTAACCTAGATCGCCCAAGTGCCCGCTAGTTAACCTACATAGTCCAAGGTCCGCTAGTTAACCTAGATTTTCCAAGTGCCCGCTAGTTAACCTACATAGTCCAAGGGCCCTCTTGTTAACCTAGATAGTCCAAGTGCCCACTAGGGGAAGTACATAGTCCAAGTGTCCGCTAGGTAACCTAGATAGTCTAAGGGCCCGCTAGTTAACCTACAGAGTCCAACTGGCCGATAGGGAACCTACATAGTCCAAGCGCTCGCTAAGGGACGAACACAGTCCAAGTGCCCGCTAGGGAACCTACAGAGTCCAAGTGCCCGCTAGGTAACCTAGATAGTCCAAGTGCCCGCTAGTTAACCTACATAGTCCAAGTGCCCGCTGAGGAACCTACATAATCCAAGTGTCCGAAAGGGAACCTACGTATTCCAAGTGCCCATTAGGGCACCTAGATAGTCCAAGTGCCCATAGGGAACCTATATAGTCCAAGTGCCCTCTAGGGAACTTACATAGTCAAAGTGCCCGCTAGGGAACCTGCATTGTACAAGTGCCCTCTAGTTAACCTAGATAGTCCAAGTGCCCGCTAGGTAACCTAGATAGCCCAAGGGCCTGCTCTTTAACCTACATAGTCCAACGGCCCTCTAGTTAACCTAGATAGTCCAAGTGCCCGCTGGAGGACGTACATAGTCCAAGTGCCCGCTCGGTAACCTAGATAGTCTACGGCCCCGCTAGTTAACCTACATAGTCCAACTGCCCGATAGGGAACCTACATAGTCCAAGTGCCCGCTAAGGGACGAACATAGTCCAAGTGCCCACTAGGGAACCTGCATAGTCCAAGTGCCCGATAGGTAACCAAGATAGTCCAAGTGCCCGCTAGTAAACCTACATAGTCCAAGTGCCCACTGAGGAACCTGCATAGTCCAAGTGTCCGAAAGGGAACCTACGTATTCCAAGTGCCCATTAGGGCACCTAGATAGTCCAAGTGCCCATAGGGAACCTATATAGTCCAAGTGCCCTCTAGGGAACCTACATAGTCAAAGTGCCCGCTAGGGAACCTGCATTGTACAAGTGCCCTCTAGTTAACCTAGATAGTCCAAGTGCCCGCTAGGTAACCTAGATAGTCCAAGGGCCCGCTAGTTAACCTACAAAGTCCAAGTGCCCGATAGAGAACCTACATAGTTCAAGTGCCCAATGAGGAACCTACATAGTCCAAGTGCCCGATAGGGAATCTTCATAATCCAAGTGCCCGTTAGGGAACCCAGATAGTCCAAGTGCCCATAGGGAACCTACATAGTCCAAGTGCCCTCTAGGGAAGCTACATATTCATAGTGCCCGCTAGGGAACCTGCATTGTCCAAGTGCCCGCTAGTTAACCTAGATCGTCCAAGTGTCCGCTAGTAAACCTACATAGTCCAAGTTCCCGTTAGGTAACCTAGATAGGCCAAGTGCCCGCTAGTTAACCTACATAGTACAATGGCCCGCTAGTTGACATAGATAGTCCAAGTGCCCGCTAGTTAACCTAAGTAGTACAAATGTCCAATAGGGATCCTACATAGTCCAAGTGCCCGCTAGGTAACCTAGATATTCCAAGTTCCGGTTTGCTATCCTAGATAGTCCAAGTGCCCGCTAGGTAACCTACATAGTCCAAGTGCCCATTCGTTAACCTAGATAGTCCAAGTGCCCGCTAGGTAACCTATACTGTCCAAGTGCCCGCTAGGTTACTTACATAGTCCAAGTGCACGTTCGTTAACTTAGATAGTCCAAGTCGCGGTAGGTAACCAACATAGTCCAAGGGCCGCTAGGTAACCTATATAGTCCAAGTGCCCGCTAGTTAACCTATAGTCCAAGTGCCCTCTAGGTAACCTACATATTCCAAGTTCCCGCTAGGTAACCTATAGTCAAAGTGCCCGTTACCTAACCTAGATAGTCCAAGTGCCCGTTAGGTTACCTATATTGTCCAAGTGCCCGCTAGTTAACCTACATAGTCCAAGGACCACTAGTTAACCTAGATATTCCAAGTGCCCGCTAGGGAATCTTCATATTCCAAGTGCCCGTTAGGGAACCCAGATTGTCCAAGTGCCCATAGGGAACCTATATAGTCCAAGTTCCCTCTGGGGAAGCTACATATTCATAGTGCCCGCTAGGGAAGCTGCATTGTCCAAGTGTCCGCTAGTAAACCTACATAGTCCAAGTTCCCGTTAGGTAACCTAGATAGGCCAAGTGCCCGCTAGTTAACCTACATAGTACAATGGCCCGCTAGTTGACATAGATAGTCCAAGTGCCCGCTAGTAACCTAGATAGTCAAAGTGCCCGCTAGTTAACCTAAGTAGTACAAATGTCCAATAGGGATCCTACATAGTCCAAGTGCCCGCTAGGTAACCTAGATATTCCAAGTTCCGGTTTGCTAACCTAGATAGTCCAAGTGCCCGCTAGGTAACCTACGTAGTTCAAGTGCCCATTCGTTAACTTAGATAGTCCAAGTCGCGGTAGGTAACCAACATAGTCCAAGGGCCGCTAGGTAACCTATATAGTCCAAGTGCCCGCTAATTAACCTATAGTCCAAGTGCCCTCTAGGTAACCTACTTATTCCAAGTTCCCGCTAGGTAACCTAGATAGTCCAAGTGCCCGTTACCTAACCTAGATAGTCCAAGGGCCCGCTAGTTAACTTACATAGTCCAAGTGCCCGATAGGGAACCTACATAGTCCAAGTGCCCAATGAGGAACCTACATAGTCCAAGTGCCCGATAGGGAATCTTCATATTCCAAGTGCCCGTTAGGGAACCCAGATATTCCAAGTGCCCACTAGGTAACCTCCATAGTCCAAGTGCCCGCTAGGTAACCTCCATAGTCCAAGTGCCCGTTCGTTAACCTAGATAGTCCAAGTTCCTGTTAGCTAACCTACATAGTCCAATTGCCGGTTCATTAACCTAGATAGTTCAAGTGCCCGCTAGGTAACCTAGACAGTCCAAGTGCCTGCTAGGTAACCTACATAGTCCAAGTGCCCGCTAGGTAACCTAGATATTCCAAGTTCCGGTTTACTAATCTAGATAGTCCAAGTGCCCGCTTGGTAACCTACATAGTCCAAGTGCCCATTCGTTAACCTAGATAGTCCAAGTGCCCGCTAGGTAACCTATACTGTCCAAGTGCCCGCTAGGTTACCTATATAGTCCAAGTGCACGTTCGTTAACTTAGATAGTCCAAGTCGCGCTAGGTAACCTACATAGTCCAAAGGCCCGCTAGTTAAACTATAGTCCAAGTGCCCGCTAGGTAACCTACATATTCCAAGTTCCCGCTAGGTAACCAAGATAGTTCAAGTGCCCGTTACCTAACCTAGATAGTCCAAGTGCCCGTTAGGTTACCTACATAGTCCACGTGCCGGTTCTTTAACCTAGATAGTCCAAGTGCCCGCTAGGTAACCTACATAGTCCAAGTGCCCGCTAATTAACCTACATAGTCCAAGTGCCCGTTAGGTAACCTAGACAGTCCAAGTGCCCGATAGTTAACCTCCATAGTCCAAGTGCCCGCTAATTAACCTATATAGTCCAAGTGCCCGCTAGGGAACCTGCATCATCCAAGTGCCCGCTAGTTAATCTAGATAGTCCAAGTGCCCGCTAGTTAAGCTAGATAGTCCAAGTGGCCGCTAGTTAACCTAGATCGTCCAAGTGCCCGCTAGTTAACCTAGATCGCCCAAGTGCCCGCTAGTTAACCTACATAGTCCAAGGTCCGCTAGTTAACCTAGATTTTCCAAGTGCCCGCTAGTTAACCTACATAGTCCAAGGGCCCTCTTGTTAACCTAGATAGTCCAAGTGCCCACTAGGGGAAGTACATAGTCCAAGTGTCCGCTAGGTAACCTAGATAGTCTAAGGGCCCGCTAGTTAACCTACAGAGTCCAACTGGCCGATAGGGAACCTACATAGTCCAAGCGCTCGCTAAGGGACGAACACAGTCCAAGTGCCCGCTAGGGAACCTACAGAGTCCAAGTGCCCGCTAGGTAACCTAGATAGTCCAAGTGCCCGCTAGTTAACCTACATAGTCCAAGTGCCCGCTGAGGAACCTACATAATCCAAGTGTCCGAAAGGGAACCTACGTATTCCAAGTGCCCATTAGGGCACCTAGATAGTCCAAGTGCCCATAGGGAACCTATATAGTCCAAGTGCCCTCTAGGGAACTTACATAGTCAAAGTGCCCGCTAGGGAACCTGCATTGTACAAGTGCCCTCTAGTTAACCTAGATAGTCCAAGTGCCCGCTAGGTAACCTAGATAGCCCAAGGGCCTGCTCTTTAACCTACATAGTCCAACGGCCCTCTAGTTAACCTAGATAGTCCAAGTGCCCGCTGGAGGACGTACATAGTCCAAGTGCCCGCTCGGTAACCTAGATAGTCTACGGCCCCGCTAGTTAACCTACATAGTCCAACTGCCCGATAGGGAACCTACATAGTCCAAGTGCCCGCTAAGGGACGAACATAGTCCAAGTGCCCACTAGGGAACCTGCATAGTCCAAGTGCCCGATAGGTAACCTAGATAGTCCAAGTGCCCGCTAGTAAACCTACATAGTCCAAGTGCCCACTGAGGAACCTGCATAGTCCAAGTGTCCGAAAGGGAACCTACGTATTCCAAGTGCCCATTAGGGCACCTAGATAGTCCAAGTGCCCATAGGGAACCTATATAGTCCAAGTGCCCTCTAGGGAACCTACATAGTCAAAGTGCCCGCTAGGGAACCTGCATTGTACAAGTGCCCTCTAGTTAACCTAGATAGTCCAAGTGCCCGCTAGGTAACCTAGATAGTCCAAGGGCCCGCTAGTTAACCTACAAAGTCCAAGTGCCCGATAGAGAACCTACATAGTTCAAGTGCCCAATGAGGAACCTACATAGTCCAAGTGCCCGATAGGGAATCTTCATAATCCAAGTGCCCGTTAGGGAACCCAGATAGTCCAAGTGCCCATAGGGAACCTACATAGTCCAAGTGCCCTCTAGGGAAGCTACATATTCATAGTGCCCGCTAGGGAACCTGCATTGTCCAAGTGCCCGCTAGTTAACCTAGATCGTCCAAGTGTCCGCTAGTAAACCTACATAGTCCAAGTTCCCGTTAGGTAACCTAGATAGGCCAAGTGCCCGCTAGTTAACCTACATAGTACAATGGCCCGCTAGTTGACATAGATAGTCCAAGTGCCCGCTAGTTAACCTAAGTAGTACAAATGTCCAATAGGGATCCTACATAGTCCAAGTGCCCGCTAGGTAACCTAGATATTCCAAGTTCCGGTTTGCTATCCTAGATAGTCCAAGTGCCCGCTAGGTAACCTACATAGTCCAAGTGCCCATTCGTTAACCTAGATAGTCCAAGTGCCCGCTAGGTAACCTATACTGTCCAAGTGCCCGCTAGGTTACTTACATAGTCCAAGTGCACGTTCGTTAACTTAGATAGTCCAAGTCGCGGTAGGTAACCAACATAGTCCAAGGGCCGCTAGGTAACCTATATAGTCCAAGTGCCCGCTAGTTAACCTATAGTCCAAGTGCCCTCTAGGTAACCTACATATTCCAAGTTCCCGCTAGGTAACCTATAGTCAAAGTGCCCGTTACCTAACCTAGATAGTCCAAGTGCCCGTTAGGTTACCTATATTGTCCAAGTGCCCGCTAGTTAACCTACATAGTCCAAGGACCACTAGTTAACCTAGATATTCCAAGTGCCCGCTAGGGAATCTTCATATTCCAAGTGCCCGTTAGGGAACCCAGATTGTCCAAGTGCCCATAGGGAACCTATATAGTCCAAGTTCCCTCTGGGGAAGCTACATATTCATAGTGCCCGCTAGGGAAGCTGCATTGTCCAAGTGTCCGCTAGTAAACCTACATAGTCCAAGTTCCCGTTAGGTAACCTAGATAGGCCAAGTGCCCGCTAGTTAACCTACATAGTACAATGGCCCGCTAGTTGACATAGATAGTCCAAGTGCCCGCTAGTAACCTAGATAGTCAAAGTGCCCGCTAGTTAACCTAAGTAGTACAAATGTCCAATAGGGATCCTACATAGTCCAAGTGCCCGCTAGGTAACCTAGATATTCCAAGTTCCGGTTTGCTAACCTAGATAGTCCAAGTGCCCGCTAGGTAACCTACGTAGTTCAAGTGCCCATTCGTTAACTTAGATAGTCCAAGTCGCGGTAGGTAACCAACATAGTCCAAGGGCCGCTAGGTAACCTATATAGTCCAAGTGCCCGCTAATTAACCTATAGTCCAAGTGCCCTCTAGGTAACCTACTTATTCCAAGTTCCCGCTAGGTAACCTAGATAGTCCAAGTGCCCGTTACCTAACCTAGATAGTCCAAGTGCCCGTTAGGTTAACTACATAGTCCACGTGCCCGTTCGTTAACCTAGATCGTGCAATTGCCCGTTAGGTAACCTACATAGTCCAAGGGCCGGCTAGGTAACCATTAGAATCCAAGTGCCCGCTAGGTAATCTAGATAGTCCAGGTGCCCGTTAAGTAACCTAGATAGTCCAAGTGCCCGCTAGTTAACCTACATAGTCAAAGTGCCCCCTGGTTAACTTAAACAGTCCAAGTGCCCGCTAGGGGACATACATAGTCCAAGTGCCCGCTATGTAACCTAGATAGTCTAAGGGCCCGCTAGATAACCTACATAGTCCAACTGCCCGATAGGGAACCTACATAGTCCAAGTGCCCGCTAAGGGAAGAACATAGTCCAAGTGCCCGCTAGGGAACCTACAAAATCCAAGTGCCCGCTAGGTAACCTAGATAGTCCAAGTGCCCGCTAGTTAACCTACATAGTCCAAGTGCCCGCTGAGGAACCTACATAGTCCAAGTGTCCGAAAGGGAACCTACGTATTCCAAGTGCCCGTTAGGGCACCTAGATAGTCCAAGTAACCATAGGGAACCTATATAGTCCAAGTGCCCTCTAGGGAAGCTACATAGTCAAAGTGCCCGCTAGGGAACCTGCATTGTACAAGTGCCCGCTAGTTAACCTAGATAGTCCAAGTGCCCGCTAGGTAACCTAGATAGTCGAAGGGCCCGCTAGTTAACCTACATAGTCCAACTGCCCGATAGGGAACCTACATAGTCCAAGTGCCCAATGAGGAACCTACATAGTCCAAGTGCCCGATAGGGAATCTTCATATTCCAAGTGCCCGTTAGGGAACCCAGATAGTCCAAGTGCCCATAGGGAACCTATATTGTCCAAGTGCCCTCTAGGGAAGCTACATATTCATAGTGCCCGCTAGGGAACCTGCATTGTCCAAGTGCCCGCTAGTTAACCAAGATCGTCCAAGTGTCCGCTAGTAAACCTACATAGTCCAAGTTCCCGTTAGGTAACCTAGATAGGCCAAGTGCCCGCAAGGTAACCTACATAGTCCAAGTGCCCGCTAGGTAACCTAGATATTCCAAGTTCCGGTTTACTAATCTAGATAGTCCAAGTGCCCGCTGGGTAACCTACATAGTCCAAGTGCCCATTCGTTAACCTAGATAGTCCAAATGCCCGCTAGGTAACCTATACTGTCCAAGTGCCCGCTAGGTTACCTACATAGTCCATGTGCACGTTCGTTAACTTAGATAGTCCAAGTCGCGCTAGGTAACCTACATAGTCCAAAGGCCCGCTAGGTAACCTATATAGTCCAAGTGCCCGCTAGTTAAACTATAGTCCAAGTGCCCGCTAGGTAACCTACATATTCCAAGTTCCCGCTAGGTAACCAAGATAGTCCAAGTGCCCGTTACCTCACCTAGATAGTCCAAGTGCCCGTTAGGTTACCTACATAGTCCAAGTGCCCGCTAATTAACCTACATAGTCCAAGTGCCCGTTAGGTAACCTAGACAGTCCAATTTCCCGATAGTTAACCTCCATAGTCCAAGTGCCCGCTAATTAACCTATATAGACCAAGTGCCCGCTAGGGAACCTGCATCATCCAAGTGCCCACTAGTTAATCTAGATAGTCCAAGTGCCCACTAGTTAAGCTAGATAGTCCAAGTGGCCGCTAGTTAACCTAGATCGTCCAAGTGCCCGCTAGTTAACCTACATAGTCCAAGGTCCGCTAGTTAACCTAGATATTCCAAGTGCCCGCTAGTTAACCTACATAGTCCAAGGGCCCTCTATTTAACCTAGATTGTCCAAGTGCCCACTAGGGGAAGTACATAGTCCAAGTGCCCGCTAGGTAACCTAGATAGTCTAAGGGCCCGCTAGTTAACCTACATAGTCCAACTGCCCGATAGGGAACCTACATAGTCCAAGCGCTCGCTAAGAGACGAACATAGTCCAAGTGCCCGCTAGGGAACCTACATAGTCCAAGTGCCCGCTAGGTAACCTAGATAGTCCAAGTGCCCGCTAGTTAACCTACATAGTCCAAGTGCCCGCTGAGGAACCTACATAGTCCAAGTGTCCGAAAGGGAACCTACGTATTCCAAGTGCCCATTAGGGCACCTAGATAGTCCAAGTGCCCATAGGGAACCTATATAGTCCAAGTGCCCTCTAGGGAACTTACATAGTCAAAGTGCCCGCTAGGGTACCTGCATTGTACAAGTGCCTTCTAGTTAACCTAGATAGTCCAAGTGCCCGCTAGATAACCTAGATAGTCCAAGGGCCTGCTAGTTAACCTACATAGTCCAACGGCCCTCTAGTTAACCTAGATAGTCCAAGTGCCTGCTGGAGGACGTACATAGTCCAAGTGCCCGCTAGGTAACCTAGATAGTCTACGGGCCCGCAAGTTAACCTACATAGTCCAACTGCCCGAGAGGGAACCTACATAGTCCAAGTGCCCGCTAAGGGACGAACATAGTCCAAGTGCCCGCTAGGGAACCTGCATAGTCCAAGTGCCCGATAGGTAACCTAGATAGTCCAAGTGCCCGCTAGTAAACCTACATAGTCCAAGTGCCCACTGAGGAACCTGCATAGTCCAAGTGTCCGAAAGGGAACCTACGTATTCCAAGTGCCCATTAGGGCACCTAGATAGTCCAAGTGCCCATAGGGAACCTATATAGTCCAAGTGCCCTCTAGGGAACCTACATAGTCAAAGTGCCCGCTAGGGAACCTGCATTGTACAAGTGCCCTCTAGTTAACCTAAATAGTCCAAGTGCCCGCTAGGTAACCTAGATAGTCCAAGGGCCCGCTTGTTAACCTACAAAGTCCAAGTGCCCGATAGGGAACCTACATAGTCCAAGTGCCCAATGAGGAACCTACATAGTCCAAGTGCCCGATAGGGAATCTTCATATTCCAAGTGCCCGTTAGGGAACCCAGATAGTCCAAGTGCCCATAGGGAACCTACATAGTCCAAGTGCCCTCTAGGGAAGCTACATATTCATAGTGCCCGCTAGGGAACCTGCATTGTCCAAGTGCCCGCTAGTTAACCTAGATCGTCCAAGTGTCCGCTAGTAAACCTACATAGTCCAAGTTCCCATTAGGTAACCTAGATAGGCCAAGTGCCCGCTAGTTAACCTACATAGTACAATGGCCCGCTAGTTGACCTAGATAGTTCAAGTGCCCGCTAGTTAACCTAGATAGTCAAAGTGCCCGCTAGTTAACCTAAGTAGTACAAATGTCCGATAGGGATCCTACATAGTCCAAGTGCCCGCTAGGTAACCTAGATATTCCAAGTTCCGGTTTGCTAACCTAGATAGTCCAAGTACCCGCTAGGTAACCTACATAGTCCAAGTGCCCATTCGTTAACCTAGATAGTCCAAGTGCCCGCTAGGTAACCTATACTGTCCAAGTGCCTGCTAGGTTACCTACATAGTCCAAGTGCACGTTCGTTAACTTAGATAGTCCTAGTCGCTCTAGGTAACCTACATAGTCCAAGGGCCACTAGGAAACCTATAGTCCAAGTGCCCTCTAGGTAACCTACATATTCCAAGTTCCCACTAGGTAACCTAGATAGTCAAAGTGCCCGTTACCTAACCTAGATAGTCCAAGTGCCCGTGAGGTTACCTACATAGTCCACGTGCCCATTCGTTAACCTAGATAGTACAATTGCCCGCTAGGTAACCTACATAGTCCAAGAGCCGGCAGGTAACTTAGACAGTTCAAGTGCCCGCTAGGTTACCTGCATAGTCCAAGTACCCGTTAGGTAACCTAGATAGTCCAAGTGCCCGCTAGGTAACCTACATAGTCCAAGTGCCCGCTAGGTAACCTAGATAGTCCAAGTACCCGTTAGCTAACCTAGATAGTCCAAGTGCCCGCTAGGTAACCTCCATAGTCCAATTGCCTTCTAGGTAACCTCCATAGTCCAAGTGCCCACTAATTTACCTATATAGTCCAAGTGCCCGCTAGGGAAACTGCATCGTTCAAGTGCCCGCTAGTTAATCTAGATAGTCCAAGTGCCCGCTAGTTAACCTAGATAGTCCAAGTGCCCGCTACTTAACCTAGATCGTCCAAGTGCCCGCTAGTTAACCTACATAGTCCAAGTGCCCGCTGAGGAACCTACATAGTCCAAGTGTCCGAAAGGGAACCTACGTATTCCAAGTGCCCATTAGGGCACCTAGATAGTCCAAGTGCCCATAGGGAACCTATATCGTCCAAGTGCCCTCTAGGGAACCTACATAGTCAAAGTGCCCGCTAGGGAACCTGCATTGTACAAGTGCCCTCTAGTTAACCTAGATAGTCCAAGTGCCCGCTAGGTAACCTAGATAGTCCAAGGGCCCGCTAGTTAACCTACAAAGTCCAAGTGCCCGATAGGGAACCTACATAGTCCAAGTGCCCAATGAGGAACCTACATAGTCCAAGTGCCCGATAGGGAATCTTCATATTCCAAGTGCCCGTTAGGGAACCCAGATAGTCCAAGTGCCCATAGGGAACCTACATAGTCCAAGTGCCCTCTAGGGAAGCTACATATTCATAGTGCCCGCTAGGGAACCTGCATTGTCCAAGTGCCCGCTAGTTAACCTAGATCGTCCAAGTGTCCGCTAGTAAACCTACATAGTCCAAGTTCCCGTTAGGTAACCTAGATAGGCCAAGTGCCCGCTAGTTAACCTACATAGTACAATGGCCCGCTAGTTGACATATAGTCCAAGTGCCCGCTAGTTAACCTAGATAGTCCAAGTGCCCGCTACTTAACCTAGATCGTCCAAGTGCCCGCTAGTTAACCTACATAGTCCAAGGTCCGCTAGTTAACCTAGATATTCCAAGTGCCCGCTAGTTAACCTACATAGTCCAAGGGCCCTCTAGTTAACCTAGATAGTCCAAGTGCCCGCTGGAGGACATACATAGTCCAAGTGCCCGCTAGGTAACCTAGATAGTCTAAGGGCCCGCTAGTTAACCTACATAGTCCAACTGCCCGATAGGGAACCTACATAGTCCAAGTGCCCGCGAAGGGACGAACATAGTCCAAGTGCCCGCTAGGGAACCTGCATAGTCCAAGTGCCCGCTAGGTAACCTAGATAGTCCAAGTGCCCGCTAGTTAACCTACATAGTCCAAGTGCCCGCTGAGGAACCTACATAGTCCAAGTGTCCAAAAGGGAACCTACGTATTCCAAGTGCCCATTAGGGCACCTAGATAGTCCAAGTGCCCATAGGGAACCTATATCATCCAAGTGCCCTCTAGGGAACCTACATAGTCAAAGTGCCCGCTAGGGAACCTGCATTGCACAAGTGCCCTCTAGTTAACCTAGATAGTCCAAGGGCCCGCTAGTTAACCTACATAGTCCAAGTGCCCCATAGGGAACCTACATAGTCCAAGTGCCCAATGAGGAACCTACATAGTCCAAGTGCCCGATAGGGAATCTTCATATTCCAAGTGCCCGTTAGGGAACCCAGATATTCCAAGTGCCCACTAGGTAACCTCCATAGTCCAAGTGCCCGCTAGGTAACCTCCATAGTCCAAGTGCCCGTTCGTTATCCTAGATAGTCCAAGTTCCTGTTAGCTAACCTACATAGTCCAATTGCCGGTTCATTAACCTAGATAGTTCAAGTGCCCGCTAGGTAACCTAGACAGTCCAAGTGCCTGCTAGGTAACCTACATAGTCCAAGTGCCCGTTTGCTAACCTAGATCGTCAAAGGGCCCGCTAGTTAACCTACATAGTCCAAGGGCCCGCTAGTTAACCTATATAGTCCAAGTGCCCGCTAGTTAACCTACATTGTCCAAGTCCCTGATGGGGAACCTACATAGTCCAAGTATCCGCTAGGTAACCTACATAGTCCAAATGACCGCTAGTAACGTACATAGTCCAAGTGCCCGTTAGGTAACCTAGATAGTCCAAATGCCCGCTAGGGAACCCACATAGCCCAAGTGCCCATTAGAGAACTTACATAATCAAAGCCCTGCTAGGGAACGTATATAGTCCAAGTGCCCGCTAGGGAACCTAGATAGTCCAAGTACCCGTTAGCTAACCTAGATAGTCCAAGTGCCCGCTAGGTAACCTCCATAGTCCAAGTGCCCGCTAGGTAACCTCCATAGTCCAAGTGCCCGTTCGTTAACCTAGATAGTCCAAGTTCCTGTTAGCTAACCTACATAGTCCAAGTGTCCGTTCGTTAACCTAGATAGTTCAAGTGCCCGCTAGGTAACCTAGACAGTCCAAGTGCCTGCTAGGTAACCTACATAGTCTAAGTGCCCGCTAGGGACCTACATAGTCCAAGTGCCCGCTAGGTAACCTACATAGTCCAAGTGCCCGTTAGTTAACCTAGATAGTCAAAGTGCCTGCTAGGTAACCTAGATAGTCCAAATGCCCGCTAGGGTACCCACATAGTCCAACTGCCCGATAGGGAACCAACATAGTCCAAGTGCCCGCTAAGGGACCGACATAGTCCAAGTGACCGCTTGGGAACCTACATAGTCCAAATGCCCGTTAGGGTACCCACAGAGTCCAACTGCCCGATAGGGAACCAACATAGTCCAAGTGCCCGCTAAGGGACCTACATAGTCCAAGTGCCCGATAGGGAACCTACATGGTCCAAGTGCCCTCTAGGGAACCTGCATCGTCCAAGTGCCCGCCAATTAATATAGAGAGTCTAAGTTCCCGCTAGTTAACCTAGATAGTTCAAGTGCCCGCTAGTTAACTTAGATCGTCTAAGTGCCCGCTAGTTAACCTACATAGTCCAAGGTCCGTTAGTTAACCTAGATCGTCCAAGTGCTCTCTAGATAACCTACATAGACCAAGGGCCCTCTAGTTAACCTCGATAGTCCAAGTGCCCGCTAGGGGACGTACATAGTCCAAGTGCCCGCTGGACAACCTAGATAGTCCAAGTGCCCGCTAGTTAACCTACAAAATCCAAGTGCCCGCTGAGGAACCTACATAGTCCAAGTGTCCGAAAGGGAACCTACGTATTACAAGTGCCCGTTAGGGCACCTAGATAGTCCAAGTAACCATAGGGAACCTATATAGTCCAAGTGCCCTCTAGGGAACCTACATAGTCAAAGTGCCCGCTAGGGAACCTGCATTGTACAAGTGCCCTCTAGTTAACCTAGATAGTCCAAGTGCCCGCTAGGTAATCTAGATAGTCCAAGGGCCCGCTAGTTAACCTACATAGTCCAAGTGCCCAATGAGGAACCTACATAGTCCAAGTGCCCGATAGGGAATCTTCATATTCCAAGTGCCCGTTAGGGAACCCAGATTGTCCAAGTGCCCATTAGGGAACCCAGATTGTCCAAGTGCCCATAGGGAACCTATATAGTCCAAGTTCCCTCTAGGGAAGCTACATATTCATAGTGCCCGCTAGGGAACCTGCATTGTCCAAGTGCCCGCTAGTTAACCTAGATCGTCCAAGGGTCCGCTAGTAAACCTACATAGTCCAAGTTCCCGTTAGGTAACCTAGATAGGCCAAGTGCCCGCTAGTTAACCTACATAGTACAATGGCCCGCTAGTTGACCTAGATAGTCCAAGGGCCCGCTAGTTAACCTAGATAGTCAAAGTGCCCGCTAGTTAACCTAAGTAGTACAAATGTCTGATAGGGATCCTACATAGTCGAAGTGCCCGCTAGGTAACCTGGATATTCCAAGTTCCTGTTTGCTAACCTAGATAGTCCAAGTGCCCGCTAGGTAACCTACTTAGTACAAGTGCCCATTCGTTAACCTAGATAGTCCAAGTGCCTGCTAGGTAACCTATACTGTCCAAGTGCCCGCTAGGTTACTTACATAGTCCAAGTGCACTTTCGTTAACTTAGATAGTCCAAGTCGCGGTAGGTAACCAACATAGTCCAAGGGCCGCTAGGTAACCTATATAGTCCAAGTGCCCGCTAGTTAGCCTATAGTCCAAGTGCCCTCTAGGTAACCTACTTATTCCAAGTTTCCGCTAGGTACCCTAGATAGTCCAAGTGCCCGTTACCTAACCTAGATAGTCCAAGTGCCCGTTAGGTTACCTACATAGTCCACGTGCCAGTTCGTTAACCTAGATAGTCCAATTGCCCGCTAGGTAACCTACATAGTCCAAGGGCCGGCTAAGTAACCTTTAGAATCCAAGTGCCCACTAGGTAATCTAGATAGTCCAGGTGCTCGTTAGGTAACCTAGATAGTCCAAGTGCCCGCTAGTTAACCTACATAGTCCAAGTGCCCGCTGGTTATCTTAAACAGTCCAAGTGCCCGCTAGGTTACCTGCATAGTCTAAGTGCCCGTTAGGTAACCTAGATAGTCCAAGTGCCCGCTAGGTAACCTACATAGTCCAAGTGCCCGCTAGGTAACCTAGATAGTCCAAGTACCCGTTAGCTAACCTAGATAGTCCAAGTGCCCGCTAGGTAACCTCCATAGTCCAAGTGCCCGCTAGGTAACCTCCATAGTCCAAGTGCCCGTTCGTTAACCTAGATAGTCTAAGTTCCTGTTAGCTAACCTACATAGTCCAAGTGCCCGTTCATTAACCTAGATAGTTCAAGTGCCCGCTAGGTAACCTAGACTGTCCAAGTGCCTGCTAGGTAACCTACATAGTCCAAGTGCCCGTTTGCTAACCTAGATCGTCAAAGGGCCCGCTAGTTAACCTACATAGTCCAAGGGCCCGCTAGTTAACCTAGATAGTCCAAGTGCCCGCTAGTTAACCTACATTGTCCAAGTCCCTGATGGGGAACCTACATAGTCCAAGTATCCGCTAGGTAACCTACATAGTCCAAATGCCCGCTAGTAACGTACATAGTCCAAGTGCCCGCTAGGTAACCTACATATTCCAAGTTCCCGCTAGGTAACCTACATATTCCAAGTTCCCGCTAGGTAACCCAGATATTCCAAGTGCCCGTTACCTAACCTAGATAGTCCAAGTGCCCATTAGGTTACCTACATAGTCCACGTGCCGGTTCGTTAACCTAGATAGTCCAAGTGCCCGCTAATTAACCTACATAGTCCAAGTGCCCGCTAATTAACCTACATAGTCCAAGTGCCCGTTAGGTAACCTAGACAGTCCAAGTGCCCACTAGGTAACCTCCATAGTCCAAGTGCCCGCTAATTAACCTATATAGTCCAAGTGCCCGCTAGGGAACCTGCATCGTCCAAGTGCCCGCTAGTTAATCTAGATAGTCCAAGTGCCCGCTAGTTAACCTACATAGTCCAAGGGCCCTCTATTTAACCTAGATAGTCCAAGTGCCCGCAAGGGGACGTACATAGTCCAAGTGCCCGCTAGGTAACCTAGATAGTCTAAGGGCCCGCTAGTTAACCTACATAGTCCAACTGCCCGATAGGGAACCTACATAGTCCAAGCGCTCGCTAAGGGACGAACACAGTCCAAGTGCCCGCTAGGGAACCTACATAGTCCAAGTGCCCGCTAGGTAACCTAGATCGTCCAAGTGCCCGCTAGTTAACCTACATAGTCCAAGTGCCCGCTGAGGAACCTACATAGTCCAAGTGTCCGAAAGGAAACCTACGTATTCCAAGTGCCCATTAGGGCACCTAGATAGTCCAAGTGCCCATAGGGAACCTATATCATCCAAGTGCCCTCTAGGGAACTTACATAGTCATAGTGACCGCTAGGGAACCTGCATTGTACAAGTGCCCTCTAGTTAACCTAGATAGTCCAAGTGCCCGCTAGGTAACCTAGATAGTCCAAGGGCCCGCTAGTTAACCTACATATTCCAAGTGCCCGATAGGGAACCTACATAGTCCAAGTGCCCAATGAGGAACCTACATAGTCCAAGTGCCCGATAGGGAATCTTCATATTCCAAGTGCCCGTTAGGGAACCCAGATTGTCCAAGTGCCCGCTAGTTAACCTACATAGTACAATGGCCCGCTAGTTGACCTAGATAGTCCAAGTGCCCGCTAGTTAACCTAGATAGTCAAAGTGCCCGCTAGTTAACCTAGATCGTCCAAGTGTCCGCTAGTAAACCTACATAGTCCAAGTTCCCGTTAGGTAACCTAGATAGGCCAAGTGCCCGCTAGTTAACCTACATAGTACAATGGCCCGCTAGTTGACCTAGATAGTCCAAGTGCCCGCTAGTTAACCTAGATAGTCAAAGTGCCCGCTAGTTAACCTAAGTAGTACAAATGTCCAATAGGGATCCTACATAATCCAAGTGCCCGATAGGTAACCTAGATATTCCAAGTTCCGGTTTGCTAACCTAGATAGTCCAAGTGCCCGCTAGGTAACCTATACTTTCCAAGTGCCCGCTAGGTTACTTACATAGTCCAAGTGCACGTTCGTTAACTTAGATAGTCCAAGTCGCGGTAGGTAACCAACATAGTCTAAGGGCCGCTAGGTAACCTATATAGTCCAAGTGCCCGCTAGTTAACCTATAGTCCAAGTGTCCTCTAGGTAACTTAAACAGTCCAAGTGCCCGCTAGGTTACCTGCATAGCCCAAGTGCCCGTTAGGTAACCTAGATAGTCCAAGTGCCCGCTAGGTAACCTCCATAGTCCAAGTGCCCGCTATGTAACATCCATAGTCCAAGTGCCCATTCGTTAACCTAGATAGTCCAAGTTCCTGTTAGCTAACCTACATAGTCCAAGTGCCCGTTCGTTAACCTAGATAGTTCAAGTGCCCGCTAGGTAACCTAGACAGTCCAAGTGCCTGCTAGGTAACCTACATAGTCCAAGTGCCCGTTTGCTAACCTAGATCGTCAAAGGGCCCGCTAGTTAACCTACATAGTCCAAGGGCCCTCTAGTTAACCTAGATAGTCCAAGTGCCCGCTAGTTAACCTACATTGTCCAAGTCCCTGATGGGGAACCTACATAGTCCAAGTATCCGCTAGGTAACCTACATAGTCCAAATGCCCACTAGTAACGTACGTAGTCCAAATGCCCGTTAGGTAACCTAGATAGTCCAAATGCCCGCTAGGGAACCTACATAGCCCAAGTGCCCGCTAGGTAACCTACATAGTCCAAATGCCCGCTAGAAACCTACATAGTCCAAGTGCAAGAAGGGAACCTACATAATCCAAGTGCCCGCTAGGGAACCTACATAGTCCAAATGCCCGTTAGGTAACCTAGATAGTCCAAATGCCCGCTAGGGTACCCAAATAGTCTAAGTGCCCACGAGGTAACCTACATTGTCCAAGTGCCCATTCATTAACCTAGATTTTCCAAGTGCCCTCTAGGTAACCTAGACTGTCCAAGTGCCCGCTTGGTTACCTACATAGTCCACGTGCCCGTTCGTTAACCTAGATAGTACAAGAGCCCGCTAGTTAACCTACATAGTCCAAGGGCCCGCTAGTTAACCTAGATAGTCCAAGTGCCCGCTAGTTAACCTACATTGTCCAAGTCCATGATGGGGAACCTACATAGTCCAAGTATCCGCTAGGTAACCTACATAGTCCAAATGACCGCTAGTAACGTACGTAGTCCAAGTGCCCGTTAGGTAACCTAGATAGTCCAAATGCCCGCTAGGGAACCCACATAGTCCAAGTGCCCCTTAGAGAACGTACATAGTCAAAGCCCTGCTAGGGAACCTACATAGTCCAAGTGCCCGCTAGGGAACCTAGATAGTTAAAGTACCCGTTAGCTAACCTAGATAATCCAAGTGCCCGCTAGGTAACCTACATAGTCCAAGTGCCCGCTAGGTAACCTCCATAGTCCAAGTGCCCTTTCATTAACCTAGATAGTCCAAGTTCCTGTTAGCTAACCTACATAGTCCAAGGGCCCGTTCGTTAACCTAGATAGTTCAACGGCCCGCTAGGTAACCTAGACAGTCCAAGTGCCTGCTAGGTAACCTACATAGTCCAAGTGCCCGCTAGGGACCTACATAGTCCAAGTGCCCGTTAGTTATCCTAGATAGTCAAAGTGCCTGCTAGGTAACCTAGATAGTCCAAATGCCCACTAGGATACCCACATAGTCCAACTGCCCGATAGGGAACCAACATAGTCCAAGTGCCCGCTAAGGGACCTACATAGTCCAAGTGCCCGTTAGGGAACCTACATAGTCCAAGTGCCCTCTAGGGAACCTGCATCGTCCAAGTGCCCGCCAGTTAACATAGATAGTCTAAGTTCCCGCTAGTTAACCTAGATAGTCCAAGTGCCCGCTAGTTAACATAGATCGTCCAATTGCCCGCTAGTTAACCTACATAGTCCAAGGTCCGTTAGTTAACCTAGATAGTCCAAGTGCCCTCTAGTTAACCTACATAGTCCAAGGACCCTCTAGTTAACCTCGATAGTCCAAGTGCCCGCTAGGGGACGTACATAGTCCAAGTGCCCGCTGGGCAACCTAGATAGTCCAAGTGCCCGCTAGATAACCTACATAGTCCAAGTGCCCGCTGAGGAACCTACATAGTCCAAGTGTCCGAAAGGGAACCTACGTATTCCAAGTGCCCGTTAGGGCACCTAGATAGTCCAAGTAACCATAGGGAACCTATATAGTCCAAGTGCCCTCTAGGGAACCTACATAGTCCAAGTGCCCGTTAGTTATCCTAGATAGTCAAAGTGCCTGCTAGGTAACCTAGATAGTCCAAATGCCCACTAGGATACCCACATAGTCCAACTGCCCGATAGGGAACCAACATAGTCCAAGTGCCCGCTAAGGGACCTACATAGTCCAAGTGCCCGTTAGGGAACCTACATAGTCCAAGTGCCCTCTAGGGAACCTGCATCGTCCAAGTGCCCGCCAGTTAACATAGATAGTCTAAGTTCCCGCTAGTTAACCTAGATAGTCCAAGTGCCCGCTAGTTAACATAGATCGTCCAATTGCCCGCTAGTTAACCTACATAGTTCAAGGTCCGTTAGTTAACCTAGATAGTCCAAGTGCCCTCTAGTTAACCTACATAGTCCAAGGGCCCTCTAGTTAACCTCGATAGTCCAAGTGCCCGCTAGGGGACGTACATAGTCCAAGTGCCCGCTGGGCAACCTAGATAGTCCAAGTGCCCGCTAGATAACCTACATAGTCCAAGTGCCCGCTGAGGAACCTACATAGTCCAAGTGTCCGAAAGGGAACCTACGTATTCCAAGTGCCCGTTAGGGCACCTAGATAGTCCAAGTAACCATAGGGAACCTATATAGTCCAAGTGCCCTCTAGGGAACCTACATAGTCAAAGTGCCCGCTAGGGAACCTGCATTGTACAAGTGCCCGCTAGTTAACCTAGATAGTCCAAGTGCCCGCTAGGTAACCTAGATAGTCGAAGGGCCCCTAGTTAACCTACATAGTCCAAGTGCCCGATAGGGAACCTACATAGTCCAAGTGCCCAATGAGGAACCTACATAGTCCAAGTGCCCGATAGGGAATCTTCATATTCCAAGTGCCCGTTAGGGAACCCAGATAGTCCAAGTGCCCATAGGGAACCTATATGGTCCAAGTGCCCTCTAGGGAAGCTACATATTCATAGTGCCCGCTAGGGAACCTGCATTGTCCAAGTGCCTGCTAGTTAACCAAGATCGTCCAAGTGTCCGCTAGTAAACCTACATAGTCCAAGTTCCCGTTAGGTAACCTAGATAGGCCAAGTGCCCGCAAGGTAACCTACATAGTCCAAGTGCCCGCTAGGTAACCTAGATATTCCAAGTTCCGGTTTACTAATCTAGATAGTCCAAGTGCCCGCTTGGTAACCTACATAGTCCAAGTGCCAATTCGTTAACCTAGATAGTCCAAGTGCCCGCTAGGTAACCTATACTGTCCATGTGCCCGCTAGGTTACCTATATAGTCCAAGTGCACGTTCGTTAACTTAGATAGTCCAAGTCGCGCTAGGTAACCTACATAGTCCAAAGGCCCGCTAGTTAAACTATAGTCCAAGTGCCCGCTAGGTAACCTACATATTCCAAGTTCCCGCTAGGTAACCAAGATAGTTCAAGTGCCCGTTACCTAACCTAGATAGTCCAAGTGCCCGTTAGGTTACCTACATAGTCCACGTGCCGGTTCTTTAACCTAGATAGTCCAAGTGCCCGCTAGGTAACCTACATAGTCCAAGTGCCCGCTAATTAACCTACATAGTCCAAGTGCCCGTTAGGTAACCTAGACAGTCCAAGTGCCCGATAGTTAACCTCCATAGTCCAAGTGCCCGCTAATTAACCTATATAGTCCAAGTGCCCGCTAGGGAACCTGCATCATCCAAGTGCCCGCTAGTTAATCTAGATAGTCCAAGTGCCCACTAGTTAAGCTAGATAGTCCAAGTGGCCGCTAGTTAACCTAGATCGTCCAAGTGCCCGCTAGTTAAACTAGATCGCCCAAGTGCCCGCTAGTTAACCTACATAGTCCAAGGTCCGCTAGTTAACCTAGATTTTCCAAGTGCCCGCTAGTTAACCTACATAGTCCAAGGGCCCTCTTGTTAACCTAGATAGTCCAAGTGCCCACTAGGGGAAGTACATAGTCCAAGTGTCCGCTAGGTAACCTAGATAGTCTAAGGGCCCGCTAGTTAACCTACAGAGTCCAACTGGCCGATAGGGAACCTACATAGTCCAAGCGCTCGCTAAGGGACGAACACAGTCCAAGTGCCCGCTAGGGAACCTACAGAGTCCAAGTGCCCGCTAGGTAACCTAGATAGTCCAAGTGCCCGCTAGTTAACCTACATAGTCCAAGTGCCCGCTGAGGAACCTACATAATCCAAGTGTCCGAAAGGGAACCTACGTATTCCAAGTGCCCATTAGGGCACCTAGATAGTCCAAGTGCCCATAGGGAACCTATATAGTCCAAGTGCCCTCTAGGGAACTTACATAGTCAAAGTGCCCGCTAGGGAACCTGCATTGTACAAGTGCCCTCTAGTTAACCTAGATAGTCCAAGTGCCCGCTAGGTAACCTAGATAGCCCAAGGGCCTGCTATTTAACCTACATAGTCCAACGGCCCTCTAGTTAACCTAGATAGTCCAAGTGCCCGCTGGAGGACGTACATAGTCCAAGTGCCCGCTCGGTAACGTAGATAGTCTACGGGCCCGCTAGTTAACCTACATAGTCCAACTGCCCGATAGGGAACCTACATAGTCCAAGTGCCCGCTAAGGGACGAACATAGTCCAAGTGCCCACTAGGGAACCTGCATAGTCCAAGTGCCCGATAGGTAACCTAGATAGTCCAAGTGCCCGCTAGTAAACCTACATAGTCCAAGTGCCCACTGAGGAACCTGCATAGTCCAAGTGTCCGAAAGGGAACCTACGTATTCCAAGTGCCCATTAGGGCACCTAGATAGTCCAAGTGCCCATAGGGAACCTATATAGTCCAAGTGCCCTCTAGGGAACCTACATAGTCAAAGTGCCCGCTAGGGAACCTGCATTGTACAAGTGCCCTCTAGTTAACCTAGATAGTCCAAGTGCCCGCTAGGTAACATAGATAGTCCAAGGGCCCGCTAGTTAACCTACAAAGTCCAAGTGCCCGATAGAGAACCTACATAGTTCAAGTGCCCAATGAGGAACCTACATAGTCCAAGTGCCCGATAGGGAATCTTCATAATCCAAGTGCCCGTTAGGGAACCCAGATAGTCCAAGTGCCCATAGGGAACCTACATAGTCCAAGTGCCCTCTAGGGAAGCTACATATTCATAGTGCTGGCTAGAAACCTGCATTGTCCAAGTGCCCGCTAGTTAACCAAGATCGTCCAAGTGTCCGCTAGTAAACCTACATAGTCCAAGTTCCCGTTAGGTAACCTAGATAGGCCAAGTGCCCGCTAGTTAACCTACATAGTACAATGGCCCGCTAGTTGACATAGATAGTCCAAGTGCCCGCTAGTTAACCTAAGTAGTACAAATGTCCAATAGGGATCCTACATAGTCCAAGTGCCCGCTAGGTAACCTAGATATTCCAAGTTCCGGTTTGCTATCCTAGATAGTCCAAGTGCCCGCTAGGTAACCTACATAGTCCAAGTGCCCATTCGTTAACCTAGATAGTCCAAGTGCCCGCTAGGTAACCTATACTGTCCAAGTGCCCGCTAGGTTACTTACATAGTCCAAGTGCACGTTCGTTAACTTAGATAGTCCAAGTCGCGGTAGGTAACCAACATAGTCCAAGGGCCGCTAGGTAACCTATATAGTCCAAGTGCCCGCTAGTTAACCTATAGTCCAAGTGCCCTCTAGGTAACCTACATATTCCAAGTTCCCGCTAGGTAACCTATAGTCCAAGTGCCCGTTACCTAACCTAGATAGTCCAAGTGCCCGTTAGGTTACCTATATTGTCCAAGTGCCCGCTAGTTAACCTACATAGTCCAAGGTCCACTAGTTAACCTAGATATTCCAAGTGCCCGCTAGTTAACCTACATAGTCCAAGGGCCCTCTAGTTAACCTAGATAGTCCAAGTGACCGCTAGAAGACGTACATAGTCCAAGTGCCCGCTAGGTAACCTAGATAGTCTAAGGGCCCGCTAGTTAACCTACATAGTCCAACTGCCCGATAGGGAACCTACATAGTCCAAGTGCCCGCTAAGGGACGAACATAGTCCAAGTGCCCGCTAGGGAACCTGCATAGTCCAAGTGCCCGCTAGGTAACCTAGATAGTCCAAGTGCCCGCTAGTTAACCTACATAGTCCAAGTGCCCGCTGAGGAACCTACATAGTCCAAGTGTCCGAAAGGGAACCTACGTATTCCAAGTGCCCATTAGGGCACCTAGATAGTCCAAGTGCCCATAGGGAACCTATATCGTCCAAGTGCCCTCTAGGGAACCTACATAGTCAAAGTGCCCGCTAGGGAACCTGCATTGCACAAGTACCCTCTAGTTAACCTAGATAGTCCAAGTGCCCGCTAGGTAACCTAGATAGTCCAAGGGCCCGCTAGTTAACCTACATAGTCCAAGTGCCCGATAGGGAACCTACATAGTCCAAGTGCCCAATGAGGAACCTACATAGTCCAAGTGCCCGATAGGGAATCTTCATATTCCAAGTGCCCGTTAGGGAACCCAGATAGTCCAAGTGCCCATAGGGAACCTACATAGTCCAAGTGCCCTCTAGGGAAGCTACATATTCATAGTGCCCGCTAGGGAACCTGCATTGTCCAAGTGCCCGCTAGTTAACCTAGATCGTCCAAGTGTCCGCTAGTAAACCTACATAGTCCAAGTTCCCGTTAGGTAACCTAGATAGGCCACGTGCCCGCTAGTTAACCTACATAGTACAATGGCCCGCTAGTTGACCTAGATAGTCCAAGTGCCCGCTACTTAACCTAGATAGTCAAAGTGCACGCTAGTTAACCTAAGTAGTACAAATGTCCGATAGGGATCCTACATAGTCCAAGTGCCCGCTAGGTAACCTAGATATTCCAAGTTCCGGTTTGCTAACCTAGATAGTCCAAGTGCACGCTAGGTAACCTACATAGTCCAAGTGCCCATTCGTTAACCTAGATAGTCCAAGTGCCCCCTAGGTAACCTATACTGTCCAAGTGCCCGCCAGGTTACCTAGATAGTCCAAGTGCACCTTCGTTAACTTAGATAGTCCAAGTCGCCCTAGGTAACCTACATAGTCCAAGGGCCGCTACGTAACCTATATAGTCCAAGTGCCCGCTAGTTAACCTATAGTCCAAGTGCCCTCTAGGTAACCTACATATTCCAAGTTCCCGCTAGGTAACCTAGATAGTCCAAGTGCCCGTTACCTAACCTAGATAGTCCAAGTGCCAGTTAGGTTACCTACATAGTCCACGTGCCCGTTCGTTAACCTATATCGTCCAAGTGCCCGCTAGTTAACCTACATAGTCCAAGGTCCGCTAGTTAACCTAGATATTCCAAGTGCCCGCTAGTTAACCTACCTAGTCCAACGGCCCTCTAGTTAACCTAGATTGTCCAAGTGCCCGCTAGAGGACATACATAGTCCAAGTGCCCGCTAGGTAACCTAGATAGCCTACGGGACCGCTAGTTAACCTACATAGTCCAACTGCCCGATAGGGAACCTACATAGTCCAAGTGCCCGCTAAGGGACGAACATAGTCCAAGTGCCCGCTAGGGAACCTGCATAGTCCAAGTGCCCGCTAGGTAACCTAGATAGTCCAAGTGCCCGCTAGTTAACCTACATAGTCCAAGTGCCCACTGAGGAACCTACATACTCCAAGTGTCCGAAAGGGAACCTACGTATTCCAAGTGCCCATTAGGGCACCTAGATAGTCCAAGTGCCCATAGGGAACCTATATCGTCCAAGTGCCCTCTAGGGAACCTACATAGTCAAAGTGCCCGCTAGGGAACCTGCATTGTACAAGTGCCCTCTAGTTAACCTAGATAGTCCAAGTGCCCACTAGGTACCCTAGATAGTCCAAGGGCCCGCTAGTTAACCTACAAAGTCCAAGTGCCCGATAGGGAACCTACATAGTCCAAGTGCCCAATGAGGAACCTACATAGTCCAAGTGCCCGATAGGGAATCTTCATATTCCAAGTGCCCGTTAGGGAACCCAGATAGTCCAAGTGCCCATAGGGAACCTACATAGTCCAAGTGCCCGCTAAGGGACGAACATAGTCCAAGTGCCCGCTAGGGAACCTGCATAGTCCACGTGCCCGCTAGGTAACCTAGATAGTCCAAGTGCCCGATAGTTAACCTACATAGTCCAAGTGCCCACTGAGGAACCTACATACTCCAAGTGTCCGAAAGGGAACCTACGTATTCCAAGTGCCCATTAGGGCACCTAGATAGTCCAAGTGCCCATAGGGAACCTATATCGTCCAAGTGCCCTCTAGGGAACCTACATAGTCAAAGTGCCCGCTAGGGAACCTGCATTGTACAAGTGCCCTCTAGTTAACCTAGATAGTCCACGTGCCCGCTAGGTAACCTAGATAGTCCAAGGGCCCGCTAGTTAACCTACATAGTCCAAGTGCCCGATAGGGAACCTACATAGTCCAAGTGCCCAATAAGGAACCTACATAGTCCAAGTGCCCGATAGGGAATCTTCATATTCCAAGTGCCTGTTAGGGAACCCAGATAGTCCAAGTGCCCATAGGGAACCTACATAGTCCAAGTGCCCTCTAGGGAAGCTACATATTCATAGTGCCCGCTAAGGAACCTGCATTGTCCAAGTGCCCGCTAGTTAACCTAGATCGTCCAAGTGTCCGCTAGTAAACCTACATAGTCCAAGTTCCCGTTAGGTAACCTAGATAGTCCAAGTGCCCATTAGTTAACCTAGATAGTCAAAATGCCCGCTAGTTAACCTAAGTAGTACAAATGTCTGATAGGGATCCTACATTGTCCAAGTGCCCGCTAGGTAACCTAGATATTCCAAGTTCCGGTTTGCTAACCTAGATAGTCCAAGTGTCCGCTAGGTAACCTACATAGTCCAAGTGCCCATTCCTTAACCTAGATAGTCCAAGTGCCCGCTAGGTAACCTATACTGTCCAAGTGCCTGCTAGCTTACCTACATAGTCCAAGTGCACGTTCGTTAACTTAGATAGTCCAAGTTGCGCTAGGTAACCTACATAGTCCAAGGGCCACTAGGTAACCTATAGTCCAAGTGCCCTCTAGGTAACCTACATATTCCAAGTTCCCGCTAGGTAACCTAGATAGTCCAAGTGCCCGTTACCTAACCTAGATAGTCCAAGTGCCAGTTAGGTTAACTACATAGTCCACGTGCCCGTACGTTAACCTAGATAGTCCAATTGCCCGCTAGGTAACCTACATAGTCCAAGAGCCGGCAGGTAACTTAGACAGTTCAAGTGCCCGCTAGGTTACCTGCATAGTCCAAGTGTCCGTTAGGTAACCTAGATAGTCCAAGAGCCCCCTAGGTAACCTACATAGTCCAAGTGCCCGCTAGGTAACCTAGATAGTCCAAGTACCCGTTAGCTAACCTAGATAGTCCAATTGCCCCCTAGGTAACCTCCATAGTCCAAGTGCCCACTAATTTACCTATATAGTCCAAGTGCCCGCTAGGGAAACTGCATCGTTCAAGTGCCCGCTAGTTAATCTAGATAGTCCAAGTGCCTGATAGTTAACCTAGATCGTCCAAGTGCCCGCTAGTTGACCTACATAGTCCAAGGTCCGCTAGTTAACCTAGATATTCCAAGTGCCCGCTAGTTAACCTACATAGTCAAAGGGCCCTCTAGTTAACTTAGATAGTCCAAGTGCCCGCTAGGGGACGTACATAGTCCAAGTGCCCGCTATGTAACCTAGATAGTCTAAGGGCCCGCTAGATAACCTACATAGCCCACTGCCCGATAGGGAACCTACATAGTCCAAGTGCCCGCTAAGGGACGAACATAGTCCAAGTGCCCGCTAGGGAACCTACATAGTCCAAGTGCCCGCTAGGTAACCTAGATAGTCCAAGTGCCCGCTAGTTAACCTAGATATTCCAAGTTCCGGTTTGCTAACCTAGATAGTCCTAGTGCCCGTTAGGTAACCTACATAGTCCAAGTGCCCATTCGTTAACCTAGATAGTCCAAGTGCCCGCTAGGTAACCTATACTGTCCAAGTGCCCGCTAGGTTACCTACATAGTCCAAGTGCACGTTCGTTAACTTAGATAGTCCAAGTCGCGCTAGGTAACCTACATAGTCCAAGGGCCACTAGGTAACTTATAGTCCAAGTGCCCTTCTGGTAACCTACATATTCCAAGTTCCCGCTAGGTAACCTAGATAGTCAAAGTGCCCGTTACCTAACCTAGATAGTCCAAGTGCCCGTTAGGTTACCTACATAGTCCACGTGCCCGTTCGTTAACCTAGATAGTCCAATTGCCCGCTAGGTAACCTACATAGTCCATGAGCCGGCAGTTAACTTAGACAGATCAAGTGCCCGCTAGGTTACCTGCATAGTCCAAGTGCCCGTTAGCTAACGTAGATAGTCCAAGTGCCCCCTAGGTAACCTCCATAGTCCAAGTGCCCACTAATTTACCTATATAGTCGAAATGCCCGCTAGGGAAACTAGATAGTGCAAATGCCCGCTAGGGAACCCACATAGTCCAAGTGCCCGTTAGAGAACTTACATAGTCAAAGCCCTGCTAGGGAACCTACATACTCCAAATGTCCGCTAGGGAACCTAGATAGTCCAAGTACCCGTTAACTAACCTAGATAGTCCAAGTGCCCGCTTGTTAACCTACATAGTCCAAGTGTCCGAAAGGGAACCTACGTATTCCAAGTGCCCATTAGGGCACCTAGATAGTCCAAGTGCCCATAGGGAATTTATATCGTCCAAGTGCCCTGTAGGGAACCTACATAGTCAAAGTGCCCGCTAGGGAACCTGCATTGTACAAGTGCCCTCTAGATAACCTAGATAGTCCAAGTGCCCGCTAGGTAACCTAGATAGTCCAAGGGCCCGCTAGTTAACCTACATAGTCCAACTGCCCGATAGGGAACCTACATAGTCCAAGTGCCCGCTAAGGGACGAACATAGTCCAAGTGCCCGCTAGGGGACCTGCATAGTCCAAGTGCCCGCTAGGTAACCTAGATAGTCCAAGTGCCCGCTAGTTAACCTACATAGTCCAAGTGCCCGCTGAGGAACCTACATAGTCCAAGTGTCCGAAAGGGAACCTACGTATTCCAAGTGCCCATTAGGGCACCTAGATAGTCCAAGGGCCCATAGGGAACCTATATCGTCCAAGTGCCCTCTAGGGAACCTACATAGTCAAAGTGCCCGCTAGGGAACCTGCATTGTACAAGTGCCCTCTAGTTAACCTAGATAGTCCAAGTGCCCGCTAGGTAACCTAGATAGTCCAAGGGCCCGCTAGTTAACCTACATAGTCCAAGTGCCCGATAGGGAACCTACATAGTCCAAGTGCCCAATGAGGAACCTACATAGTCCAAGTGCCCGATAGGGAATCTTCATATACCAAGTGCCCGTTAGGGAACCCAGATAGTCCAAGTGCCCATAGGGAACCTACATAGTCCAAGTGCCCTCTAGGGAAGCTACATATTCATAGTGCCCGCTAGGGAACCTGCATTGTCCAAGTGCCTGCTAGTTAACCTAGATCGTCCAAGTGTCCGCTAGTAAACCTACAAAGTCCAAGTTCCCGTTAGGTAACCTAGATAGGCCAAGTGCCCACTAGTTAACCTACATAGTACAATGGCCCGCTAGTTGACCTAGATAGTCCATGTGCCCGCTAGTTAACCTAGATAGTCAAAGTGCCCGCTAGTTAACCTAAGTAGTACAAATGTCTGATAGGGATCCTACATAGTCCAAGTACCCGCTAGGGAAGCTACATATTCCTAGTGCCCGCTAGGGAACCTGCATTGTCCAAGTGCCCACTAGTTAACCTAGATAGTGAAAGTGCCCGCTAATTATCCTAAGTAGTACAAATGTCCGATAGGGATCCTACATAGTCCAAGTGCCCGCTAGGTAACCTAGATATTCCAAGTTCCGGTTTGCTAACCTAGATAGTCCTAGTGCCCGCTAGGTAACCTACATAGTCCAAGTGCCCATTCGTTAACCTAGATAGTCCAAGTGCCCGCTAGGTAACCTATACTGTCCAAGTGCCCGCTAGGTTACCTACATAGTCCAAGTGCACGTTCGTTAACCTAGATAGTCCAATTGCCCGCTAGGTAACCTACATAGTCCAAGAGCCGGCTAGGTAACCTTTAGAATCCAAGTGCCCGCTAGGTAATCTAGATAGTCTAAGTGCCCGTTAGGTAACCTAGATAGTCCAAGTGCCCGCTCGTTAACCTACATAATCCAAGTGCCCGCTAGGTAACTTAGACAGTTCAAGTGCCCGCTAGGTTACCTGCATAGTCCAAGTGCCCGTTAGATAACCTAGATAGTCCAAGTGCCCGCTAGGTAACCTAGATAGTCCAAGTACACGTTAGCTAACCTAGATAGTCCAAGTGCCCGCTAGGTAACCTCCATAGTCCAAGTGCCGGCTAGGTAACCTCCATAATCCAAGTGCCCGTTCGTTAACCTAGATAGTCCAATTGCCCGCTAGGTAACCTACATAGTCCAAGAGCCGGCTAGGTAACTTTTAGAATCCAAGTGCCCGCTAGGTAATCTAGATAGTCTAAGTGCCCGTTAGGTAACCTAGATAGTCCAAGTGCCCGCTAGTTAACCTACATAATCCAAGTGCCCGCTAGGTAACTTAGACAGTTCAAGTGCCCGCTAGGTTACCTGCATAGTCCAAGTGCCCGTTAGATAACCTAGAAAGTCCAAGTGCCCGCTAGGTAATCTAGATAGTCCAAGTACACGTTAGCTAACCTAGATAGTCCAAGTGCCCGCTAGGGAACCCACATAGTCCAAGTGCCCGTTAGAGAACTTACATACTCAAAGCCCTGCTAGGGAACCTACATAGTCCAAATGCCCGCTAGGGAACCTAGATAGTCCAAGTACCCGTTAGCTAACCTAGATAGTCCAAGTGCGCGCTTGTTAACCTACATAGTCCAAGTGTCCGAAAGGGAACCTACGTATTCCAAGTGCCCATTAGGGCACCTAGATAGTCCAGGTGCCCATAAGGAACCTATATCATCCAAGTGCCCTCTAGGGAACCTACATAGTCAAAGTGCCCGCTAGGGAACCTGCATTGTACAAGTGCCCTCTAGTTAACCTAGATAGTCCAAGTGCCCGCTAGGTAACCTAGATAGTCCAAGGGCCCGCTAGTTAACCTACATAGTCCAAATGCCCGATAGGGAACCTACATAGTCCAAGTGCCCAATGAGGAACCTACATAGTCCAAGTGCCCGATAGGGAATCTTCATATTCCAAGTGCGCGTTAGGGAACCCAGATAGTCCAAGTGCCCATAGGGAACCTACATAGTCCAAGTGCCCTCTAGGGAAGCTACATATTCATAGTGCCCGCTAGGGAACCTGCATTGTCCAAGTGCCCGCTAGTTAACCTAGATCGTCCAAGTGTCCGCTAGTAAACCTACATAGTCCAAGTTCCCGTTAGGTAACCTAGATAGGCCAAGTGCCCGCTAGTTAACCTACATAGTACAATGGCCCGCTAGTTGACCTAGATAGTCCAAGGGCCGCTAGTTAACCTAGATAGTCAAAGTGCCCGCTAGTTAACCTAAGTAGTACAAATATCTGATAGGGATCCTACATAGTCCAAATGCCCGCTAGGTAACCTAGATATTCCATGTTCCGGTTTGCTAACCTAGATAGTCCAAGTGCCCGCTAGGTAACCTACATAGTCCAAGTGCCCATTTGTTAACCTAGATAGTCCAAGTGCCCGCTAGTTAACCTACATAGTCCAAGTGCCCACTAGGTAACTTAGACAGTTCAAGTGCCCGCTAGGTTACCTGCATATTCCAAGTGCCCTTTAGGTAACCTTCATAGTCCTAGTGCCCGCTAGGTAACCTACATAGTCCAAGTGCCCGCTAGGTAACCTAGATAGTCCAAGTAATCGTTAGCTAACCTAGATAGTCCAAGTGCCCGCTAGGTAACCTCCATAGTCCAAGAGCCCGCTAGGTAACCTCCATAGTCCAAGTGCCCGTTCGTTAACCTAGATAGTCCAAGTTCCTGTTAGCTAACCTACATAGTCCAAGTGCACATTCGTTAACCTAGATAGTTCAAGTGCCCGTTAGGTAACCTACATAGTCCAAGTGCCCGTTTGCTAACCTAGATCGTCAAAGGGCCCGCTAGTTAACCTACATAGTTCAAGGGCCCGCTAGTTAGCCTAGATAGTCCAAATGCCCGCTAGTTAACCTACATTGTCCAAGTCCATGATGGGGAACCTACATAGTCCAAGTATCCGCTAGGTAACCTACATTGTCCAAATGCCCGCTAGTAACGTACATAGTCCAAGTGCCCGTTAGGTAACCTAGATAGTCCAAATGCCCGCTAGGGAACCTACATAGTCCAAATGCCCGCTAGAAACCTACATAGTCCAAGTGCCAGAAGGGAACCTACATAATCCAAGTGCCCGCTAGGGAACCTACATAGTCCAAATGCCCGTTAGGTAACCTAGATAGTCCAAATGCCCGCTAGGATACCCACATAGTCCAAGTGTCCGCGAGGTAACCTACATAGTCCAAGTGCCCATTCATTCACCTAGATTGTCCAAGTGCCCGCTAGGTAACCTAGTCTGTGCAAGTGCCCGCTTGGTTACCTACATAGTCCAAGTGCCCGTTCTTTAACCTAGATAGTACAAGTGCCCGCTAGTTGACCTACATAGTCCAAGTTCCCGTTAGGTAACCTAGATAGTCCAAGTGCTCGCTAGGTAACTTACATAGTCCAAGTACCCACTAGGTAACCTAGATATTCCAAGTTCCTTTTAGCTAACCTAGATAGTCCAAGTGCCCGCTAGGTAACCTACATAGTCCAACTGCCCATTCGTTAACCTAGATAGTCCAAGTGCCCGCTAGATAACCTAGACTGTCCAAGTGCCCGCTAGGTTACCTACATAGTCCAAGTACCCGTTCGTTAACCTAGATAATCCAATTGCCCGCTAGGTAACCTACATAGTCCCAGCGCCCGCTAGGTAACCTAGATAGTCCAAGTGCCCCTTAGGTAACCTAGATAGTCCAAATGCCCGCTAGGTAACCTACATAGTCCAATTGCCCGCTAGAAAACCTAGATAGTCCAAGTGCCCGCTAGGTAACCTAGATAGTCCAAGTGCCCGCTAGGTAACCTACAAAGTCCAAGTGCCTGCTAGGTAATCTATATAGTCCAAATGCCCGCTAGGGCACCCACATAGTTCAAGTGCCCGCTAATTTACCCATACAGTCCAAGTATCCGTTAGCCCACCTAGATAGTCCAAGGGTCAACTAGTTAACCTACATAGCCCAGGGCCCGCAAGTTAACCTAGATAGTCCTATTGCACGTTAGTTAACCTAGATAGTCCAAGTGCCCACTAGGGGACGCACATAGTCCAAGTGGCCGCTAGGTAACCTAGATAGTCCAGTGCCTGCTAATATATGTACATAGTCCAAGTGCCCGCTAGGTAACCTAGAGAGTCTAAGTGCCCGCTAGTTAACCTAGATAGTCCACGTGCCCGCTAGTAAACCTAGATACTCCAAGTGCCCGCTAGTTAACCTAGATCGTCCAAGTGCCCGCTAGTTAACCTACATAATCCAAGTGCCCGCTAGGGTACCTACATAGTCCAAATGCCCGTTAGGTAACCTAGATAGTCCAAATGCCCGCTAGGATACCCACATAGTCCAAGTGTCCGCGAGGTAACCTACATAGTCCAAGTGCCCATTCATTCACCTAGATTGTCCAAGTGCCCGCTAGGTAACCTAGACTGTGCAAGTGCCCGCTTGGTTACCTACATAGTCCAAGTGCCCGTTCGTTTACCTAGATAGTACAAGTGCCCGCTAGTTGACCTACATAGTCCAAGTTCCCGTTAGGTAACCTAGATAGTCCAAGTGCTCGCTAGGTAACTTACATAGTCCAATACCCACTAGGTAACCTAGATATTCCAAGTTCCTTTTAGCTAACCTAGATAGTCCAAGTGCCCGCTAGGTAACCTACATAGTCCAACTGCCCATTCGTTAACCTAGATAGTCCAAGTGCCCGCTAGATAACCTAGACTGTCCAAGTGCCCGCTAGGTTATCTACATAGTCCAAGTACCCGTTCGTTAACCTAGATAATCCAATTGCCCGCTAGGTAACCTACATAGTCCCAGCGCCCGCTAGGTAACCTAGATAGTCCAAGTGCCCCTTAGGTAACCTAGATAGTCCAAATGCCCGCTAGGTAACCTACATAGTCCAATTGCCCACTAGAAAACCTAGATAGTCCAAGTGCCCGCTAGGTAACCTACAAAGTCCAAGTGCCTGCTAGGTAATCTATATAGTCCAAATGCCCGCTAGGGCACCCACATAGTTCAAGTGCCCGCTAATTTACCTATACAGTACAAGTATCCGTTAGCCCACCTAGATAGTCCAAGGGTCAACTAGTTAACCTACATAGCCCAGGGCCCGCAAGTTAACCTAGATAGTCCTATTGCACGTTAGTTAACCTAGATAGTCCAAGTGCCCACTAGGGGACGCACATAGTCCAAGTGGCTGCTAGGTAACCTAGATAGTCCAGTGCCTGCTAAGATATGTACATAGTCCAAGTGCCCGCTAGGTAACCTAGATAGTCTAAGTGCCCGCTAGTTAACCTAGATAGTCCACGTGCCCGCTAGTAAACCTAGATACTCCAAGTGCCCGCTAGTTAACCTAGATCGTCCAAGTGCCCGCTAGTTAACCTACATAGTCCAAGGGCCCGCTAGTTAACCTACATAGTCTAAGTGCCCGCTAGGTAACCTAGATAGTCCAAGTTCCTGTTAGCTAACCTAGATAGTCCAAGTGCCCGCTATGTAACCTACATAGTCCAAGGGCATGCTCGTTAACCTTGTTCGTCCAAGTGTCAGCTAGTTAACCTAGATAGTCAAAGTGCCCGCTATTTAACCTAGATAGTCCAAGTGCCCGCTAGGTAACCTACATAGTTCTAGCACCCACTAGTTAACCTACATAGTCCAAGTGCCCGCTAGGTAACCTACATAGTCCAAATGCCCGCTAGTAACCTACATAGTCCAAGTGCAAGAAGGGAACCTACAAAATCCATGTGCCCACTAGGGAACCTACATAGTCCAAATGCCCGTTAGTTAACCTAGATAGTCCAAATGCCCGCTATGGTACACACATAGTCCTAGTGCCCACTAGGGAACCTACATAGTCCAAGTGCCCGCTAGGGAACCTGCATCGTTCAAGTGCCCGCTAGTTAACCTAGATAGTCCAAGTTCCTGTTAGCTAACCTACATAGTCCAAGTGCCCGTTCGTTAACCTAGATAGTCCTAGTGCCCGCTAGGTAAACTACATAGTCCAAGTGCCCGTTCGTTAACCTAGATAGTCCAAGTGCCCGATAGGTAACCTAGACAGTCCAAGTGCCTGCTAGGTAACCTACATAGTCCAAGTGCCCGTTCGTTAACCTAGATAGTCCAAGTGCCCGCTAGTTAACCTACATAGTCCAAGTGGCCGCTACGTAACTTACATAGTCCAAATGCCCTCTAGTAACCTACATAGTCCAAGTGCAAGAAGGGAACCTACATAATCCAAGTGCCCGCTAGGGAAACTACATAGTCCAAATGCCCGTTAGGTAACCCAGATTGTCCAAGTTCCTGTTAGCTAACCTACATAGTCCAAGTGCCTGTTCGTTAACCTAGATAGTCCAAGTGCCCGCTAGGTAACCTACATAGTCCAAGTGCCCGTTCGTTAACCTAGATAGTCCAAGTGCCCGCTAGTTAACCTACATAGTCCAAGTGGCCGCTACGTAACTTACATAGTCCAAATGCCCTCTAGTAACCTACATAGTCCAAGTGCAAGAAGGGAACCTACATAATCCAAGTGCCCGCTAGGGAACCTACATAGTCCAAATGCCCGTTAGGTAACCCAGATTATCCAAGTTCCTGTTAGCTAACCTACATATTCCAAGTGCCTGTTCGTTAACCTAGATAGTCCAAGTGCCCGCTAGGTAACCTACATAGTCCAAGTGCCCGCTGGTTAACTTAAACAGTCCAAGTACCCGCTAGGTTACCTGCATAGTCTAAGTGCCCGTTAGGTAACCTAGATAGTCCAAGTGCCCGCTAGTTAACCTACATAATCCAAGTGCCCGCTAGGTAACTTAGACAGTTCAAGTGTCCGCTAGGTTACCTGCATAGTCCAAGTGCCCGTTAGATAACCTAGATAGTCCAAGTGCCCGCTAGGTAACCTAGATAGTCCAAGTACACGTTAGCTAACCTAGATAGTCCAAGTGCCCGCTAGGTAACCTCCATAGTCCAAGTGCCCGCTAGGTAACCTCCATAGTCCAAGTGCCCGTTCGTTAACCTAGATAGTCCAAGTTCCTGTTTGCTAACCTACATAGTCAGAGTGCCCGTTCGTTAACCTAGATAGTTCAAGTGCCCACTAGGTAACCTAGACAGTCCAAGTGCCTGCTAGGTAACCTACATAGTCCAAGTGCCCGTTTGCTAACCTTGACCGTCAAAGGGCCCGCTAGTTAACCTACATAGTCCAAGGGCCCGCTAGTTAACCTAGATAGTCCAAGTGTCCACTAGTTAACCTACATTGTCCAAGTCCCTGATGGGGAACCTACATTGTCCAAGTATCCGCTAGGTCACCTACATAGTCCAAATGCCCGCTAGTAACGTACATAGTCCAAGTGCCCGTTAGGTAACCTAGATAGTCCAAATGCCCGCTAGGGAACCCACATAGTCCAAGTGCCCGTTAGAGAACTTACCTAGTCAAAGCCCTGCTAGGGAACCTACATAGTCCAAATGCCCGCTAGGGAACCTAGATAGTCCAAGTACCCGTTAGCTAACCTAGATAGTCCAAGTGCCCGCTTGTTAACCTACATAGTCCAAGTGTCCGAAAGGGAACCTACGTATTCCAAGTGCCCATTAGGGCACCCAGATAGTCCAAGTGCCCATAGGGAACCTATATCGTCCAAGTGCCCAGTAGCGAACCTACATAGTCATATGCCCGCTAGGGAACCTGCATTGTACAAGTGCCCTCTAGTTAACCTAGATAGTCCAAGTGCCCGCTAGGTAATCTAGAAGTCCAAGGGCCCGCTAGTTAACTTACATAGTCCAAGTGCCCGATAGGGAACCTACATAGTCCAAGTGCCCAATGAGGAACCTACATAGTCCAAGTGCCCGATAGGGAATCTTCATATTCCAAGTGCCCGTTAGGGAACCCAGATAGTCCAAGTGCCCATAGGGAACCTAGATAGTCCAAGTGCCCTCTAGGGAAGCTACATATTCATAGTGCCCGCTAGGGAACCTGCATTGTCCAAGTGCCCGCTAGTTAACCTAGATCGTCCAAGTGTCCGCTAGTAAACCTACATAGTCCAAGTTCCCGTTAGGTAACCTAGATAGGCCAAGTGCCCGCTAGTTAACCTACATAGTACAATGGCCCGCTGGTTGACCTAGATAGTCCAAGTGCCCCCTAGTTAACCTAGATAGTCAAAGTGCCCGCTAGATAACCTAAGTAGTACAAATGTCTGATAGGGATCCTACATAGTCCAAGTGCCCGCTAGGTAACCTAGATATTCCATGTTCCGGTTTGCTAACCTAGATAGTCCAAGTGCCCGCTAGGTAACCTACATAGTCCAAGTGCCCATTCGTTAACCTAGATAGTCCAAGTGCCCGCTAGGTAACCTATACTGTCCAAGTGCCCGCTAGGTTACCTACATAGTCCAAGTGCACGTTCGTTAACTTAGATAGTCCAAGTGGCGCTAGGTAACCTACATAGTCCAAGGGCCACTAGGTAACCTATAGTCCAAGTGCCCTCTAGGTAACCTACATATTCCAAGTTCCTGCTAGGTAACCTAGATATTCAAAGTGCCCGTTACCTAACCTAGATAGTCCAAGTGCCCGTTAGGTTACCTACATAGTCCACGTGCCGGTTCGTTAACCTAGATAGTCCAATTGCCCGCTAGGTAACCTACATAGTCCAAGAGCCGGCAGGTAACTTAGACAGTTCAAGTGCCCGCTAGGTTACCTGCATAGTCCAAGTGCCAGTTAGCTAACGTAGGTAGTCCAAGTGCCCGCTAGGTAACCTCCATAGTCCAAGTGCCCCCTAGGTAACCTCCATAGTCCAAGTGCCCACTAATTTACCTATATAGTCCAAGTGCACGCTAGGGAACCTGCATCGTCCAGGTGCCCGATAGTTAACCTACATAGTCCAAGTGCCCGCTAGGTAACCTAGATAGTCCAAGGGCCCGCTAGTTAACCTACATAGTCCAAGGGCCTTCTAGTTAACCTAGATAGTCTATGTGCCCGCTAGAGGACGTACATAGTCCAAATGCCCACTAGGTAACTTAGATAGTCTAAGGGCCCTCTAGTTAACCTACATAGTCCAACTGCCCGATAGGGAACCTACATAGTCCAAGTGCCCGCTAAGGGACAAACATAGTCCAAGTGCCCGCTAGGGAACCTGCATAGTCCAAGTGCCCGCTAGGTAACCTAGATAGTCCAAAAAACCCGCTAGTTAACCTACATTGTCCAAGTCCCTGATGGGGAACCTACATAGTCCAAGTATCCGCTAGGTAACCTACATAGTCCAAATGCCCGCTAGTAACGTTCATAATCCAAGTGCCCGTTAGGTAACCTAGATAGTCCAAATGCCCGCTAGGGAACCCACATAGTCCAAGTGCCCGTTAGAGAACTTACATAGTCAAAGCCCTGCTAGGGAACCTACATAGTCCAAGTGCCCGCTAGGGAACCTAGATAGTCCAAGTGCCCGCTATGTAACCTAGATAGTCCAAGTGTCCTCTAGTTAACCTATATAATCCAAGTGCCCGCTGAGGAACCTACATAGACCAAGTGTCCGAAAGGGAACCTACGTATTCCAAGTGCCCATTAGGGCACCTAGATAGTCCAAGTGCCCATAGGGAATGTATATCGTCCAAGTGCCCTCTAGGGAACCTACATAGTCAAAGTGCCCGCTAGGGAACCTGCATTGTACAAGTGCCCTCTAGTTAACCTAGATAGTCCAAGTGCCCGCTAGGTAACCTAGATAGTCCAAGGGCCCGCTAGTTAACTTACATAGTCCAAGTGCCCGATAGGGAACCTACATAGTCCAAGTGCCCAATGAGGAACCTACATAGTCCAAGTGCCCGATAGGGAATCTTCATATTCCAAGTGCCCGTTAGGAAACCCAGATAGTCCAAGTGCCCATAGGGAACCTATATAGTCCAAGTGCCCTCCAGGGAAGCTACATATTCATAGTGACCGCTAGGGAACCTGCATTGTCCAAGTGTCCTCTAGGTAACCTACATATTCCAAGTTCCCGCTAGGTAACCTAGATAGTCCAAGTGCCCGTTACCTAACCTAGATAGTCCAAGTGCCCGTTAGGTTACCTACATAGTGCACGTGCCCGTTCGTTAACCTAGATAGTCCAATTGCCCGCTAGGTAACCTACATAGTCAAAGGGCCGGCTAGGTATCCTTTAGAATCCAAGTGCCCGCTAGGTAATCTAGATAGTCCAAGTGCCCGTTAGGTAACCTAGATAGTCCAAGTGCCCGCTAGTTAACCTACATAGTCCAAGTGCCCGCTGATTAACTTAAACAGTCCAAGTACCCGCTAGGTTACCTGCATAGTCCAAGTGCCCGTTAGGTAACCTAGATAGTCCATGTGCCCGCTAGGTAACCTACATAGTCCAAGTGCCCGCTAGGTAACCTAGATAGTCCAAGTACCCGTTAGCTAACCTAGATAGTCCAAGTGCCCGCTAGGTAACCTCCATAGTCCAAGTGCCCTCTAGGTAACCTCCATAGTCCAAGTGCCCGTTCATTAACCTAGATAGTCCAAGTTCCTGTTAGCTAACCTACATAGTCCAAGTGCCCGTTCGTTAACCTAGAGAGTTCAAGTGCCCGCTAGGTAACCTAGACAGTCCAAGTGCCTGTTAGGTAACCTACATAGTCCAAGTGCCCGTTTGCTAACCTAGATCGTCAAAGGGCCCGCTAGTTAACCTACATAGTCCAAGGGCCCGCTAGTTAACCTAGATAGTCCAAGTGCCCGCTAGTTAACCTACATTGTCCAAGTCCATGATGGGGAACCTACATAGTCCAAGTATCCGCTAGGTAACCTACATAGTCCAAATGCCCGCTAGTAACGTACATAGTCCAAGTGCCCCTTAGGTAACCTAGATAGTCCAAATGCCCGCTAGGGAACCCACATAGTCCAAGTGCCCGTTAGAGGACTTACATAGTCAAAGCCCTGCTAGGGAACCTACATAGTCCAAGTGCCCGCTAGGGAACCTAGATAGTCCAAGTGCCCGCTAGGTAACCTAGATAGTCCTAGTGCCCGCTAGTTAACCTATATAGTCCAAGTGCCCGCTGAGGAACCTACATAGACAAAGTGTCCGAAAGGGAACCTACGTATTCCAAGTGCCCATTAGGGTACCTAGATAGTCCAAGTGCCCATAGGGAACCTATATCGTCCAAGTGCCCTCTAGGGAACCTACATAGTCAAAGTGCCCGCTAGGGAACCTGCATTGTACAAGTGCCCTCTAGATAACCTAGATAGTCCAAGTGCCCGCTAGGTAACCTAGATAGTCCAGGGGCCCGCTAGTTAACTTACATAGTCCAAGTGCCCGATAGGGAACCTACATAGTCCAAGTGCCCAATGAGGAACCTACATAGTCCAAGTGCCCGATAGGGAATCTTCATATTCCAAGTGCCCGTTAGGGAACCCAGATAGTCCAAGTGCACATAGGGAACCTACATAGTCCAAGTGCCCTCTAGGGAAGCTACATATTCATAGTGCCCGCTAGGGAACCTGCATTGTCCAAGTGCTCGCTAGTTAACCTAGATAGTCAAAGTGCCCGCTAGTTAACCTAAGTAGTACAAATGTCCGATAGGGATCCTACATAGTCCAAGTGCCCGCTAGGTAACCTAGATATTCCAAGTTCCGGTTTGCTAACCTAGATAGTCCAAGGGCCTGCTAGGTAACCTAAATAGTCCAAGTGGCCGTTCTTTAACCTAGATAGTCCAAGTGCCCGATAGGTAACCTACACGGTCCAAGTGCCTGCTAGGTAACCTACATAGTCCAAGTGCCCGTTCGTTAACCTAGATAGTCCAAGTGCCCGCTAGTTAACCTACATAGTCCAAGTGGCCGCTACGTAACTTACATAGTCCAAATGCCCTCTAGTAACCTACATATTCCAAGTGCAAGAAGGGAACCTACATAATCCAAGTGCCCGCTAGGGAACCTACATAGTCCAAATGCCCGTTAGGTAACCCAGATAGTCCAAGTTCCTGTTAGCTAACCTACATAGTCCAAGTGCCTGTTCGTTAACCTAGATAGTCCAAGTGCCCGCTAGGTAACCTACATAGTCCAAGTGCCCGCTGGTTAACTTAAACAGTCCAAGTACCCGCTAGGTTACCTGCATAGTCCAAGTGCCCGTTAGGTAACCTAGATAGTCCATGTGCCCGCTAGTAACCTACATAGTCCAAGTACCCGCTAGGTAACCTAGATAGTCCAAGTACCCTTTAGCTAACCTAGATAGTCCAAGTGCCCGCTAGGTAACCTCCATAGTCCAAGTGCCCTCTAGGTAACCTCCATAGTCCAAGTGCCCGTTCGTTAACCTAGATGTCCAAGTTCCTGTTAGCTAACCTACATAGTCCAAGTGCCCGTTCGTTAACCTAGAGAGTTCAAGTGCCCGCTAGGTAACCTAGATAGTCCAAGGGCCCGCTAGTTAACTTACATAGTCCAAGTGCCTGATAGGGAACCTACATAGTCCAAGTGCCCAATGAGGAACCTACATAGTCCAAGTGCCCGATAGGGAATCTTCATATTCCAAGTGCCCGTTAGGGAACCCAGATAGTCCAAGTGCACATAGGGAACCTACATAGTCCAAGTGCCCTCTAGGGAAGCTACATATTCATAGTGCCCGCTAGGGAACCTGCATTGTCCAAGTGCTCGCTAGTTAACCTAGATAGTCAAAGTGCCCGCTAGTTAACCTAAGTAGTACAAATGTCCGATAGGGATCCTACATAGTCCAAGTGCCCGCTAGTTAACCTAGATATTCCAAGTTCCGGTTTGCTAACCTAGATAGTCCAAGGGCCTGCTAGGTAACCTACATAGTCCAAGTGGCCGTTCGTTAACCTAGATTGTCCAAGTGCCCGATAGGTAACCTACACGGTCCAAGTGCCTGCTAGGTAACCTACATAGTCCAAGTGCCCGTTCGTTAACCTAGATAGTCCAAGTGCCCGCTAGTTAACCTACATAGTCCAAGTGGCCGCTACGTAACTTACATAGTCCAAATGCCCTCTAGTAACCTACATAGTCCAAGTGCAAGAAGGGAACCTACATAATCCAAGTGCCCGCTAGGGAACCTACATAGTCCAAATGCCCGTTAGGTAACCCAGATAGTCCAAGTTCCTGTTAGCTAACCTACATAGTCCAAGTGCCTGTTCGTTAACCTAGATAGTCCAAGTGCCCGCTAGATAACCTACATAGTCCAAGTGCCCGCTGGTTAACTTAAACAGTCCAAGTACCCGCTAGGTTACCTGCATAGTCCAAGTGCCTGTTAGGTAACCTAGATAGTCCATGTGCCCGCTAGGTAACCTACATAGTACAAGTACCCGCTAGGTAACCTAGATGGTCCAAGTACCCTTTAGCTAACCTAGATAGTCCAAGTGCCCGCTAGGTAACCTCCATAGTCCAAGTGCCCTCTAGGTAACCTCCATAGTCCAAGTGCCCGTTCGTTAACCTAGATAGTCCAAGTTCCTGTTAGCTAGCCTACATAGTCCTAGTGCCCGTTCGTTAACCTAGAGAGTTCAAGTGCCCGCTAGGTAACCTAGATAGTCCAAGGGCCCGCTAGTTAACTTACATAGTCCAAGTGCCCAATAGGGAACCTACATAGTACAAGTGCCTAATGAGGAACCTACATAGTCCAAGTGCCCGATAGGGAATCTTCATATTCCAAGTGCCCGTTAGGGAACCCAGATAGTCCAAGTGCACATAGGGAACCTACATAGTCCAAGTGCCCTCTAGGGAAGCTACATATTCATAGTGCCCGCTAGGGAACCTGCATTGTCCAAATGCCCGCTATTTAACCTAGATAGTCAAAGTGCCCGCTAATTAACCTAAGTAGTACAAATGTCCGATAGGGATCCTACATAGTCCAAGTGCCCGCTAGGTAACCTAGATATTCCAAGTTCCGGTTTGCTAACCTAGATAGTCCTAGTGCCCGTTAGGTAACCTACATAGTCCAAGTGCCCATTCGTTAACCTAGATAGTCCAAGTGCCCGCTAGGTAACCTATACTGTCCAAGTGCCCGCTAGGTTACCTACATAGTCCAAGTGCACGTTCGTTAACTTAGATAGTCCAAGTCGCGCTAGGTAACCTACATAGTCCAAGGGCCACTAGGTAACCTATAGTCCAAGTGCCCTCTAGGTAACCTACATATTCCAAGTTCCCGCTAGATAACCTAGATAGTCAAAGTGCCCGTTACCTAACCTAGAAAGTCCAAGTGCCCGTTAGGTTACCTACATAGTCCACGTGCCCGTTCGTTAACCTAGATAGTCCAATTGCCCGCTAGGTAACCTACATAGTCCAAGAGCCGGCTAGGTAACCTTTAGAATCCAAGTGCCCGCTAGGTAATCTAGATAGTCTAAGTGCCCGTTAGGTAACCTAGATAGTCCAAGTGCCCGCTAGTTAACCTACATAATCCAAGTGCCCGCTAGGTAACTTAGACAGTTCAAGTGCCCGCTAGGTTACCTGCATAGTCCAAGTGCCCGTTAGATAACCTAGATAGTCCAAGTGCCCGCTAGGTAACCTAGATAGTCCAAGTACACGTTAGCTAACCTAGATAGTCCAAGTGCCCTCTAGGTAACCTCCATAGTCCAAGTGCCCGTTCGTTAACCTAGATAGTCCAAGTTCCTGTTTGCTAACCTACATAGTCAGAGTGCCCGTTCCTTAACCTAGATAGTTCAAGTGCCCGCTAGGTAACCTAGACAGTCCAAGTGCCTGCTAGGTAACCTACATAGTCCAAGTGCCCGTTTGCTAACCATGACCGTCAAAGGGCCCGCTAGTTAACCTACATAGTCCAAGGGCCCGCTAGTTAACCTAGATAGTCCAAGTGTCCACTAGTTAACCTACATTGTCCAAGTCCCTGATGGGGAACCTACATTGTCCAAGTATCCGCTAGGTAACCTACATAGTCCAAATGCCCGCTAGTAACGTACATAGTCCAAGTGCCCGTTAGGTAACCTAGATAGTCCAAATGCCCGCTAGGGAACCCACATAGTCCAAGTGCCCGTTAGAGAACTTACATAGTCAAAGCCCTGCTAGGGAACCTACATAGTCCAAATGCCCGCTAAGGAACCTAGATAGTCCAAGTACCCGTTAGCTAACCTAGATAGTCCAAGTGCCCGCTTGTTAACCTACATAGTCCAAGTGTCCAAAAGGGAACCTACGTATTCCAAGTGCCCATTAGGGCACCTAGATAGTCCAAGTGCCCATAGGGAACCTATATCGTCCAAGTGCCCTCTTGGGAACCTACATAGTCAAAGTGCCCGCTAGGGAACCTGCATTGTACAAGTGCCCTCTAGTTAACCTAGATAGTCCAAGTGCCCGCTAGGTAACCTAGATAGTCCAAGGGCCCGCTAGTTAACTTACATAGTCCAAGTGCCCGATAGGGAACCTACATAGTCCAAGTGCCCAATGAGGAACCTACATAGTCCAAGTGCCCGATAGGAAATCTTCATATTCCAAGTGCCCGTTAGGGAACCCAGATAGTCCAAGTGCCCATAGGGAACCTACATAGTCCAAGTGCCCTCTAGGGAAGCTACATATTCATAGTGCCCGCTAGGGAACCTGCATTGTCCAAGTGCCCGCTAGTTAACCTAGATCGTCAAAGTGTCCGCTAGTAAACCTACATAGTCCAAGTTCCCGTTAGGTAACCTAGATAGGCCAAGTGCCCGCTAGTTAACCTACATAGTACAATGGCCCGCTAGTTGACCTAGATAGTCCAAGTGCCCGCTAGTTAACCTAGATAGTCAGAGTGCCCGCTAGTTAACCTAAGTAGTACAAATGTCTGATAGGGATCCTACATAGTCCAAGTGCCCGCTAGGTAACCTAGATATTCCATGTTCCGGTTTGCTAACCTAGATAGTCCAAGTGCCCGCTAGGTAACCTACATAGTCCAAGTGCCCATTCGTTAACCTAGATAGTCCAAGTGCCCACTAGGTAACCTATACTGTCCAAGTGCCCGCTAGGTTACCTACATAGTCCAAGTGCACGTTCGTTAACTTAGATAGTCCAAGTGGCGCTAGGTAACCTACATAGTCCAAGGGCCACTAGGTAACCTATAGTCCAAGTGCCCTCTAGGTAACCTACATATTCCAAGTTCCCGCTAGATAACTTAGATAGTCAAAGTGCCCGTTACCTAACCTAGATAGTCCAAGTGCCCGTTAGGTTACCTACATAGTCCACGTGCCCGTTCGTTAACCTAGATAGTCCAATTGCCCGCTAGGTAACCTACATAGTCCAAGAGCCGGCAGGTAACTTAGACAGTTCAAGTGCCCGCTAGGTTACCTGCATAGTCCAAGTGGCAGTTAGCTAACGTAGATAGTCCAAGTGCCCGCTAGGTAACTTCCATAGTCCAAGTGCCCCCTAGGTAACCTCCATAGTCCAAGTGCCCACTAATTTACCTATATAGTCCAAGTGCCCGCTAGGGAACCTGCATCGTCCAAGTGCCCGCTAGTTAACCTACATAGTCCAAGTGCCCGCTAGTTAACCTAGATATTCCAAGTGCCCACTAGTTAACCTACATTGTCCAAGGGCCCTGTAGTTAACCTAGATAGTCCATGTGCCCGCTAGAGGACGTACATAGTCCAAATGCCCGCTAGGTAACCTAGATAGTCTAAGGGCCGTCTAGTTAACCTACATAGTCCAACTGCCCGATAGGGAACCTACATAGTCCAAGTGCCCGCTAAGGGACGAAGATAGTCCAAGTGCCCGCTAGGGAACCTGCATAGTCCAAGTGCCCGCTAGGTAACCTAGATAGTCCAAAAACCCGCTAGTTAACCTACATTGTCCAAGTCCCTGATGGGGAACCTACATAGTCCAAGTATCCGCTAGGTAACCTACATCGTCCAAATGCCCGCTAGTAACGTTCATAATCCAAGTGCCCGTTAGGTAACCTAGATAGTCCAAATGCCCGCTAGGGAATCCACATAGTCCAAGTGCCCGTTAGAGAACTTACATAGTCAAAGCCCTGCTAGGGAACCTACATAGTCCAAATGCCGGCTAGGGAACCTAGATAGTCCACGTGCCCGCTAGTTAACCTACATAGTCCAAGTGCCCGCTAGGTAACCTACATAGTCCAAGAGCCGGCTAGGTAACCTTTAGAATCCAAGTGCCCGCTAGGTAATCTAGATAGTCTAAGTGCCCGTTAGGTAACCTAGATAGTCCAAGTGCCCGCTAGTTAACCTACATAATCCAAGTGCCCGCTAGGTAACTTAGACAGTTCAAGTGCCCGCTAGGTTACCTGCATAGTCCAAGTGCCCGTTAGATAACCTAGATAGTCCAAGTGCCCGCTAGGTACGTAGATAGTCCAAGTACACGTTAGCTAACCTAGATAGTCCAAGTGCCCGCTAGGTAACCTCCATAGTCCAAGTGCCCGCTAGGTAACCTCCATAGTCCAAGTGCCCGTTCGTTAACCTAGATAGTCCAATTGCCCGCTAGGTAACCTACATAGTCCAAGGACCCGGCTAGGTAACTTTTAGAATCCAAGTGCCCGCTAGGTAATCTAGATAGTCTAAGTGCCCGTTAGGTAACCTAGATAGTCCAAGTACCCGCTAGTTAACCTACATAATCCAAGTGCCCGCTAGGTAACTTAGACAGTTCAAGTGCCCGCTAGGTTACCTGCATAGTCCAAGTGCCCGCTAGGTAATCTAGATAGTCCAAGTACACGTTAGCTAACCTAGATAGTCCAAGTGCCCGCTAGGTAACCTCCATTGTCCAAGTGCCCGCTAGGTAACCTACATAGTCCAAGTGCCCGTTCGTTAACCTAGATAGTCCAAGTTCCTGTTTGCTAACCTACATAGTCAGAGTGCCCGTTCGTTAACCTAGATAGTTCAAGTGCCCGCTAGGTATCCTAGACAGTCCAAGTGCCTGCTAGGTAACCTACATAGTCCAAGTGCCCGTTTGCTAACCTTGACCGTCAAAGGGCCCGCTAGTTAACCTACATAGTCCAAGGGCCCGCTAGTTAACCTAGATAGTCCAAGTGTCCGCTAGGGAACCTAGATAGTCATTGTACCCGTTAGCTAACCTAGATAGTCCAAGTGCCCGCTTGTTAACCTACATAGTCCAAGTGTCCAAAAGGGAACCTACGTATTCCAAGTGCCCATTAGGGCACCTAGATAGTCCAGGTGCCCATAAGGAACCTATATCGTCCAAGTGCCCTCTAGGGAACCTACATAGTCAAAGTGCCCGCTAGGGAACCTGCATTGTACAAGTGCCCTCTAGTTAACCTAGATAGTCCAAGTGCCCGCTAGGTAACCTAGATAGTCCAAGGGCCCGCTAGTTAACCTACATAGTCCAAGTTGCCGTTAGGTAACCTAGATAGGCCAAGTGCCCGCTAGTAAACCTACATAGTACAATGGCCCTCTAGTTGACCTAGATAGTCCAAGTGCCCGCTAGGTAACCTAGATATTCCATGTTCCGGTTTGCTAACCTAGATAATCCAAGTGCCCGCTAGTTAACCTACATAGTCCAAGTGCCCACTAGGTAACTTAGACAGTTCAAGTGCCCGCTAGGTTACCTGCATGTTCCAAGTGCCCGTTAGGTAACCTACACAATCCAAGTGCCCGCTAGGTAACCTACATAGTCCAAGAGCCCGCTAGGTAACCTAGATAGTCCAAGTAATCGTTAGCTAACCTAGATAGTCCAAGTGCCCGCTAGGTAACCTCCATAGTCCAAGAGCCCGCTAGGTAACCTCCATATTCCAAGTGCCCGTTCGTTAACCTAGATAGTCCAAGTTCCTGTTAGCTAACCTACATAGTCCAAGTGCACATTCGTTAACCTAGATAGTTCAAGTGCCGGCTAGGTAACCTACATAGTCCAAGTGCCCGTTTGCTAACCTAGATCGTCAAAGGGCCCGCTAGTTAACCTACATAGTCCAAGGGCCCGCTAGTTAACCTAGATAGTCCAAGTGCCCGCTAGTTAACCTACATTGTCCAAGTCCATGATGGGGAACCTACATAGTCCAAGTATCCGCTAGGTAACCTACATTGTCCAAATGCCCGCTAGTAACGTACATAGTCCAAGTGCCCGTTAGGTAACCTAGATAGTACAAATGCCCGCTAGGGAAACTACATAGTCCAAATGCCCGCTAGAAACCTACATAGTCCAAGTGCAAGAAGGGAACCTACATAATCCAAGTGCCCGCTAGGGAACCTACATAGTCCAAATGCCCTTTAGGTAACCTAGATAGTCCAAATCCCCGCTAGGATACCCACATAGTCCAAGTGTCCGCGAGGTAACCAACATAGTCCAAGTGCCCATTCATTCACCTAGATTGTCCAAGTGCCCACTAGGTAACCTAGACTGTGCAAGTGCCCGCTTGGTTACCTACATAGTCCAAGTGCCCGTTCGTTAACCTAGATAGTACAAGTGCCCGCTAGTTGACCTACATAGTCCAATTTCCCGTTAGGTAACCTAGATAGTCCAAGTGCTCGCTAGGTAACTTACATAGTCCAAGTACTCACTAGGTAACCTAGATATTCCAAGTTCCTTTTAGCTAACCTAGATAGTCCAAGTGCCCGCTAGTTAACCTACATTGTCCAAGTCCATGATGGGGAACCTACATAGTCCAAGTATCCGCTAGGTAACCTACATAGTCCAAATGCCCGCTAGTAACGTACATAGTCCAAGTGCCCGTTAGGTAACCTAGATAGTCCAAATGCCCGCTAGGGAACCCACATAGTCCAAGTGCCCGTTAGAGGACTTACATAGTCAAAGCCCTGCTAGGGAACCTACATAGTCCAAGTGCCCGCTAGGGAACCTAGATAGTCCAAGTGCCCGCTAGGTAACCTAGATAGTCCAAGTGCCCGCTAGTTAACCTATATAGTCCAAGTGCCCGCTGAGGAACCTACATAGACCAAGTGTCCGAAAGGGAACCTACGTATTCCAAGTGCCCATTAGGGCACCTAGATAGTCCAAGTGCCCATAGGGAACCTATATCGTCCAAGTGCCCTCTAGGGAACCTACATAGTCAAAGTGCCCGCTAGGGAACCTGCATTGTACAAGTGCCCTCTAGATAACCTAGATAGTCCAAGTGCCCGCTAGGTAACCTAGATAGTCCAAGGGCCCGCTAGTTAACTTACATAGTCCAAGTGCCCGATAGGGAACCTACATAGTCCAAGTGCCCAATGAGGAACCTACATAGTCCAAGTGCCCGATAGGGAATCTTCATATTCCAAGTGCCCGTTAGGGAACCCAGATAGTCCAAGTGCACATAGGGAACCTACATAGTCCAAGTGCCCTCTAGGGAAGCTACATATTCATAGTGCCCGCTAGGGAACCTGCATTGTCCAAGTGCCCGCTAGTTAACCTAGATAGTCAAAGTGCCCGCTAGTTAACCTAAGTAGTACAAATGTCCGATAGGGATCCTACATAGTCCAAGTGCCCACTAGGTAACCTAGATATTCCAAGTTCCGGTTTGCTAACCTAGATAGTCCTAGTGCCCGCTAGGTAACCTACATAGTCCAAGTGCCCATTCGTTAACCTAGATTGTCCAAGTGCCCGCTAGGTAACCTATACTGTCCAAGTGCCCGCTAGGTTACCTACATAGTCCAAGTGCACATTCGTTAACTTAGATAGTCCAAGTGGCGCTAGGTAACCTACATAGTCCAAGGGCCACTAGGTAACCTATAGTCCAAGTGCCCTCTAGGTAACCTACATATTCCAAGTTCCCGCTAGGTAACCTAGATAGTCAAAGTGCCCGTTACCTAACCTAGATAGTCCAAGTGCCCGTTAGGTTACCTACATAGTCCACGTGCCCGTTCGTTAACCTAGATAGTCCAATTGCCCGCTAGGTAACCTACATAGTCCAAGAGCCGGCTAGGTAACCTTTAGAATCCAAGTGCCCGCTAGGTAATCTAGATAGTCTAAGTGCCCGTTAGGTAACCTAGAGAGTCCAAGTGCCCGCTAGTTAACCTACATAATCCAAGTGCCCGCTAGGTAACTTAGACAGTTCAAGTGCCCGCTAGGTTACCTGCATAGTCCAAGTGCCCGTTAGATAACCTAGATAGTCCAAGTGCCCGCTAGGTACGTAGATAGTCCAAGTACACGTTAGCTAACCTAGATAGTCCAAGTGCCCGCTAGGTAACCTCCATAGTCCAAGTGCCCGCTAGGTAACCTCCATAGTCCAAGTGCCCGTTCGTTAACCTAGATAGTCCAATTGCCCGCTAGGTAACCTACATAGTCCAAGAGCCGGCTAGGTAACTTTTAGAATCCAAGTGCCCGCTAGGTAATCTAGATAGTCTAAGTGCCCGTTAGGTAACCTAGATAGTCCAAGTACCCGCTAGTTAACCTACATAATCCAAGTGCCCGCTAGGTAACTTAGACAGTTCAACTGCCCGCTAGGTTACCTGCATAGTCCAAGTGCCCGTGAGATAACCTAGATAGTCCAAGTGCCCGCTAGGTAATCTAGATAGTCCAAGTACACGTTAGCTAACCTAGATAGTTCAATTGCCCGCTAGGTAACCTCCATTGTCCAAGTGCCCGCTAGGTAACCTCCATAGTCCAAGTGCCCGTTCGTTAACCTAGATAGTCCAAGTTCCTGTTTGCTAACCTACATAGTCAGAGTGCCCGTTCGTTAACCTAGATAGTTCAAGTGCCCGCTAGGTAACCTAGACAGTCCAAGTGCCTGCTAGGTAACCTACATAGTCCAAGTGCCCGTTTGCTAACCTTGACCGTCAAAGGGCCCGCTAGTTAACCTACATAGTCCAAGGGCCCGCTAGTTAACCTAGATAGTCCAAGTGTCCGCTAGGGAACCTAGATAGTCCATGTACCCGTTAGCTAACCTAGATAGTCCAAGTGCCCGCTTATTAACCTACATAGTCCAAGTGTCCGAAAGGGAACCTACGTATTCCAAGTGCCCATTAGGGCACCTAGATAGTCCAGGTGCCCATAAGGAACCTATATCGTCCAAGTGCCCTCTAGGGAACCTACATAGTCAAAGTGCCCGCTAGGGAACCTGCATTGTACAAGTGCCCTCTAGTTAACCTAGATAGTCCAAGTGCCCGCTAGGTAACCTAGATAGTCCAAGGGCCCGCTAGTTAACCTACATAGTCCAAGTGCCCGATAGGGAACCTACATAGTCCAAGTGCCCTCTAGGGAAGCTACATATTCATAGTGCCCGCTAGGGAACCTGCATTGTCCAAGTGCCCGCTAGTTAACCTAGATCGTCCAAGTGTCCGCTAGTAAACCTACATAGTCAAAGTTCCCGTTAGGTAACCTAGATAGGCCAAGTGCCCGCTAGTTAACCTACATAGTACAATGGCCCTCTAGTTGACCTAGATAGTCCAAGTGCCAGCTAGTTAACCTAGATAGTCAAAGTGCCCGCTAATTAACCTAAGTAGTACAAATGTCTGATAGGGATCCTACATAGTCCAAGTGCCCGCTAGGTAACCTAGATATTCCATGTTCCGGTTTGCTAACCTAGATAGTCCAAGTGCCCGCTAGTTAACCTACATAGTCCAAGTGCCCACTAGGTAACTTAGACAGTTCAAGTGCCCGCTAGGTTACCTGCATGTTCCAAGTGCCCGTTAGGTAACCTACATAATCCAAGTGCCCGCTAGGTAACCTACATAGTCCAAGAGCCCGCTAGGTAACCTAGATAGTCCAAGTAATCGTTAGCTAACCTAGATAGTCCAAGTGCCCGCTAGGTAACCTCCATAGTCCAAGAGCCCGCTAGGTAACCTCCATAGTCCAAGTGCCCGTTCATTAACCTAGATAGTCCAAGTTCCTGTTAGCTAACCTACATAGTCCAAGTGCACATTCGTTAACCTAGATAGTTCAAGTGCCCGCTAGGTAACCTACATAGTCCAAGTGCCCGTTTGCTAACCTAGATCGTCAAAGGGCCCGCTAGTTAACCTACATAGTCCAAGGGCCCGCTAGTTAACCTAGATAGTCCAAGTGCCCGCTAGTTAACCTACATTGTCCAAGTCCATGATGGGGAACCTACATAGTCCAAGTATCCGCTAGGTAACCTACATTGTCCAAATGCCCGCTAGTAACGTACATAGTCCAAGTGCCCGTTAGGTAACCTAGATAGTCCAAATGCCCGCTAGGGAAACTACATAGTCCAAATGCCCGCTAGAAACCTACATAGTCCAAGTGCAAGAAGGGAACCTACATAATCCAAGTGCCCGCTAGGGAACCTACATAGTCCAAATGCCCTTTAGGTGACCTAGATAGTCCAAATGCCCGCTAGGATACCCACATAGTCCAAGTGTCCGCGAGGTAACCTACATAGTCCAAGTGCCCATTCATTCACCTAGATTGTCCAAGTGCCCACTAGGTAACCTAGACTGTGCAAGTGCCCGCTTGGTTACCTACATAGTCCAAGTGCCCGTTCGTTAACCTAGATAGTACAAGTGCCCGCTAGTTGACCTACATAGTCCAATTTCCCGTTAGGTAACCTAGATAGTCCAAGTGCTCGCTAGGTAACTTACATAGTCCAAGTACTCACTAGGTAACCTAGATATTCCAAGTTCCTTTTAGCTAACCTAGATAGTCCAAGTGCCCGCTAGGTAACCTACATAGTCCAACTGCCCATTCGTTAACCGAGATAGTCCAAGTGCCCGCTAGATAACCTAGACTGTCCAAGTGCTCGCTAGGTTACCTACATAGTCCAAGTACCCGTTCGTTAACCTAGATAATCCAATTGCCCGCTAGGTAACCTACATAGTCCCAGCGCCCGCTAGGTAACCTAGATAGTCCAAGTGCCCCTTAGGTAACCTAGATAGTCCAAATGCCCGCTAGGTAACCTACATAGTCCAATTGCCCGCTAGAAAACCTAGATAGTCCAAGTGCCCGCTAGGTAACCTAGATAGTCCAAGTGCCCGCTAAGTAACCTACAAAGTCCAAGTGCCTGCTAGGTAATCTATATAGTCCAAATGCCCGCTAGGGCACCCACATAGTTCAAGTGCCCGCTAATTTACCTATACAGTCCAAGTATCCGTTAGCCCACCTAGATAGTCCAAGGGTCAACTAGTTAACCTACATAGCCCAGGGCCCGCAAGTTAACCTAGATAGTCCTATTGCACGTTAGTTAACCTAGATAGTCCAAGTGCCCACTAGGGGACGCACATAGTCCAAGTGGCCGCTAGGTAACCTAGATAGTCCAGTGCCTGCTAAGATATGTACATAGTCCAAGTGCCCGCTTGGTAACCTAGATAGTCTAAGTGCCCGCTAGTTAACCTAGATAGTCCACGTGCCCGCTAGTAAACCTAGATACTCCAAGTGCCCGCTAGTTAACCTAGATCGTCCAAGTGCCCGCTAGTTAACCTACATAATCCAAGTGCCCGCTAGGGAACCTACATAGTCCAAATGCCCGTTAGGTAACCTAGATAGTCCAAATGCCCGCTAGGATACCCACATAGTCCAAGTGTCCGCGAGGTAACCTACATAGTCCAAGTGCCCATTCATTCACCTAGATTGTCCAAGTGCCCGCTAGGTAACCTAGACTGTGCAAGTGCCCGCTTGGTTACCTACATAGTCCAAGTGCCCGTTCGTTAACCTAGATAGTACAAGCGCCCGCTAGTTGACCTACATAGTCCAAGTTCCCGTTAGGTAACCTAGATAGTCCAAGTGCTCGCTAGGTAACTTACATAGTCCAAGTACCCACTAGGTAACCTAGATATTCCAAGTTCCTTTTAGCTAACCTAGATATTCCAAGTGCCCGCTAGGTAACCTACATAGTCCAACTGCCCATTCGTTAACCTAGATAGTCCAAGTGCCCGCTAGATAACCTAGACTGTCCAAGTGCTCGCTAGGTTACCTACATAGTCCAAGTACCCGTTCGTTAACCTAGATAATCCAATTGCCCGCTAGGTAACCTACATAGTCCCAGCGCCCGCTAGGTAACCTAGATAGTCCAAGTGCCCCTTTGGTAACCTAGATAGTCCAAATGCCCGCTAGGTAACCTACATAGTCCAATTGCCCGCTAGAAAACCTAGATAGTCCAAGTGCCCGCTAGGTTACCTAGATAGTCCAAGTGCCCGCTAGGTAACCTACAAAGTCCAAGTGCCTGCTAGGTAATCTATATAGTCCAAATGCCCGCTAGGGCACCCACATAGTTCAAGTGCCCGCTAATTTACCTATACAGTCCAAGTATCCGTTAGCCCACCTAGATAGTCCAAGGGTCAACTAGTTAACCTACATAGCCCAGGGCCCGCAAGTTAACCTAGATAGTCCTATTGCACGTTAGTTAACCTAGATAGTCCAAGTGCCCACTAGGGGACGCACATAGTCCAAGTGGCCGCTAGGTAACCTAGATAGTCCAGTGCCTGCTAAGATATGTACATAGTCCAAGTGCCCGCTAGGTAACCTAGATAGTCTAAGTGCCCGCTAGTTAACCTAGATAGTCCACGTGCCCGCTAGTAAACCTAGATACTCCAAGTGCCCGCTAGTTAACCTAGATCGTCCAAGTGCCCGCTAGTTAACCTACATAGTCCAAGGCCCCGCTAGTTAACCTACATAGTCTAAGTGCCCGCTAGGTAACCTAGATAGTCCAAGTTCCTGTTAGCTAACCTAGATAGTCCAAGTGCCCGCTATGTAACCTACATAGTCCAAGGGCACGCTCGTTAACCTTGTTCGTCCAAGTGTCAGCTAGTTAACCTAGATAGTCAAAGTGCCCGCTATTTACCTAGATAGTCCAAGTGCCCGCTAGGTAACCTCCATAGTCCAAGTGCCCTCTAGGTAACCTCCATAGTCCAAGTGCCCGTTCGTTAACCTAGATGTCCAAGTTCCTGTTAGCTAACCTACATAGTCCAAGTGCCCGTTCGTTAACCTAGAGAGTTCAAGTGCCCGCTAGGTAACCTAGATAGTCCAAGGGCCCGCTAGTTAACTTACATAGTCCAAGTGCCCGATAGGGAACCTACATAGTCCAAGTGCCCAATGAGGAACCTACATAGTCCAAGTGCCCGATAGGGAATCTTCATATTCCAAGTGCCCGTTAGGGAACCCAGATAGTCCAAGTGCACATAGGGAACCTACATAGTCCAAGTGCCCTCTAGGGAAGCTACATATTCATAGTGCCCGCTAGGGAACCTGCATTGTCCAAGTGCTCGCTAGTTAACCTAGATAGTCAAAGTGCCCGCTAGTTAACCTAAGTAGTACAAATGTCCAATAGGGATCCTACATAGTCCAAGTGCCCGCTAGTTAACCTAGATATTCCAAGTTCCGGTTTGCTAACCTAGATAGTCCAAGGGCTTGCTAGGTAACCTACATAGTCCAAGTGGCCGTTCGTTAACCTAGATAGTCCAAGTGCCCGATAGGTAACCTACACGGTCCAAGTGCCTGCTAGGTAACCTACATAGTCCAAGTGCCCGTTCGTTAACCTAGATAGTCCAAGTGCCCGCTAGTTAACCTACATAGTCCAAGTGGCCGCTACGTAACTTACATAGTCCAAATGCCCTCTAGTAACCTACATAGTCCAAGTGCAAGAAGGGAACCTACATAATCCAAGTGCCCGCTAGGGAACCTACATAGTCCAAATGCCCGTTAGGTAACCCAGATAGTCCAAGTCCCTGTTAGCTAACCTACATAGTCCAAGTGCCTGTTCGTTAACCTAGATAGTCCAAGTGCCCGCTAGATAACCTACATAGTCCAAGTGCCCGCTGGTTAACTTAAACAGTCCAAGTACCCGCTAGGTTACCTGCATAGTCCAAGTGCCCGTTAGGTAACCTAGATAGTCCATGTGCCCGCTAGGTAACCTACATAGTACAAGTACCCGCTAGGTAACCTAGATGGTCCAAGTACCCTTTAGCTAACCTAGATAGTCCAAGTGCCTGCTAGGTAACCTCCATAGTCCAAGTGCCCTCTAGGTAACCTCCATAGTCCAAGTGCCCGTTCGTTAACCTAGATAGTCCAAGTTCCTGTTAGCTAACCTACATAGTCCAAGTGCCCGTTCGTTAACCTAGAGAGTTCAAGTGCCCGCTAGGTAACCTAGATAGTCCAAGGGCCCGCTAGTTAACTTACATAGTCCAAGTGCCCAATAGGGAACCTACATAGTCCAAGTGCCCAATGAGGAACCTACATAGTCCAAGTGCCCGATAGGGAATCTTCATATTCCAAGTGCTCGTTAGGGAACCCAGATAGTCCAAGTGCACATAGGGAACCTACATAGTCCAAGTGCCCTCTAGGGAAGCTACATATTCATAGTGCCCGCTAGGGAACCTGCATTGTCCAAATGCCCGCTATTTAACCTAGATAGTCAAAGTGCCCGCTAATTAACCTAAGTAGTACAAATGTCCGATAGGGATCCTACATAGTCCAAGTGCCCGCTAGGTAACCTAGATATTCCAAGTTCCGTTTTGCTAACTTAGATAGTCCTAGTGCCCGTTAGGTAACCTACATAGTCCAAGTGCCCATTCGTTAACCTAGATAGTCCAAGTGCACGCTAGGTAACCTATACTGTCCAAGTGCCCGCTAGGTTACCTACATAGTCCAAGTGCACGTTCGTTAACTTAGATAGTCCAAGTCGCGCTAGGTAACCTACATAGTCCAAGGGCCACTAGGTAACCTATAGTCCAAGTGCCCTCTAGGTAACCTACATATTCCAAGTTCCCGCTAGGTAACCTAGATAGTCAAAGTGCCCGTTACCTAACCTAGAAAGTCCAAGTGCCCGTTAGGTTACCTACATAGTCCACGTGCCCGTTCGTTAACCTAGATAGTCCAATTGCCCGCTAGGTAACCTACATAGTCCAAGAGCCGGCTAGGTAACCTTTAGAATCCAAGTGCCCGCTAGGTAATCTAGATAGTCTAAGTGCCCGTTAGGTAACCTAGATAGTCCAAGTGCCCGCTAGTTAACCTACATAATCCAAGTGCCCGCTAGGTAACTTAGACAGTTCAAGTGCCCGCTAGGTTACCTGCATAGTCCAAGTGCCCGTTAGATAACCTAGATAGTCCAAGTGCCCGCTAGGTAACCTAGATAGTCCAAGTACACGTTAGCTAACCTAGATAGTCCAAGTGCCCTCTAGGTAACCTCCATAGTCCAAGTGCCCGTTCGTTAACCTAGATAGTCCAAGTTCCTGTTTGCTAACCTACATAGTCAGAGTGCCCGTTCCTTAACCTAGATAGTTCAAGTGCCCGCTAGGTAACCTAGACAGTCCAAGTGCCTGCTAGGTAACCTACATAGTCCAAGTGCCCGTTTGCTAACCATGACCGTCAAAGGGCCCGCTAGTTAACCTACATAGTCCAAGGGCCCGCTAGTTAACCTAGATAGTCCAAGTGTCCACTAGTTAACCTACATTGTCCAAGTCCCTGATGGGGAACCTACATTGTCCAAGTATCCGCTAGGTAACCTACATAGTCCAAATGCCCGCTAGTAACGTACATAGTCCATGTGCCCGTTAGGTAACCTAGATAGTCCAAATGCCCGCTAGGGAACCCACATAGTCCAAGTGCCCGTTAGAGAACTTACATAGTCAAAGCCCTGCTAGGGAACCTACATAGTCCAAATGCCCGCTAAGGAACCTAGATAGTCGAAGTACCCGTTAGCTAACCTAGATAGTCCAAGTGCCCGCTTGTTAACCTACATAGTCCAAGTGTCCGAAAGGGAACCTACGTATTCCAAGTGCCCATTAGGGCACCTAGATAGTCCAAGTGCCCATAGGGAACCTATATCGTCCATGTGCCCTCTAGGGAACCTACATAGTCAAAGTGCCCGCTAGGGAACCTGCATTGTACAAGTGCCCTCTAGTTAACCTAGATAGTCCAAGTGCCCGCTAGGTATCCTAGATAGTCCAAGGGCCCGCTAGTTAACTTACATAGTCCAAGTGCCCGATAGGGAACCTACATAGTCCAAGTGCCCAATGAGGAACCTACATAGTCCAAGTGCCCGATAGGGAATCTTCATATTCCAAGTGCCCGTTAGGGAACCCAGATAGTCCAAGTGCCCATAGGGAACCTACATAGTCCAAGTGCCCTCTAGGGAAGCTACATATTCATAGTGCCCGCTAGGGAACCTGCATTGTCCAAGTGCCCGCTAGTTAACCTAGATCGTCCAAGTGTCCGCTAGTAAACCTACATAGTCCAAGTTCCCGTTAGGTAACCTAGATAGGCCAAGTGCCCGCTAGTTAACCTACATAGTACAATGGCCCGCTAGTTGACCTAGATAGTCCAAGTGCCCGCTAGTTAACCTAGATAGTCAGAGTGCCCGCTAGTTAACCTAAGTAGTACAAATGTCTGATAGGGATCCTACATAGTCCAAGTGCCCGCTAGGTAACCTAGATATTCCATGTTCCGGTTTGCTAACCTAGATAGTCCAAGTGCCCGCTAGGTAACCTACATAGTCCAAGTGCCCATTCGTTAACCTAGATAGTCCAAGTGCCCACTAGGTAACCTATACTGTCCAAGTGCCCGCTAGGTTACCTACATAGTCCAAGTGCACGTTCGTTAACTTAGATAGTCCAAGTGGCGCTAGGTAACCTACATAGTCCAAGGGCCACTAGGTAACCTATAGTCCAAGTGCCCTCTAGGTAACCTACATATTCCAAGTTCCCGCTAGATAACTTAGATAGTCAAAGTGCCCGTTACCTAACCTAGATAGTCCAAGTGCCCGTGAGGTTACCTACATAGTCCACGTGCCCGTTCGTTAACCTAGATAGTCCAATTGCCCGCTAGGTAACCTACATAGTCCAAGAGCCGGCAGGTAACTTAGACAGTTCAAGTGCCCGCTAGGTTACCTGCATAGTCCAAGTGGCAGTTAGCTAACGTAGATAGTCCAAGTGCCCGCTAGGTAACTTCCATAGTCCAAGTGCCCCCTAGGTAACCTCCATAGTCCAAGTGCCCACTAATTTACCTATATAGTCCAAGTGCCCGCTAGGGAACCTGCATCGTCCAAGTGCCCGCTAGTTAACCTACATAGTCCAAGTGCCCGCTAGTTAACCTAGATATTCCAAGTGCCCACTAGTTAACCTACATTGTCCAAGGGCCCTGTAGTTAACCTAGATAGTCCATGTGCCCGCTAGAGGACGTACATAGTCCAAATGCCCGCTAGGTAACCTAGATAGTCTAAGGGCCGTCTAGTTAACCTACATAGTCCAACTGCCCGATAGGGAACCTACATAGTCCAAGTGCCCGCTAAGGGACGAAGATAGTCCAAGTGCCCGCTAGGGAACCTGCATAGTCCAAGTGCCCGCTAGGTAACCTAGATAGTCCAAAAACCCGCTAGTTAACCTACATTGTCCAAGTCCCTGATGGGGAACCTACATAGTCCAAGTATCCGCTAGGTAACCTACATAGTCCAAATGTCCGCTAGTAACGTTCATAATCCAAGTGCCTGTTAGGTAACCTAGATAGTCCAAATGCCCGCTAGGGAATCCACATAGTCCAAGTGCCCGTTAGAGAACTTACATAGTCAAAGCCCTGCTAGGGAACCTACATAATCCAAATGCCGGCTAGGGAACCTAGATAGTCCAAGTGCCCGCTATGTAACCTAGATAGTCCAAGGGCCCGCTAGTTAACCTACATAGTCCAAGTGCCCGCTAGGTAACCTAGATAGTCCAAGTGCCCGCTAGTTAACCTATATAATCCAAGTGCCCGCTGAGGAACCTACATAGACCAAGTGTCCGTAAGGGAACCTACGTATTCCAAGTGCCCATTAGGGCACCTAGATAGTCCAAGTGCCCATAGGGAACCTATATCGTCCAAGTGCCCTCTAGGGAACCTACATAGTCAAAGTGCCCGCTAGGGAACCTGCATTGTACAAGTGCCCTCTAGATAACCTAGATAGTCCAAGTGCCCGCTAGGTAACCTAGATAGTCTAAGGGCCCGCTAGTTAACTTACATAGTCCAAGTGCCCGATAGGGAACCTACATAGTCCAAGTGCCCAATGAGGAACCTACATAGTCCAAGTGCCCGATAGGGAATCTTCATATTCCAAGTGCCCGTTAGGGAACCCAGATAGTCCAAGTGCACATAGGGAACCTACATAGTCCAAGTGCCCTCTAGGGAAGCTACATATTCATAGTGCCCGCTAGGGAACCTGCATTGTCCAAGTGCCCGCTAGTTAACCTAGATAGTCAAAGTGCCCGCTAGTTAACCTAAGTAGTACAAATGTCCGATAGGGATCCTACATAGTCCAAGTGCCCGCTAGGTAACCTAGATATTCCAAGTTCCGGTTTGCTAACCTAGATAGTCCTAGTGCCCGCTAGGTAACCTACATAGTCCAAGTGCCCATTCGTTAACCTAGATAGTCCAAGTGCCCGCTAGGTAACCTATACTGTCCAAGTGCCCGCTAGGTTACCTACATAGTCCAAGTGCACGTTCGTTAACTTAGATAGTCCAAGTGGCGCTAGGTAACCTACATAGTCCAAGGGCCACTAGGTAACCTATAGTCCAAGTGCCCTCTAGGTAACCTACATATTCCAAGTTCCCGCTAGGTAACCTAGATAGTCAAAGTGCCCGTTACCTAACCTAGATAGTCCAAGTGCCCGTGAGGTTACCTACATAGTCCACGTGCCCGTTCGTTAACCTAGATAGTCCAATTGCCCGCTAGGTAACCTACATAGTCCAAGAGCCGGCTAGGTAACCTTTAGAATCCAAGTGCCCGCTAGGTAATCTAGATAGTCTAAGTGCCCGTTAGGTAACCTAGATAGTCCAAGTGCCCGCTAGTTAACCTACATAATCCAAGTGCCCGCTAGGTAACTTAGACAGTTCAAGTGCCCGCTAGGTTACCTGCATAGTCCAAGTGCCCGTTAGATAACCTAGATAGTCCAAGTGCCCGCTAGGTACGTAGATAGTCCAAGTACACGTTAGCTAACCTAGATAGTCCAAGTGCCCGCTAGGTAACCTCCATAGTCCAAGTGCCCGCTAGGTAACCTCCATAGTCCAAGTGCCCGTTCGTTAACCTAGATAGTCCAATTGCCCGCTAAGTAACCTACATAGTCCAAGAGCCGGCTAGGTAACTTTTAGAATCCAAGTGCCCGCTAGGTAATCTAGATAGTCTAAGTGCCCGTTAGGTAACCTAGATAGTCCAAGTACCCGCTAGTTAACCTACATAATCCAAGTGCCCGCTAGGTAACTTAGACAGTTCAACTGCCCGCTAGGTTACCTGCATAGTCCAAGTGCCCGCTAGGTAATCTAGATAGTCCAAGTACACGTTAGCTAACCTAGATAGTCCAAGTGCCCGCTAGGTAACCTCCATTGTCCAAGTGCCCGCTAGGTAACCTCCATAGTCCAAGTGCCCGTTCGTTAACCTAGATAGTCCAAGTTCCTGTTTGCTAACCTACATAGTCAGAGTGCCCGTTCGTTAACCTAGATAGTTCAAGTGCCCGCTAGGTATCCTAGACAGTCCAAGTGCCTGCTAGGTAACCTACATAGTCCAAGTGCCCGTTTGCTAACCTTGACCGTCAAAGGGCCCGCTAGTTAACCTACATAGTCCAAGGGCCCGCTAGTTAACCTAGATAGTCCAAGTGTCCGCTAGGGAACCTAGATAGTCATTGTACCCGTTAGCTAACCTAGATAGTCCAAGTGCCCGCTTGTTAACCTACATAGTCCAAGTGTCCAAAAGGGAACCTACGTATTCCAAGTGCCCATTAGGGCACCTAGATAGTCCAGGTGCCCATAAGGAACCTATATCGTCCAAGTGCCCTCTAGGGAACCTACATAGTCAAAGTGCCCGCTAGGGAACCTGCATTGTACAAGTGCCCTCTAGTTAACCTAGATAGTCCAAGTGCCCGCTAGGTAACCTAGATAGTCCAAGGGCCCGCTAGTTAACCTACATAGTCCAAGTGCCCGATAGGGAACCTACATAATCCAAGTGCCCAATGAGGAACCTACATAGTCCAAGTGCCCGATAGGGAATCTTCATATTCCAAGTGCCCTTTAGGGAACCCAGATAGTCCAAGTGCCCATAGGGAACCTACATAGTCCAAGTGCCCTCTAGGGAAGCTACATATTCATAGTGCCCGCTAGGGAACCTGCATTGTCCAAGTGCCCGCTAGTTAACCTAGATCGTCCAAGTGTCCGCTAGTAAACCTACATAGTCCAAGTTGCCGTTAGGTAACCTAGATAGGCCAAGTGCCCGCTAGTTAACCTACATAGTACAATGGCCCTCTAGTTGACCTAGATAGTCCAAGTGCCCGCTAGGTAACCTAGATATTCCATGTTCCGGTTTGCTAACCTAGATAGTCCAAGTGCCCGCTAGTTAACCTACATAGTCCAAGTGCCCACTAGGTAACTTAGACAGTTCAAGTGCCCGCTAGGTTACCTGCATGTTCCAAGTGCCCGTTAGGTAACCTACATAATCCAAGTGCCCGCTAGGTAACCTACATATTCCAAGAGCCCGCTAGGTAACCTAGATAGTCCAAGTAATCGTTAGCTAACCTAGATAGTCCAAGTGCCCGCTAGGTAACCTCCATAGTCCAAGAGCCCGCTAGGTAACCTCCATATTCCAAGTGCCCATTCGTTAACCTAGATAGTCCAAGTTCCTGTTAGCTAACCTACATAGTCCAAGTGCACATTCGTTAACCTAGATAGTTCAAGTGCCGGCTAGGTAACCTACATAGTCCAAGTGCCCGTTTGCTAACCTAGATCGTCAAAGGGCCCGCTAGTTAACCTACATAGTCCAAGGGCCCGCTAGTTAACCTAGATAGTCCAAGTGCCCGCTAGTTAACCTACATTGTCCAAGTCCATGATGGGGAACCTACATAGTCCAAGTATCCGCTAGGTAACCTACATTGTCCAAATGCCCGCTAGTAACGTACATAGTCCAAGTGCCCGTTAGGTAACCTAGATAGTACAAATGCCCGCTAGGGAAACTACATAGTCCAAATGCCCGCTAGAAACCTACATAGTCCAAGTGCAAGAAGGGAACCTACATAATCCAAGTGCCCGCTAGGGAACCTACATAGTCCAAATGCCCTTTAGGTAACCTAGATAGTCCAAATCCCCGCTAGGATACCCACATAGTCCAAGTGTCCGCGAGGTAACCAACATAGTCCGAGTGCCCATTCATTCACCTAGATTGTCCAAGTGCCCACTAGGTAACCTAGACTGTGCAAGTGCCCGCTTGGTTACCTACATAGTCCAAGTGCCCGTTCGTTAACCTAGATAGTACAAGTGCCCGCTAGTTGACCTACATAGTCCAATTTCCCGTTAGGTAACCTAGATAGTCCAAGTGCTCGCTAGGTAACTTACATAGTCCAAGTACTCACTAGGTAACCTAGATATTCCAAGTTCCTTTTAGCTAACCTAGATAGTCCAAGTGCCCGCTAGTTAACCTACATTGTCCAAGTCCATGATGGGGAACCTACATAGTCCAAGTATCCGCTAGGTAACCTACATAGTCCAAATGCCCGCTAGTAACGTACATAGTCCAAGTGCCCGTTAGGTAACCTAGATAGTCCAAATGCCCGCTAGGGAACCCACATAGTCCAAGTGCCCGTCAGAGGACTTACATAGTCAAAGCCCTGCTAGGGAACCTACATAGTCCAAGTGCCCGCTAGGGAACCTAGATAGTCCAAGTGCCCGCTAGGTAACCTAGATAGTCCAAGTGCCCGCTAGTTAACCTATATAGTCCAAGTGCCCGCTGAGGAACCTACATAGACCAAGTGTCCGAAAGGGAACCTACGTATTCCAAGTGCCCATTAGGGCACCTAGATAGTCCAAGTGCCCATAGGGAACCTATATCGTCCAAGTGCCCTCTAGGGAACCTACATAGTCAAAGTGCCCGCTAGGGAACCTGCATTGTACAAGTGCCCTCTAGATAACCTAGATAGTCCAAGTGCCCGCTAGGTAACCTAGATAGTCCAAGGGCCCGCTAGTTAACTTACATAGTCCAAGTGCCCGATAGGGAACCTACATAGTCCAAGTGCCCAATGAGGAACCTACATAGTCCAAGTGCCCGATAGGTAATCTTCATATTCCAAGTGCCCGTTAGGGAACCCAGATAGTCCAAGTGCACATAAGGAACCTACATAGTCCAAGTGCCCTCTAGGGAAGCTACATATTCATAGTGCCCGCTAGGGAACCTGCATTGTCCAAGTGCCCGCTAGTTAACCTAGATAGTCAAAGTGCCTGCTAGTTAACCTAAGTAGTACAAATGTCCGATAGGGATCCTACATAGTCCAAGTGCCCGCTAGGTAACCTAGATATTCCAAGTTCCGGTTTGCTAACCTAGATAGTCCTAGTGCCCGCTAGGTAACCTACATAGTCCAAGTGCCCATTCGTTAACCTAGATAGTCCAAGTGCCCGCTAGGTAACCTATACTGTCCAAGTGCCCGCTAGGTTACCTACATAGTCCAAGTGCACATTCGTTAACTTAGATAGTCCAAGTGGCGCTAGGTAACCTACATAGTCCAAGGGCCACTAGGTAAACTATAGTCCAAGTGCCCTCTAGGTAACCTACATATTCCAAGTTCCCGCTAGGTAACCTAGATAGTCAAAGTGCCCGTTACCTAACCTAGATAGTCCAAGTGCCCGTTAGGTTACCTACATAGTCCACGTGCCCGTTCGTTAACCTAGATAGTCCAATTGCCCGCTAGGTAACCTACATAGTCCAAGAGCCGGCTAGGTAACCTTTAGAATCCAAGTGCCCGCTAGGTAATCTAGATAGTCTAAGTGCCCGTTAGGTAACCTAGATAGTCCAAGTGCCCGCTAGTTAACCTACATAATCCAAGTGCCCGCTAGGTAACTTAGACAGTTCAAGTGCCCGCTAGGTTACCTGCATAGTCCAAGTGCCCGTTAGATAACCTAGATAGTCCAAGTGCCCGCTAGGTACGTAGAAAGTCCAAGTACACGTTAGCTAACCTAGATAGTCCAAGTGCCCGCTAGGTAACCTCCATAGTCCAAGTGCCCGCTAGGTAACCTCCATAGTCCAAGTGCCCGTTCGTTAACCTAGATAGTCCAATTGCCCGCTAGGTAACCTACATAGTCCAAGAGCCGGCTTGGTAACTTTTAGAATCCAAGTGCCCGCTAGGTAATCTAGATAGTCTAAGTGCCCGTTAGGTAACCTAGATAGTCCAAGTACCCGCTAGTTAACCTACATAATCCAAGTGCCCGCTAGGTAACTTAGACAGTTCAACTGCCCGCTAGGTTACCTGCATAGTCCAAGTGCCCGTGAGATAACCTAGATAGTCCAAGTGCCCGCTAGGTAATCTAGATAGTCCAAGTACACGTTAGCTAACCTAGATAGTCCAAGTGCCCGCTAGGTAACCTCCATTGTCCAAGTGCCCGCTAAGTAACCTCCATAGTCCAAGTGCCCGTTCGTTAACCTAGATAGTCCAAGTTCCTGTTTGCTAACCTACATAGTCAGAGTGCCCGTTCGTTAACCTAGATAGTTCAAGTGCCCGCTAGGTAACCTAGACAGTCCAAGTGCCTGCTAGGTAACCTACATAGTCCAAGTGCCCGTTTGCTAACCTTGACCGTCAAAGGGCCCGCTAGTTAACCTACATAGTCCAAGGGCCCGCTAGTTAACCTAGATAGTCCAAGTGTCCGCTAGGGAACCTAGATAGTCCATGTACCCGTTAGCTAACCTAGATAGTCCAAGTGCCCGCTTGTTAACCTACATAGTCCAAGTGTCCGAAAGGGAACCTACGTATTCCAAGTGCCCATTAGGGCACCTAGATAGTCCAGGTGCCCATAAGGAACCTATATCGTCCAAGTGCCCTCTAGGGAACCTACATAGTCAAAGTGCCCGCTAGGGAACCTGCATTGTACAAGTGCCCTCTAGTTAACCTAGATAGTCCAAGTGCCCGCTAGGTAACCTAGATAGTCCAAGGGCCCGCTAGTTAACCTACATAGTCCAAGTGCCCGATAGGGAACCTACATAATCCAAGTGCCCAATGAGGAACCTACATAGTCCAAGTGCCCGATAGGGAATCTTCATTTTCCAAGTGCCCTTTAGGGAACCCAGATAGTCCAAGTGCCCATAGGGAACCTACATAGTCCAAGTGCCCTCTAGGGAAGCTACATATTCATAGTGCCCGCTAGGGAACCTGCATTGTCCAAGTGCCCGCTAGTTAACCTAGATCGTCCAAGTGTCCGCTAGTAAACCTACATAGTCCAAGTTGCCGTTAGGTAACCTAGATAGGCCAAGTGCCCGCTAGTTAACCTACATAGTACAATGGCCCTCTAGTTGACCTAGATAGTCCAAGTGCCCGCTAGGTAACCTAGATATTCCATGTTCCGGTTTGCTAACCTAGATAGTCCAAGTGCCCGCTAGTTAACCTACATAGTCCAAGTGCCCACTAGGTAACTTAGACAGTTCAAGTGCCCGCTAGGTTACCTGCATGTTCCAAGTGCCCGTTAGGTAACCTACATAATCCAAGTGCCCGCTAGGTAACCTACATAGTCCAAGAGCCCGCTAGGTAACCTAGATAGTCCAAGTAATCGTTAGCTAACCTAGATAGTCCAAGTGCCCGCTAGGTAACCTCCATAGTCCAAGAGCCCGCTAGGTAACCTCCATATTCCAAGTGCCCGTTCGTTAACCTAGATAGTCCAAGTTCCTGTTAGCTAACCTACATAGTCCAAGTGCACATTCGTTAACCTAGATAGTTCAAGTGCCGGCTAGGTAACCTACATAGTCCAAGTGCCCGTTTGCTAACCTAGATCGTCAAAGGGCCCGCTAGTTAACCTACATAGTCCAAGGGCCCGCTAGTTAACCTAGATAGTCCAAGTGCCCGCTAGTTAACCTACATTGTCCAAGTCCATGATGGGGAACCTACATAGTCCAAGTATCCGCTAGGTAACCTACATTGTCCAAATGCCCGCTAGTAACGTACATAGTCCAAGTGCCCGTTAGGTAACCTAGATAGTACAAATGCCCGCTAGGGAAACTACATAGTCCAAATGCCCGCTAGAAACCTACATAGTCCAAGTGCAAGAAGGGAACCTACATAATCCAAGTGCCCGCTAGGGAACCTACATAGTCCAAATGCCCTTTAGGTAACCTAGATAGTCCAAATCCCCGCTAGGATACCCACATAGTCCAAGTGTCCGCGAGGTAACCAACATAGTCCGAGTGCCCATTCATTCACCTAGATTGTCCAAGTGCCCACTAGGTAACCTAGACTGTGCAAGTGCCCGCTTGGTTACCTACATAGTCCAAGTGCCCGTTCGTTAACCTAGATAGTACAAGTGCCCGCTAGTTGACCTACATAGTCCAATTTCCCGTTAGGTAACCTAGATAGTCCAAGTGCTCGCTAGGTAACTTACATAGTCCAAGTACTCACTAGGTAACCTAGATATTCCAAGTTCCTTTTAGCTAACCTAGATAGTCCAAGTGCCCGCTAGTTAACCTACATTGTCCAAGTCCATGATGGGGAACCTACATAGTCCAAGTATCCGCTAGGTAACCTACATAGTCCAAATGCCCGCTAGTAACGTACATAGTCCAAGTGCCCGTTAGGTAACCTAGATAGTCCAAATGCCCGCTAGGGAACCCACATAGTCCAAGTGCCCGTCAGAGGACTTACATAGTCAAAGCCCTGCTAGGGAACCTACATAGTCCAAGTGCCCGCTAGGGAACCTAGATAGTCCAAGTGCCCGCTAGGTAACCTAGATAGTCCAAGTGCCCGCTAGTTAACCTGTATAGTCCAAGTGCCCGCTGAGGAACCTACATAGACCAAGTGTCCGAAAGGGAACCTACGTATTCCAAGTGCCCATTAGGGCACCTAGATAGTCCAAGTGCCCATAGGGAACCTATATCGTCCAAGTGCCCTCTAGGGAACCTACATAGTCAAAGTGCCCGCTAGGGAACCTGCATTGTACAAGTGCCCTCTAGATAACCTAGATAGTCCAAGTGCCCGCTAGGTAACCTAGATAGTCCAAGGGCCCGCTAGTTAACTTACATAGTCCAAGTGCCCGATAGGGAACCTACATAGTCCAAGTGCCCAATGAGGAACCTACATAGTCCAAGTGCCCGATAGGTAATCTTCATATTCCAAGTGCCCGTTAGGGAACCCAGATAGTCCAAGTGCACATAAGGAACCTACATAGTCCAAGTGCCCTCTAGGGAAGCTACATATTCATAGTGCCCGCTAGGGAACCTGCATTGTCCAAGTGCCCGCTAGTTAACCTAGATAGTCAAAGTGCCCGCTAGTTAACCTAAGTAGTACAAATGTCCGATAGGGATCCTACATAGTCCAAGTGCCCGCTAGGTAACCTAGATATTCCAAGTTCCGGTTTGCTAACCTAGATAGTCCTAGTGCCCGCTAGGTAACCTACATAGTCCAAGTGCCCATTCGTTAACCTAGATAGTCCAAGTGCCCGCTAGGTAACCTATACTGTCCAAGTGCCCGCTAGGTTACCTACATAGTCCAAGTGCACGTTCGTTAACTTAGATAGTCCAAGTGGCGCTAGGTAACCTACATAGTCCAAGGGCCACTAGGTAACCTATAGTCCAAGTGCCCTCTAGGTAACCTACATATTCCAAGTTCCCGCTAGGTAACCTAGATAGTCAAAGTGCCCGTTACCTAACCTAGATAGTCCAAGTGCCCGTGAGGTTACCTACATAGTCCACGTGCCCGTTCGTTAACCTAGATAGTCCAATTGCCCGCTAGGTAACCTACATAGTCCAAGAGCCGGCTAGGTAACCTTTAGAATCCAAGTGCCCGCTAGGTAATCTAGATAGTCTAAGTGCCCGTTAGGTAACCTAGATAGTCCAAGTGCCCGCTAGTTAACCTACATAATCCAAGTGCCCGCTAGGTAACTTAGACAGTTCAAGTGCCCGCTAGGTTACCTGCATAGTCCAAGTGCCCGTTAGATAACCTAGATAGTCCAAGTGCCCGCTAGGTACGTAGATAGTCCAAGTACACGTTAGCTAACCTAGATAGTCCAAGTGCCCGCTAGGTAACCTCCATAGTCCAAGTGCCCGCTAGGTAACCTCCATAGTCCAAGTGCCCGTTCGTTAACCTAGATAGTCCAATTGCCCGCTAAGTAACCTACATAGTCCAAGAGCCGGCTAGGTAACTTTTAGAATCCAAGTGCCCGCTAGGTAATCTAGATAGTCTAAGTGCCCGTTAGGTAACCTAGATAGTCCAAGTACCCGCTAGTTAACCTACATAATCCAAGTGCCCGCTAGGTAACTTAGACAGTTCAACTGCCCGCTAGGTTACCTGCATAGTCCAAGTGCCCGCTAGGTAATCTAGATAGTCCAAGTACACGTTAGCTAACCTAGATAGTCCAAGTGCCCGCTAGGTAACCTCCATTGTCCAAGTGCCCGCTAGGTAACCTCCATAGTCCAAGTGCCCGTTCGTTAACCTAGATAGTCCAAGTTCCTGTTTGCTAACCTACATAGTCAGAGTGCCCGTTCGTTAACCTAGATAGTTCAAGTGCCCGCTAGGTATCCTAGACAGTCCAAGTGCCTGCTAGGTAACCTACATAGTCCAAGTGCCCGTTTGCTAACCTTGACCGTCAAAGGGCCCGCTAGTTAACCTACATAGTCCAAGGGCCCGCTAGTTAACCTAGATAGTCCAAGTGTCCGCTAGGGAACCTAGATAGTCATTGTACCCGTTAGCTAACCTAGATAGTCCAAGTGCCCGCTTGTTAACCTACATAGTCCAAGTGTCCAAAAGGGAACCTACGTATTCCAAGTGCCCATTAGGGCACCTAGATAGTCCAGGTGCCCATAAGGAACCTATATCGTCCAAGTGCCCTCTAGGGAACCTACATAGTCAAAGTGCCCGCTAGGGAACCTGCATTGTACAAGTGCCCTCTAGTTAACCTAGATAGTCCAAGTGCCCGCTAGGTAACCTAGATAGTCCAAGGGCCCGCTAGTTAACCTACATAGTCCAAGTGCCCGATAGGGAACCTACATAATCCAAGTGCCCAATGAGGAACCTACATAGTCCAAGTGCCCGATAGGGAATCTTCATATTCCAAGTGCCCTTTAGGGAACCCAGATAGTCCAAGTGCCCATAGGGAACCTACATAGTCCAAGTGCCCTCTAGGGAAGCTACATATTCATAGTGCCCGCTAGGGAACCTGCATTGTCCAAGTGCCCGCTAGTTAACCTAGATCGTCCAAGTGTCCGCTAGTAAACCTACATAGTCCAAGTTGCCGTTAGGTAACCTAGATAGGCCAAGTGCCCGCTAGTTAACCTACATAGTACAATGGCCCTCTAGTTGACCTAGATAGTCCAAGTGCCCGCTAGGTAACCTAGATATTCCATGTTCCGGTTTGCTAACCTAGATAGTCCAAGTGCCCGCTAGTTAACCTACATAGTCCAAGTGCCCACTAGGTAACTTAGACAGTTCAAGTGCCCGCTAGGTTACCTGCATGTTCCAAGTGCCCGTTAGGTAACCTACATAATCCAAGTGCCCGCTAGGTAACCTACATATTCCAAGAGCCCGCTAGGTAACCTAGATAGTCCAAGTAATCGTTAGCTAACCTAGATAGTCCAAGTGCCCGCTAGGTAACCTCCATAGTCCAAGAGCCCGCTAGGTAACCTCCATATTCCAAGTGCCCATTCGTTAACCTAGATAGTCCAAGTTCCTGTTAGCTAACCTACATAGTCCAAGTGCACATTCGTTAACCTAGATAGTTCAAGTGCCGGCTAGGTAACCTACATAGTCCAAGTGCCCGTTTGCTAACCTAGATCGTCAAAGGGCCCGCTAGTTAACCTACATAGTCCAAGGGCCCGCTAGTTAACCTACATAGTCCAAGTGCCCGCTAGTTAACCTACATTGTCCAAGTCCATGATGGGGAACCTACATAGTCCAAGTATCCGCTAGGTAACCTACATTGTCCAAATGCCCGCTAGTAACGTACATAGTCCAAGTGCCCGTTAGGTAACCTAGATAGTACAAATGCCCGCTAGGGAAACTACATAGTCCAAATGCCCGCTAGAAACCTACATAGTCCAAGTGCAAGAAGGGAACCTACATAATCCAAGTGCCCGCTAGGGAACCTACATAGTCCAAATGCCCTTTAGGTAACCTAGATAGTCCAAATCCCCGCTAGGATACCCACATAGTCCAAGTGTCCGCGAGGTAACCAACATAGTCCGAGTGCCCATTCATTCACCTAGATTGTCCAAGTGCCCACTAGGTAACCTAGACTGTGCAAGTGCCCGCTTGGTTACCTACATAGTCCAAGTGCCCGTTCGTTAACCTAGATAGTACAAGTGCCCGCTAGTTGACCTACATAGTCCAATTTCCCGTTAGGTAACCTAGATAGTCCAAGTGCTCGCTAGGTAACTTACATAGTCCAAGTACTCACTAGGTAACCTAGATATTCCAAGTTCCTTTTAGCTAACCTAGATAGTCCAAGTGCCCGCTAGTTAACCTACATTGTCCAAGTCCATGATGGGGAACCTACATAGTCCAAGTATCCGCTAGGTAACCTACATAGTCCAAATGCCCGCTAGTAACGTACATAGTCCAAGTGCCCGTTAGGTAACCTAGATAGTCCAAATGCCCGCTAGGGAACCCACATAGTCCAAGTGCCCGTCAGAGGACTTACATAGTCAAAGCCCTGCTAGGGAACCTACATAGTCCAAGTGCCCGCTAGGGAACCTAGATAGTCCAAGTGCCCGCTAGGTAACCTAGATAGTCCAAGTGCCCGCTAGTTAACCTATATAGTCCAAGTGCCCGCTGAGGAACCTACATAGACCAAGTGTCCGAAAGGGAACCTACGTATTCCAAGTGCCCATTAGGGCACCTAGATAGTCCAAGTGCCCATAGGGAACCTATATCGTCCAAGTGCCCTCTAGGGAACCTACATAGTCAAAGTGCCCGCTAGGGAACCTGCATTGTACAAGTGCCCTCTAGATAACCTAGATAGTCCAAGTGCCCGCTAGGTAACCTAGATAGTCCAAGGGCCCGCTAGTTAACTTACATAGTCCAAGTGCCCGATAGGGAACCTACATAGTCCAAGTGCCCAATGAGGAACCTACATAGTCCAAGTGCCCGATAGGTAATCTTCATATTCCAAGTGCCCGTTAGGGAACCCAGATAGTCCAAGTGCACATAAGGAACCTACATAGTCCAAGTGCCCTCTAGGGAAGCTACATATTCATAGTGCCCGCTAGGGAACCTGCATTGTCCAAGTGCCCGCTAGTTAACCTAGATAGTCAAAGTGCCCGCTAGTTAACCTAAGTAGTACAAATGTCCGATAGGGATCCTACATAGTCCAAGTGCCCGCTAGGTAACCTAGATATTCCAAGTTCCGGTTTGCTAACCTAGATAGTCCTAGTGCCCGCTAGGTAACCTACATAGTCCAAGTGCCCATTCGTTAACCTAGATAGTCCAAGTGCCCGCTAGGTAACCTATACTGTCCAAGTGCCCGCTAGGTTACCTACATAGTCCAAGTGCACATTCGTTAACTTAGATAGTCCAAGTGGCGCTAGGTAACCTACATAGTCCAAGGGCCACTAGGTAACCTATAGTCCAAGTGCCCTCTAGGTAACCTACATATTCCAAGTTCCCGCTAGGTAACCTAGATAGTCAAAGTGCCCGTTACCTAACCTAGATAGTCCAAGTGCCCGTTAGGTTACCTACATAGTCCACGTGCCCGTTCGTTAACCTAGATAGTCCAATTGCCCGCTAGGTAACCTACATAGTCCAAGAGCTGGCTAGGTAACCTTTAGAATCCAAGTGACCGCTAGGTAATCTAGATAGTCTAAGTGCCCGTTAGGTAACCTAGATAGTCCAAGTGCCCGCTAGTTAACCTACATAATCCAAGTGCCCGCTAGGTAACTTAGACAGTTCAAGTGCCCGCTAGGTTACCTGCATAGTCCAAGTGCCCGTTAGATAACCTAGATAGTCCAAGTGCCCGCTAGGTACGTAGAAAGTCCAAGTACACGTTAGCTAACCTAGATAGTCCAAGTGCCCGCTAGGTAACCTCCATAGTCCAAGTGCCCGCTAGGTAACCTCCATAGTCCAAGTGCCCGTTCGTTAACCTAGATAGTCCAATTGCCCGCTAGGTAACCTACATAGTCCAAGAGCCGGCTTGGTAACTTTTAGAATCCAAGTGCCCGCTAGGTAATCTAGATAGTCTACGTGCCCGTTAGGTAACCTAGATAGTCCAAGTACCCGCTAGTTAACCTACATAATCCAAGTGCCCGCTAGGTAACTTAGACAGTTCAACTGCCCGCTAGGTTACCTGCATAGTCCAAGTGCCCGTGAGATAACCTAGATAGTCCAAGTGCCCGCTAGGTAATCTAGATAGTCCAAGTACACGTTAGCTAACCTAGATAGTCCAAGTGCCCGCTAGGTAACCTCCATTGTCCAAGTGCCCGCTAAGTAACCTCCATAGTCCAAGTGCCCGTTCGTTAACCTAGATAGTCCAAGTTCCTGTTTGCTAACCTACATAGTCAGAGTGCCCGTTCGTTAACCTAGATAGTTCAAGTGCCCGCTAGGTAACCTAGACAGTCCAAGTGCCTGCTAGGTAACCTACATAGTCCAAGTGCCCGTTTGCTAACCTTGACCGTCAAAGGGCCCGCTAGTTAACCTACATAGTCCAAGGGCCCGCTAGTTAACCTAGATAGTCCAAGTGTCCGCTAGGGAACCTAGATAGTCCATGTACCCGTTAGCTAACCTAGATAGTCCAAGTGCCCGCTTGTTAACCTACATAGTCCAAGTGTCCGAAAGGGAACCTACGTATTCCAAGTGCCCATTAGGGCACCTAGATAGTCCAGGTGCCCATAAGGAACCTATATCGTCCAAGTGCCCTCTAGGGAACCTACATAGTCAAAGTGCCCGCTAGGGAACCTGCATTGTACAAGTGCCCTCTAGTTAACCTAGATAGTCCAAGTGCCCGCTAGGTAACCTAGATAGTCCAAGGGCCCGCTAGTTAACCTACATAGTCCAAGTGCCCGATAGGGAACCTACATAATCCAAGTGCCCAATGAGGAACCTACATAGTCCAAGTGCCCGATAGGGAATCTTCATTTTCCAAGTGCCCTTTAGGGAACCCAGATAGTCCAAGTGCCCATAGGGAACCTACATAGTCCAAGTGCCCTCTAGGGAAGCTACATATTCATAGTGCCCGCTAGGGAACCTGCATTGTCCAAGTGCCCGCTAGTTAACCTAGATCGTCCAAGTGTCCGCTAGTAAACCTACATAGTCCAAGTTGCCGTTAGGTAACCTAGATAGGCCAAGTGCCCGCTAGTTAACCTACATAGTACAATGGCCCTCTAGTTGACCTAGATAGTCCAAGTGCCCGCTAGGTAACCTAGATATTCCATGTTCCGGTTTGCTAACCTAGATAGTCCAAGTGCCCGCTAGTTAACCTACATAGTCCAAGTGCCCACTAGGTAACTTAGACAGTTCAAGTGCCCGCTAGGTTACCTGCATGTTCCAAGTGCCCGTTAGGTAACCTACATAATCCAAGTGCCCGCTAGGTAACCTACATAGTCCAAGAGCCCGCTAGGTAACCTAGATAGTCCAAGTAATCGTTAGCTAACCTAGATAGTCCAAGTGCCCGCTAGGTAACCTCCATAGTCCAAGAGCCCGCTAGGTAACCTCCATATTCCAAGTGCCCGTTCGTTAACCTAGATAGTCCAAGTTCCTGTTAGCTAACCTACATAGTCCAAGTGCACATTCGTTAACCTAGATAGTTCAAGTGCCGGCTAGGTAACCTACATAGTCCAAGTGCCCGTTTGCTAACCTAGATCGTCAAAGGGCCCGCTAGTTAACCTACATAGTCCAAGGGCCCGCTAGTTAACCTACATAGTCCAAGTGCCCGCTAGTTAACCTACATTGTCCAAGTCCATGATGGGGAACCTACATAGTCCAAGTATCCGCTAGGTAACCTACATTGTCCAAATGCCCGCTAGTAACGTACATAGTCCAAGTGCCCGTTAGGTAACCTAGATAGTACAAATGCCCGCTAGGGAAACTACATAGTCCAAATGCCCGCTAGAAACCTACATAGTCCAAGTGCAAGAAGGGAACCTACATAATCCAAGTGCCCGCTAGGGAACCTACATAGTCCAAATGCCCTTTAGGTAACCTAGATAGTCCAAATCCCCGCTAGGATACCCACATAGTCCAAGTGTCCGCGAGGTAACCAACATAGTCCGAGTGCCCATTCATTCACCTAGATTGTCCAAGTGCCCACTAGGTAACCTAGACTGTGCAAGTGCCCGCTTGGTTACCTACATAGTCCAAGTGCCCGTTCGTTAACCTAGATAGTACAAGTGCCCGCTAGTTGACCTACATAGTCCAATTTCCCGTTAGGTAACCTAGATAGTCCAAGTGCTCGCTAGGTAACTTACATAGTCCAAGTACTCACTAGGTAACCTAGATATTCCAAGTTCCTTTTAGCTAACCTAGATAGTCCAAGTGCCCGCTAGTTAACCTACATTGTCCAAGTCCATGATGGGGAACCTACATAGTCCAAGTATCCGCTAGGTAACCTACATAGTCCAAATGCCCGCTAGTAACGTACATAGTCCAAGTGCCCGTTAGGTAACCTAGATAGTCCAAATGCCCGCTAGGGAACCCACATAGTCCAAGTGCCCGTCAGAGGACTTACATAGTCAAAGCCCTGCTAGGGAACCTACATAGTCCAAGTGCCCGCTAGGGAACCTAGATAGTCCAAGTGCCCGCTAGGTAACCTAGATAGTCCAAGTGCCCGCTAGTTAACCTATATAGTCCAAGTGCCCGCTGAGGAACCTACATAGACCAAGTGTCCGAAAGGGAACCTACGTATTCCAAGTGCCCATTAGGGCACCTAGATAGTCCAAGTGCCCATAGGGAACCTATATCGTCCAAGTGCCCTCTAGGGAACCTACATAGTCAAAGTGCCCGCTAGGGAACCTGCATTGTACAAGTGCCCTCTAGATAACCTAGATAGTCCAAGTGCCCGCTAGGTAACCTAGATAGTCCAAGGGCCCGCTAGTTAACTTACATAGTCCAAGTGCCCGATAGGGAACCTACATAGTCCAAGTGCCCAATGAGGAACCTACATAGTCCAAGTGCCCGATAGGTAATCTTCATATTCCAAGTGCCCGTTAGGGAACCCAGATAGTCCAAGTGCACATAAGGAACCTACATAGTCCAAGTGCCCTCTAGGGAAGCTACATATTCATAGTGCCCGCTAGGGAACCTGCATTGTCCAAGTGCCCGCTAGTTAACCTAGATAGTCAAAGTGCCCGCTAGTTAACCTAAGTAGTACAAATGTCCGATAGGGATCCTACATAGTCCAAGTGCCCGCTAGGTAACCTAGATATTCCAAGTTCCGGTTTGCTAACCTAGATAGTCCTAGTGCCCGCTAGGTAACCTACATAGTCCAAGTGCCCATTTGTTAACCTAGATAGTCCAAGTGCCCGCTAGGTAACCTATACTGTCCAAGTGCCCGCTAGGTTACCTACATAGTCCAAGTGCACATTCGTTAACTTAGATAGTCCAAGTGGCGCTAGGTAACCTACATAGTCCAAGGGCCACTAGGTAACCTATAGTCCAAGTGCCCTCTAGGTAACCTACATATTCCAAGTTCCCGCTAGGTAACCTAGATAGTCAAAGTGCCCGTTACCTAACCTAGATAGTCCAAGTGCCCGTTAGGTTACCTACATAGTCCACGTGCCCGTTCGTTAACCTAGATAGTCCAATTGCCCGCTAGGTAACCTACATAGTCCAAGAGCCGGCTAGGTAACCTTTAGAATCCAAGTGCCCGCTAGGTAATCTAGATAGTCTAAGTGCCCGTTAGGTAACCTAGATAGTCCAAGTGCCCGCTAGTTAACCTACATAATCCAAGTGCCCGCTAGGTAACTTAGACAGTTCAAGTGCCCGCTAGGTTACCTGCATAGTCCAAGTGCCCGTTAGATAACCTAGATAGTCCAAGTGCCCGCTAGGTACGTAGAAAGTCCAAGTACACGTTAGCTAACCTAGATAGTCCAAGTGCCCGCTAGGTAACCTCCATAGTCCAAGTGCCCGCTAGGTAACCTCCATAGTCCAAGTGCCCGTTCGTTAACCTAGATAGTCCAATTGCCCGCTAGGTAACCTACATAGTCCAAGAGCCGGCTTGGTAACTTTTAGAATCCAAGTGCCCGCTAGGTAATCTAGATAGTCTAAGTGCCCGTTAGGTAACCTAGATAGTCCAAGTACCCGCTAGTTAACCTACATAATCCAAGTGTCCGCTAGGTAACTTAGACAGTTCAACTGCCCGCTAGGTTACCTGCATAGTCCAAGTGCCCGTGAGATAACCTAGATAGTCCAAGTGCCCGCTAGGTAATCTAGATAGTCCAAGTACACGTTAGCTAACCTAGATAGTCCAAGTGCCCGCTAGGTAACCTCCATTGTCCAAGTGCCCGCTAAGTAACCTCCATAGTCCAAGTGCCCGTTCGTTAACCTAGATAGTCCAAGTTCCTGTTTGCTAACCTACATAGTCAGAGTGCCCGTTCGTTAACCTAGATAGTTCAAGTGCCCGCTAGGTAACCTAGACAGTCCAAGTGCCTGCTAGGTAACCTACATAGTCCAAGTGCCCGTTTGCTAACCTTGACCGTCAAAGGGCCCGCTAGTTAACCTACATAGTCCAAGGGCCCGCTAGTTAACCTAGATAGTCCAAGTGTCCGCTAGGGAACCTAGATAGTCCATGTACCCGTTAGCTAACCTAGATAGTCCAAGTGCCCGCTTGTTAACCTACATAGTCCAAGTGTCCGAAAGGGAACCTACGTATTCCAAGTGCCCATTAGGGCACCTAGATAGTCCAGGTGCCCATAAGGAACCTATATCGTCCAAGTGCCCTCTAGGGAACCTACATAGTCAAAGTGCCCGCTAGGGAACCTGCATTGTACAAGTGCCCTCTAGTTAACCTAGATAGTCCAAGTGCCCGCTAGGTAACCTAGATAGTCCAAGGGCCCGCTAGTTAACCTACATAGTCCAAGTGCCCGATAGGGAACCTACATAATCCAAGTGCCCAATGAGGAACCTACATAGTCCAAGTGCCCGATAGGGAATCTTCATATTCCAAGTGCCCTTTAGGGAACCCAGATAGTCCAAGTGCCCATAGGGAACCTACATAGTCCAAGTGCCCTCTAGGGAAGCTACATATTCATAGTGCCCGCTAGGGAACCTGCATTGTCCAAGTGCCCGCTAGTTAACCTAGATCGTCCAAGTGTCCGCTAGTAAACCTACATAGTCCAAGTTGCCGTTAGGTAACCTAGATAGTCCAAGTGCCCGCTAGTTAACCTACATAGTCCAAGTGCCCACTAGGTAACTTAGACAGTTCAAGTGCCCGCTAGGTTACCTGCATGTTCCAAGTGCCCGTTAGGTAACCTACATAATCCAAGTGCCCGCTAGGTAACCTACATAGTCCAAGAGCCCGCTAGGTAACCTAGATAGTCCAAGTAATCGTTAGCTAACCTAGATAGTCCAAGTGCCCGCTAGGTAACCTCCATAGTCCAAGAGCCCGCTAGGTAACCTCCATATTCCAAGTGCCCGTTCGTTAACCTAGATAGTCCAAGTTCCTGTTAGCTAACCTACATAGTCCAAGTGCACATTCGTTAACCTAGATAGTTCAAGTGCCCGCTAGGTAACCTACATAGTCCAAGTGCCCGTTTGCTAACCTAGATCGTCAAAGGGCCCGCTAGTTAACCTACATAGTCCAAGGGCCCGCTAGTTAACCTAGATAGTCCAAGTGCCCGCTAGTTAACCTACATTGTCCAAGTCCATGATGGGGAACCTACATAGTCCAAGTATCCGCTAGGTAACCTACATTGTCCAAATGCCCGCTAGTAACGTACATAGTCCAAGTGCCCGTTAGGTAACCTAGATAGTACAAATGCCCGCTAGGGAAACTACATAGTCCAAATGCCCGCTAGAAACCTACATAGTCCAAGTGCAAGAAGGGAACCTATATAATCCAAGTGCCCGCTAGGGAACCTACATAGTCCAAATGCCCTTTAGGTAACCTAGATAGTCCAAATGCCCGCTAGGATACCCACATAGTCCAAGTGTCCGCGAGGTAACCTACATAGTCCAAGTGCCCATTCATTCACCTAGATTGTCCAAGTGCCCACTAGGTAACCTAGACTGTGCAAGTGCCCGCTTGGTTACCTACATAGTCCAAGTGCCCGTTCGTTAACCTAGATAGTACAAGTGCCCGCTAGTTGACCTACATAGTCCAATTTCCCGTTAGGTAACCTAGATAGTCCAAGTGCTCCAAGGTAACTTACATAGTCCAAGTACTCACTAGGTAACCTAGATATTCCAAGTTCCTTTTAGCTAACCTAGATAGTCCAAGTGCCCGCTAGGAAACCTACATAGTCCAACTGCCCATTCGTTAACCTAGATAGTCCAAGTGCCCGCTAGGTAACCTACATAGTCCAAGTGCCCGCTAGGTAACCTATATAGTCCAAGTACCCGTTAGCTAACCTAGATAGTCCAAGTGCCCGCTAGGTAACCTCCATAGTCCAAGTGCCCTCTAGGTAACCTCCATAGTCCAAGTGCCCGTTCGTTATCCTAGATAGTCCAAGTTCCTGTTAGCTAACCTACATAGTCCAAGTGCCCGTTCGTTAACCTAGAGAGTTCAAGTGCCCGCTAGGTAACCTAGACAGTCCAAGTGCCTGTTAGGTAACCTACATAGTCCAAGTGCCCGTTTGCTAACCTAGATCGTCAAAGGGCCCGCTAGTTAACCTACATAGTCCAAGGGCCCGCTAGTTAACCTAGATAGTCCAAGTGCCCGCTAGTTAACCTACATTGTCCAAGTCCATGATGGGGAACCTACATAGTCCAAGTATCCGCTAGGTAACCTACATAGTCCAAATGCCCGCTAGTAACGTACATAGTCCAAGTGCCCGTTAGGTAACCTAGATAGTCCAAATGCCCGCTAGGGAACCCACATAGTCCAAGTGCCCGTTAGAGGACTTACATAGTCAAAGCCCTGCTAGGGAACCTACATAGTCCAAGTGCCCGCTAGGGAACCTAGATAGTCCAAGTGCCCGCTAGGTAACCTAGATAGTCCAAGTGCCCGCTAGTTAACCTATATAGTCCAAGGGCCCGCTGAGGAACCTACATAGACCAAGTGTCCGAAAGGGAACCTATGTATTCCAAGTGCCCATTAGGGCACCTAGATAGTCCAAGTGCCCATAGGGAACCTATATCGTCCTAGTGCCCTCTAGGGAACCTACATAGTCAAAGTGCCCGCTAGGGAACCTGCATTGTACAAGTGCCCTCTAGATAACCTAGATAGTCCAAGTGCCCGCTAGGTAACCTAGATAGTCCAAGGGCCCGCTAGTTAACTTACATAGTCCAAGTGCCCGATAGGGAACCTACATAGTCCAAGTGCCCAATGAGGAACCTACATAGTCCAAGTGCCCGATAGGTAATCTTCATATTCCAAGTGCCCGTTAGGGAACCCAGATAGTCCAAGTGCACATAGGGAACCTACATAGTCCAAGTGCCCTCTAGGGAAGCTACATATTCATAGTGCCCGCTAGGGAACCTGCATTGTCCAAGTGCCCGCTAGTTAACCTAGATAGTCAAAGTGCCCGCTAGTTAACCTAAGTAGTACAAATGTCCGATAGGGATCCTACATAGTCCAAGTGCCCGCTAGGTAACCTAGATATTCCAAGTTCCGGTTTGCTAACCTAGATAGTCCTAGTGCCCGCTAGGTAACCTACATAGTCCAAGTGCCCATTCGTTAACCTAGATAGTCCAAGTGCCCGCTAGGTAACCTATACTGTCCAAGTGCCCGCTAGGTTACCTACATAGTCCAAGTGCACGTTCGTTAACTTAGATAGTCCAAGTGGCGCTAGGTAACCTACATAGTCCAAGGGCCACTAGGTAACCTATAGTCCAAGTGCCCTCTAGGTAACCTACATATTCCAAGTTCCCGCTAGGTAACCTAGATAGTCAAAGTGCCCGTTACCTAACCTAGATAGTCCAAGTGCCCGTGAGGTTACCTACATAGTCCACGTGCCCGTTCGTTAACCTAGATAGTCCAATTGCCCGCTAGGTAACCTACATAGTCCAAGAGCCGGCTAGGTAACCTTTAGAATCCAAGTGCCCGCTAGGTAATCTAGATAGTCTAAGTGCCCGTTAGGTAACCTAGAGAGTCCAAGTGCCCGCTAGTTAACCTACATAATCCAATTGCCCGCTAGGTAACTTAGACAGTTCAAGTGCCCGCTAGGTTACCTGCATAGTCCAAGTGCCCGTTAGATAACCTAGATAGTCCAAGTGCCCGCTAGGTACGTAGATAGTCCAAGTACACGTTAGCTAACCTAGATAGTCCAAGTGCCCGCTAGGTAACCTCCATAGTCCAAGTGCCCGCTAGGTAACCTCCATAGTCCAAGTGCCCGTTCGTTAACCTAGATAGTCCAATTGCCCGCTAGGTAACCTACATAGTCCAAGAGCCGGCTAGGTAACTTTTAGAATCCAAGTGCCCGCTAGGTAATCTAGATAGTCTAAGTGCCCGTTAGGTAACCTAGATAGTCCAAGTACCCGCTAGTTAACCTACATAATCCAAGTGCCCGCTAGGTAACATAGACAGTTCAACTGCCCGCTAGGTTACCTGCATAGTCCAAGTGCCCGTGAGATAACCTAGATAGTCCAAGTGCCCGCTAGGTAATCTAGATAGTCCAAGTACACGTTAGCTAACCTAGATAGTCCAAGTGCCCGCTAGGTAACCTCCATTGTCCAAGTGCCCGCTAGGTAACCTCCATAGTCCAAGTGCCCGTTCGTTAACCTAGATAGTCCAAGTTCCTGTTTGCTAACCTACATAGTCAGAGTGCCCGTTCGTTAACCTAGATAGTTCAAGTGCCCGCTAGTTAACCTAGACAGTCCAAGTGCCTGCTAGGTAACCTACATAGTCCAAGTGCCCGTTTGCTAACCTTGATCATCAAAGGGCCCGCTAGTTAACCTACATAGTCCAAGGGCCCGCTAGTTAACCTAGATAGTCCAAGTGTCCGCTAGGGAACCTAGATAGTCCATGTACCCGTTAGCTAACCTAGATAGTCCAAGTGCCCGCTTGTTAACCTACATAGTCCAAGTGTCCGAAATGGAACCTATGTATTCCAAGTGCCCATTAGGGCACCTAGATAGTCCAGGTGCCCATAAGGAACCTATATCGTCCAAGTGCCCTCTAGGGAACCTACATAGTCAAAGTGCCCGCTAGGGAACCTGCATTGTACAAGTGCCCTCTAGTTAACCTAGATAGTCCAAGTGCCCGCTAGGTAACCTAGATAGTCCAAGGGCCCGCTAGTTAACCTACATAGTCCAAGTGCCCGATAGGGAACCTACATAGTCCAAGTGCCCTCTAGGGAAGCTACATATTCATAGTGCCCGCTAGGGAACCTGCATTGTCCAAGTGCCCGCTAGTTAACCTAGATCGTCCAAGTGTCCGCTAGTAAACCTACATAGTCCAAGTTCCCGTTAGGTAACCTAGATAGGCCAAGTGCCCGCTAGTTAACCTACATAGTACAATGGCCCTCTAGTTGACCTTGATAGTCCAAGTGCCAGCTAGTTAACCTAGATAGTCAAAGTGCCCGCTAGTTAACCTAAGTAGTACAAATGTCTGATAGGGATCCTACATAGTCCAAGTGCCCGCTAGATAACCTAGATATTCCATGTTCCGGTTTGCTAACCTAGATAGTCCAAGTGCCCGCTAGTTAACCTACATAATCCAAGTGCCCGCTAGGTAACTTAGACAGTTCAACTGCCCGCTAGGTTACCTGCATAGTCCAAGTGCCCGTGAGATAACCTAGATAGTCCAAGTGCCCGCTAGGTAATCTAGATAGTCCAAGTACACGTTAGCTAACCTAGATAGTCCAAGTGCCCGCTAGGTAACCTCCATTGTCCAAGTGCCCGCTAGGTAACCTCCATAGTCCAAGTGCCCGTTCGTTAACCTAGATAGTCCAAGTTCCTGTTTGCTAACCTACATATTCAGAGTGCCCGTTCGTTAACCTAGATAGTTCAAGTGCCCGCTAGGTAACCTAGACAGTCCAAGTGCCTGCTAGGTAACCTACATAGTCCAAGTGCCCGTTTGCTAACCTTGACCGTCAAAGGGCCCGCTAGTTAACCTACATAGTCCAAGGGCCCGCTAGTTAACCTAGATAGTCCAAGTGTCCGCTAGGGAACCTAGATAGTCCATGTACCCGTTAGCTAACCTAGATAGTCCAAGTGCCCGCTTGTTAACCTACATAGTCCAAGTGTCCGAAAGGGAACCTACGTATTCCAAGTGCCCATTTGGGCACCTAGATAGTCCAGGTGCCCATAAGGAACCTATATCGTCCAAGTGCCCTCTAGGGAACCTACATAGTCAAAGTGCCCGCTAGGGAACCTGCATTGTACAAGTGCCCTCTAGTTAACCTAGATAGTCCAAGTGCCCGCTAGGTAACCTAGATAGTCCAAGGGCCCGCTAGTTAACCTACATAGTCCAAGTGCCCGATAGGGAACCTACATAGTCCAAGTGCCCAATGAGGAACCTACATAGTCCAAGTGCCCGATAGGGAATCTTCATATTCCAAGTGCCCTTTAGGGAACCCAGATAGTCCAAGTGCCCATAGGGAACCTACATAGTCCAAGTGCCCTCTAGGGAAGCTACATATTCATAGTGCCCGCTAGGGAACCTGCATTGTCCAAGTGCCCGCTAGTTAACCTAGATCGTCCAAGTGTCCGCTAGTAAACCTACATTGTCCAAGTTCCCCTTAGGTAACCTAGATAGGCCAAGTGCCCGCTAGTTAACCTACATAGTACAATGGCCCTCTAGTTGACCTAGATAGTCCAAGTGCCCGCTAGGTAACCTAGATATTCCATGTTCCGGTTTGCTAACCTAGATAGTCCAAGTGCCCGCTAGTTAACCTACATAGTCCAAGTGCCCACTAGGTAACTTAGACAGTTCAAGTGCCCGCTAGGTTACCTGCATGTTCCAAGTGCCCATTAGGTAACCTACATAATCCAAGTGCCCGCTAGGTAACCTACATAGTCCAAGAGCCCGCTAGGTAACCTAGATAGTCCAAGTAATCGTTAGCTAACCTAGATAGTCCAAGTGCCCGCTAGGTAACCTCCATAGTCCAAGAGCCCGCTAGGTAACCTCCATATTCCAAGTGCCCGTTCGTTAACCTAGATAGTCCAAGTTCCTGTTAGCTAACCTACATAGTCCAAGTGCACATTCGTTAACTTAGATAGTTCAAGTGCCCGCTAGGTAACCTACATAGTCCAAGTGCCCGTTTGCTAACCTAGATCGTCAAAGGGCCCGCTAGTTAACCTACATAGTCCAAGGGCCCGCTAGTTAACCTAGATAGTCCAAGTGCCCGCTAGTTAACCTACATTGTCCAAGTCCATGATGGGGAACCTACATAGTCCAAGTATCCGCTAGGTAACCTACATTGTCCAAATGCCCGCTAGTAACGTACATAGTCCAAGTGCCCGTTAGGTAACCTAGATAGTCCAAATGCCCGCTAGGGAAACTACATAGTCCAAATGCCCGCTAGAAACCTACATAGTCCAAGTGCAAGAAGGGAACCTATATAATCCAAGTGCCCGCTAGGGAACCTACATAGTCCAAATGCCCTTTAGGTAACCTAGATAGTCCAAATGCCCGCTAGGATACCCACATAGTCCAAGTGTCCGCGAGGTAACCTACATAGTCCAAGTGCCCATTCATTCACCTAGATTGTCCAAGTGCCCACTAGGTAACCTAGACTGTGCAAGTGCCCGCTTGGTTACCTACATAGTCCAAGTGCCCGTTCGTTAACCTAGATAGTACAAGTGCCCGCTAGTTGACCTACATAGTCCAATTTCCCGTTAGGTAACCTAGATAGTCCAAGTGCTCGCTAGGTAACTTACATAGTCCAAGTACTCACTAGGTAACCTAGATATTCCAAGTTCCTTTTAGCTAACCTAGATAGTCCAAGTGCCCGCTAGGAAACCTACATAGTCCAACTGCCCATTCGTTAACCTAGATAGTCCAAGTGCCCGCTAGGTAACCTACATAGTCCAAGTGCCCGCTAGGTAACCTATATAGTCCAAGTACCCGTTAGCTAACCTAGATAGTCCAAGTGCCCGCTAGGTAACCTCCATAGTCCAAGTGCCCTCTAGGTAACCTCCATAGTCCAAGTGCCCGTTCGTTATCCTAGATAGTCCAAGTTCCTGTTAGCTAACCTACATAGTCCAAGTGCCCGTTCGTTAACCTAGAGAGTTCAAGTGCCCGCTAGGTAACCTAGACAGTCCAAGTGCCTGTTAGGTAACCTACATAGTCCAAGTGCCCGTTTGCTAACCTAGATCGTCAAAGGGCCCGCTAGTTAACCTACATAGTCCAAGGGCCCGCTAGTTAACCTAGATAGTCCAAGTGCCCGCTAGTTAACCTACATTGTCCAAGTCCATGATGGGGAACCTACATAGTCCAAGTATCCGCTAGGTAACCTACATAGTCCAAATGCCCGCTAGTAACGTACATAGTCCAAGTGCCCGTTAGGTAACCTAGATAGTCCAAATGCCCGCTAGGGAACCCACATAGTCCAAGTGCCCGTTAGAGGACTTACATAGTCAAAGCCCTGCTAGGGAACCTACATAGTCCAAGTGCCCGCTAGGGAACCTAGATAGTCCAAGTGCCCGCTAGGTAACCTAGATAGTCCAAGTGCCCGCTAGTTAACCTATATAGTCCAAGGGCCCGCTGAGGAACCTACATAGACCAAGTGTCCGAAAGGGAACCTATGTATTCCAAGTGCCCATTAGGGCACCTAGATAGTCCAAGTGCCCATAGGGAACCTATATCGTCCTAGTGCCCTCTAGGGAACCTACATAGTCAAAGTGCCCGCTAGGGAACCTGCATTGTACAAGTGCCCTCTAGATAACCTAGATAGTCCAAGTGCCCGCTAGGTAACCTAGATAGTCCAAGGGCCCGCTAGTTAACTTACATAGTCCAAGTGCCCGATAGGGAACCTACATAGTCCAAGTGCCCAATGAGAAACCTACATAGTCCAAGTGCCCGATAGGGAATCTTCATATTCCAAGTGCCCGTTAGGGAACCCAGATAGTCCAAGTGCACATAGGGAACCTACATAGTCCAAGTGCCCTCTAGGGAAGCTACATATTCATAGTGCCCGCTAGGGAACCTGCATTGTCCAAGTGCCCGCTAGTTAACCTAGATAGTCAAAGTGCCCGCTAGTTAACCTAAGTAGTACAAATGTCCGATAGGGATCCTACATAGTCCAAGTGCCCGCTAGGTAACCTAGATATTCCAAGTTCCGGTTTGCTAACCTAGATAGTCCTAGTGCCCGCTAGGTAACCTACATAGTCCAAGTGCCCATTCGTTAACCTAGATAGTCCAAGTGCCCGCTAGGTAACCTATACTGTCCAAGTGCCCGCTAGGTTACCTACATAGTCCAAGTGCACGTTCGTTAACTTAGATAGTCCAAGTGGCGCTAGGTAACCTACATAGTCCAAGGGCCACTAGGTAACCTATAGTCCAAGTGCCCTCTAGGTAACCTACATATTCCAAGTTCCCGCTAGGTAACCTAGATAGTCAAAGTGCCCGTTACCTAACCTAGATAGTCCAAGTGCCCGTGAGGTTACCTACATAGTCCACGTGCCCGTTCGTTAACCTAGATAGTCCAATTGCCCGCTAGGTAACCTACATAGTCCAAGAGCCGGCTAGGTAACCTTTAGAATCCAAGTGCCCGCTAGGTAATCTAGATAGTCTAAGTGCCCGTTAGGTAACCTAGAGAGTCCAAGTGCCCGCTAGTTAACCTACATAATCCAAGTGCCCGCTAGGTAACTTAGACAGTTCAAGTGCCCGCTAGGTTACCTGCATAGTCCAAGTGCCCGTTAGATAACCTAGATAGTCCAAGTGCCCGCTAGGTACGTAGATAGTCCAAGTACACGTTAGCTAACCTAGATAGTCCAAGTGCCCGCTAGGTAACCTCCATAGTCCAAGTGCCCGCTAGGTAACCTCCATAGTCCAAGTGCCCGTTCGTTAACCTAGATAGTCCAATTGCCCGCTAGGTAACCTACATAGTGCAAGAGCCGGCTAGGTAACTTTTAGAATCCAAGTGCCCGCTAGGTAATCTAGATAGTCTAAGTGCCCGTTAGGTAACCTAGATAGTCCAAGTACCCGCTAGTTAACCTACATAATCCAAGTGCCCGCTAGGTAACTTAGACAGTTCAACTGCCCGCTAGGTTACCTGCATAGTCCAAGTGCCCGTGAGATAACCTAGATAGTCCAAGTGCCCGCTAGGTAATCTAGATAGTCCAAGTACACGTTAGCTAACCTAGATAGTCCAAGTGCCCGCTAGGTAACCTCCATTGTCCAAGTGCCCGCTAGGTAACCTCCATAGTCCAAGTGCCCGTTCGTTAACCTAGATAGTCCAAGTTCCTGTTTGCTAACCTACATAGTCAGAGTGCCCGTTCGTTAACCTAGATAGTTCAAGTGCCCGCTAGGTAACCTAGACAGTCCAAGTGCCTGCTAGGTAACCTACATAGTCCAAGTGCCCGTTTGCTAACCTTGACCGTCAAAGGGCCCGCTAGTTAACCTACATAGTCCAAGGGCCCGCTAGTTAACCTAGATAGTCCAAGTGTCCGCTAGGGAACCTAGATAGTCCATGTACCCGTTAGCTAACCTAGATAGTCCAAGTGCCCGCTTGTTAACCTACATAGTCCAAGTGTCCGAAATGGAACCTACGTATTCCAAGTGCCCATTAGGGCACCTAGATAGTCCAGGTGCCCATAAGGAACCTATATCGTCCAAGTGCCCTCTAGGGAACCTACATAGTCAAAGTGCCCGCTAGGGAACCTGCATTGTACAAGTGCCCTCTAGTTAACCTAGATAGTCCAAGTGCCCGCTAGGTAACCTAGATAGTCCAAGGGCCCGCTAGTTAACCTACATAGTCCAAGTGCCCGATAGGGAACCTACATAGTCCAAGTGCCCTCTAGGGAAGCTACATATTCATAGTGCCCGCTAGGGAACCTGCATTGTCCAAGTGCCCGCTAGTTAACCTAGATCGTCAAATTGTCCGCTAGTAAACCTACATAGTCCAAGTTCCCGTTAGGTAACCTAGATAGGCCAAGTGCCCGCTAGTTAACCTACATAGTACAATGGCCCTCTAGTTGACCTAGATAGTCCAAGTGCCAGCTAGTTAACCTAGATAGTCAAAGTGCCCGCTAGTTAACCTAAGTAGTACAAATGTCTGATAGGGATCCTACATAGTCCAAGTGCCCGCTAGGTAACCTAGATATTCCATGTTCCGGTTTGCTAACCTAGATAGTCCAAGTGCCCGCTAGTTAACCTACATAGTCCAAGTGCCCACTAGGTAACTTAGACAGTTCAAGTGCCCGCTAGGTTACCTGCATGTTCCAAGTGCCCGTTAGGTAACCTACATAATCCAAGTGCCCGCTAGGTAACCTACATAGTCCAAGAGCCCGCTAGGTAACCTAGATAGTCCAAGTAATCGTTAGCTAACCTAGATAGTCCAAGTGCCCGCTAGGTAACCTCCATAGTCCAAGAGCCCGCTAGGTAACCTCCATAGTCCAAGTGCCCGTTCATTAACCTAGATAGTCCAAGTTCCTGTTAGCTAACCTACATAGTCCAAGTGCACATTCGTTAACCTAGATAGTTCAAGTGCCCGCTAGGTAACCTACATAGTCCAAGTGCCCGTTTGCTAACCTAGATCGTCAAAGGGCCCGCTAGTTAACCTACATAGTCCAAGGGCCCGCTAGTTAACCTAGATAGTCCAAGTGCCCGCTAGTTAACCTACATTGTCCAAATGCCCGCTAGTAACGTACATAGTCCAAGTGCCCGTTAGGTAACCTAGATAATCCAAATGCCCGCTAGGGAAACTACATAGTCCAAATGCCCGCTAGAAACCTACATAGTCCAAGTGCAAGAAGGGAACCTACATAATCCAAGTGCCCGCTAGGGAACCTACATAGTCCAAATGCCCTTTAGGTAACCTAGATAGTCCAAATGCCCGCTAGGATACCCACATAGTCCAAGTGTCCGCGAGGTAACCTACATAGTCCAAGTGCCCATTCATTCACCTAGATTGTCCAAGTGCCCACTAGGTAACCTAGACTGTGCAAGTGCCCGCTTGGTTACCTACATAGTCCAAGTGCCCGTTCGTTAACCTAGATAGTACAAGTGCCCGCTAGTTGACCTACATAGTCCAATTTCCCGTTAGGTAACCTAGATAGTCCAAGTGCTCGCTAGGTAACTTACATAGTCCAAGTACTCAATAGGTAACCTAGATATTCCAAGTTCCTTTTAGCTAACCTAGATAGTCCAAGTGCCCGCTAGGTAACCTACATAGTCCAACTGCCCATTCGTTAACCTAGATAGTCCAAGTGCCCGCTAGATAACCTAGACTGTCCAAGTGCCCGCTAGGTTACCTACATAGTCCAAGTACCCGTTCGTTAACCTAGATAATCCAATTGCCCGCTAGGTAACCTACATAGTCCCATCGCCCGCTAGGTAACCTAGATAGTCCAAGTGCCCCTTAGGTAACCTAGATAGTCCAAATGCCCGCTAGGTAACCTACATAGTCCAATTGCCCGCTAGAAAACCTAGATAGTCCAAGTGCCCACTAGGTAACCTAGATAGTCCAAGTGCCCGCTAAGTAACCTACAAAGTCCAAGTGCCTGCTAGGTAATCTATATAGTCCAAATGCCCGCTAGGGCACACACATAGTTCAAGTGCCCGCTAATTTACCTATACAGTCCAAGTATCCGTTAGCCCACCTAGATAGTCCAAGGGTCAACTAGTTAACCTACATAGCCCAGGGCCCGCAAGTTAACCTAGATAGTCCTATTGCACGTTAGTTAACCTAGATAGTCCAAGTGCCCACTAGGGGACGCACATAGTCCAAGTGGCCGCTAGGTAACCTAGATAGTCCAGTGCCTGCTAAGATATGTACATAGTCCAAGTGCCCGCTAGGTAACCTAGATAGTCTAAGTGCCTGCTAGTTAACCTAGATAGTCCACGTGCCCGCTAGTAAACCTAGATACTCCAAGTGCCCGCTAGTTAACCTAGATCGTCCAAGTGCCCGCTAGTTAACCTACATAATCCAAGTGCCCGCTAGGGAACCTACATAGTCCAAATGCCCGTTAGGTAACCTAGATAGTCCAAATGCCCGCTAGGATACCCACATAGTCCAAGTGTCCGCGAGGTAACCTACATAGTTCAAGTGCCCATTCATTCACCTAGATTGTCCAAGTGCCCGCTAGGTAACCTAGACTGTGCAAGTGCCCGCTTGGTTACCTACATAGTCCAAGTGCCCGTTCGTTAACCTAGATAGTACAAGCGCCCGCTAGTTGACCTACATAGTCCAAGTTCCCGTTAGGTAATCTAGATAGTCCAAGTGCTCGCTAGGTAACTTACATAGTCCAAGTACCCACTAGGTAACCTAGATATTCCAAGTTCCTTTTAGCTAACCTAGATATTCCAAGTGCCCGCTAGGTAACCTACATAGTCCAACTGCCCATTCGTTAACCTAGATAGTCCAAGTGCCCGCTAGATAACCTAGACTGTCCAAGTGCTCGCTAGGTTACCTACATAGTCCAAGTACCCGTTCGTTAACCTAGATAATCCAATTGCCCGCTAGGTAACCTACATAGTCCCAGCGCCCGCTAGGTAACCTAGATAGTCCAAGTGCCCCTTAGGTAACCTAGATAGTCCAAATGCCCGCTAGGTAACCTACATAGTCCAATTGCCCGCTAGAAAACCTAGATAGTCCAAGTGCCCGCTAGGTAACCTAGATAGTCCAAGTGCCCGCTAGGTAACCTACAAAGTCCAAGTGCCTGCTAGGTAATCTATATAGTCCAAATGCCCGCTAGGGCACCCACATAGTTCAAGTGCCCGCTAATTTACCTATACAGTCCAAGTATCCGTTAGCCCACCTAGATAGTCCAAGGGTCAACTAGTTAACCTACATAGCCCAGGGCCCGCAAGTTAACATAGATAGTCCTATTGCACGTTAGTTAACCTAGATAGTCCAAGTGCCCACTAGGGGACGCACATAGTCCAAGTGGCCGCTAGGTAACCTAGATAGTCCAGTGCCTGCTAAGATATGTACATAGTCCAAGTGCCCGCTAGGTAACCTAGATAGTCTAAGTGCCCGCTAGTTAACCTAGATAGTCCACGTGCCCGCTAGTAAACCTAGATACTCCAAGTGCCCGCTAGTTAACCTAGATCGTCCAAGTGCCCGCTAGTTAACCTACATAGTCCAAGGGCCCGCTAGTTAACCTACATAATCTAAGTGCCCGCTAGGTAACCTAGATAGTCCAAGTTCCTGTTAGCTAACCTAGATAGTCCAAGTGCCCGCTATGTAACCTACATAGTCCAAGGGCACGCTCGTTAACCTTGTTCGTCCAAGTGTCAGCTAGTTAACCTAGATAGTCAAAGTGCCCGCTATTTACCTAGATAGTCCAAGTGCCCGCTAGGTAACCTACATAGTTCTAGCGCCCACTAGTTAACCTACATAGTCCAAGTGCCTGCTAGGTAACCTACATAGTCCAAATGCCCGCTAGTAACCTACATAGTCCAAGTGCAAGAAGGGAACCTACAAAATCCATGTGCCCACTAGGGAACCTACATAGTCCAAATGCCCGTTAGTTAACCTAGATAGTCCAAATGCCCGCTATGGTACCCACATAGTCCTAGTGCCCACTAGGGAACCTACATAGTCCAAGTGCACGCTAGGGAACCTGCATCGTTCAAGTGCCCGCTAGTTAACCTAGATAGTCCAAGTTCCTGTTAGCTAACCTACATAGTCCAAGTACCCGTTCGTTAACCTAGAGAGTTCAAGTGCCCGCTAGGTAACCTAGATAGTCCAAGGGCCCGCTAGTTAACTTACATAGTCCAAGTGCCCGTTCGTTAACCTAGATAGTCCAAGTGCCCGATAGGTAACCTAGACAGTCCAAGTGCCTGCTAGGTAACCTACATAGTCCAAGTGCCCGTTCGTTAACCTAGATAGTCCAAGTGCCCGCTAGTTAACCTACATAGTCCAAGTGGCCGCTACGTAACTTACATAGTCCAAATGCCCTCTAGTAACCTACATAGTCCAAGTGCAAGAAGGGAACCTACATAATCCAAGTGCCCGCTAGGGAACCTACATAGTCCAAATGCCCGTTAGGTAACCCAGATAGTCCAAGTTCCTGTTAGCTAACCTACATAGTCCAAGTGCCTGTTCGTTAACCTAGATAGTCCAAGTGCCTGCTAGGTAACCTACATAGTCCAAGTGCCCGCTGGTTAACTTAAACAGTCCAAGTACCCGCTAGGTTACCTGCATAGTCCAAGTGCCCGTTAGGTAACCTAGATAGTCCATGTGCCCGCTAGGTAACCTACATAGTCCAAGTACCCGCTAGGTAACCTAGATAGTCCAAGTACCCGTTAGCTAACCTAGATAGTCCAAGTGCCCGCTAGGTAACCTCCATAGTCCAAGTGCCCTCTAGGTAACCTCCATAGTCCAAGTGCCCGTTCGTTAACCTAGATAGTCCAAGTTCCTGTTAGCTAACCTACATAGTCCAAGTACCCGTTCGTTAACCTAGAGAGTTCAAGTGCCCGCTCGGTAACCTAGATAGTCCAAGGGCCCGCTAGTTAACTTACATAGTTCAAGTGCCCGATAGGGAACCTACATAGTCCAAGTGCCCAATGAGGAACCTACATAGTCCAAGTGCCCGATAGGGAATCTTCATATTCCAAGTGCCCGTTAGGGAACCCAGATAGTCCAAGTGCCCATAGGGAACCTACATAGTCCAAGTGCCCTCTAGGGAAGCTACATATTCATAGTGCCCGCTAGGGAACCTGCATTGTCCAAGTGCCCGCTAGTTAACCTAGATAGTCAAAGTGCCCGCTAATTAACCTAAGTAGTACAAATGTCCGATAGGGATCCTACATGGTCCAAGTGCCCGCTAGGTAACCTACATAGTCCAAATGCCCGCTAGTAACCTACATAGTCCACGTGCAAGAAGGGAACCTACATAATCCAAGTGCCCACTAGGGAACCTACATAGTCCAAATGCCCGTTAGGTAACCTAGATAGACCAAATGCCCGCTAGGGTACCCACATAGTCCAAGTGCCCGCTACGGTACCTGCATCGTACAAGTGCCCGCTAGTTAACCTAGATAGTCCAAGTTCCTGTTAGCTAACCTACATAGTCCAAGTACCCGTTCGTTAACCTAGAGAGTTCAAGTGCCCGCTCGGTAACCTAGATAGTCCAAGGGCCCGCTAGTTAACTTACATAGTTCAAGTGCCCGATAGGGAACCTACATAGTCCAAGTGCCCAATGAGGAACCTACATAGTCCAAGTGCCCGATAGGGAATCTTCATATTCCAAGTGCCCGTTAGGGAACCCAGATAGTCCAAGTGCCCATAGGGAACCTACATAGTCCAAGTGCCCTCTAGGGAAGCTACATATTCATAGTGCCCGCTAGGGAACCTGCATTGTCCAAGTGCCCGCTAGTTAACCTAGATAGTCAAAGTGCCCGCTAATTAACCTAAGTAGTACAAATGTCCGATAGGGATCCTACATGGTCCAAGTGCCCGCTAGGTAACCTACATAGTCCAAATGCCCGCTAGTAACCTACATAGTCCACGTGCAAGAAGGGAACCTACATAATCCAAGTGCCCACTAGGGAACCTACATAGTCCAAATGCCCGTTAGGTAACCTAGATAGACCAAATGCCCGCTAGGGTACCCACATAGTCCAAGTGCCCGCTACGGTACCTGCATCGTACAAGTGCCCGCTAGTTAACCTAGATAGTCCAAGTTCCTGTTAGCTAACCTACATAGTCCAAGTACCCGTTCGTTAACCTAGAGAGTTCAAGTGCCCGCTCGGTAACCTAGATAGTCCAAGGGCCCGCTAGTTAACTTACATAGTTCAAGTGCCCGATAGGGAACCTACATAGTCCAAGTGCCCAATGAGGAACCTACATAGTCCAAGTGCCCGATAGGGAATCTTCATATTCCAAGTGCCCGTTAGGGAACCCAGATAGTCCAAGTGCCCATAGGGAACCTACATAGTCCAAGTGCCCTCTAGGGAAGCTACATATTCATAGTGCCCGCTAGGGAACCTGCATTGTCCAAGTGCCCGCTAGTTAACCTAGATAGTCAAAGTGCCCGCTAATTAACCTAAGTAGTACAAATGTCCGATAGGGATCCTACATGGTCCAAGTGCCCGCTAGGTAACCTACATAGTCCAAATGCCCGCTAGTAACCTACATAGTCCACGTGCAAGAAGGGAACCTACATAATCCAAGTGCCCACTAGGGAACCTACATAGTCCAAATGCCCGTTAGGTAACCTAGATAGACCAAATGCCCGCTAGGGTACCCACATAGTCCAAGTGCCCGCTACGGTACCTGCATCGTACAAGTGCCCGCTAGTTAACCTAGATAGTCCAAGTTCCTGTTAGCTAACCTACATAGTCCAATTGCCCATTCGTTAACCTAGATAGCCCAAGTGCCCGCTAGGTAACCTACATAGTCCAAGGGCCCGCTAGGTAACCTACATAATCCAAGTGCCCGCTAGGTAACTTAGATAGTCCAAGTGCCCGTTAGCTAACCTAGAGAGTCCAAGTGCCCGCTAGGTTACCTACATAGTCCAAGTGCCCGTCCGTTAACCTAGATAGTTCAAGTACCCGCTAGGTAACCTAGATCATCCTAGGGCCCCTAGTTAGCCTACATAGTCCAAGTGCCCGCTAGGTAACCTAGATAATCCAAGTGCCCGTTCGGTAACCTAGATAGTCCAAGTGCCCTTTAGGGAACCTAGATAGTCCAAGGGCAGCTAGTAAACCTACATAGTCCATGGGCCCGCTAGTTAACCTACATAGTGCAAGTGTCCGCTAGTTTACCTACATATTCCAAGTGCCCGCTAGTTAAACTGCATAATCTAAGTGCCCGTTAGCTAACCTAGATAGTCCAAGGGCCCGCTAGTTGACCTACATAGTCCAAGTGCGAGCTAGGTAACCTAGATAGTACATGTGCCCGCTAGGGAACCTAGATAGTCCAAGTGCCTGTTCGTTAACCTAGATAGTCCAAGTGCCCGCTAGGTAACCTACACTGTGCAAGTTCCCGCTGGGTTACCTACATAGTCCAAGTGCCCGTTCGTTAACCTAGATAGTCCATGGGCCCGCTAGTTGACCTACATAGTCCAAGTGCGAGCTAGGTAACCTAGAAAGTAAAAGTGCCCGCTAGTGAACCTAGATAGTCAAAGTGCCTGCTCGATAACCTAGATAGTCCAAGTGCCCGCTATGTAACCTAGACTGTCCAAGTGCCCGCTAGGTTACCTACATAGTCCAAGTGCCCGTTCGTTAACCTAGATAGTCCCAGTGCCCGCTAGGAAACCTACATAGTCCAAGGGCCCGCTAGGTAACCTAGATAGTCCAAGTGCCCGCTAGGTATCCTGGAGTCCAAGTGCTCGCTAGTTAACCTACATAGTCCAAGTGCCCGCTATGTAACCTAGTTGGTGAAAGTCCCCGTTAGGTAACCTAGATAGTCCAAGTGCCCGCTAGGTAACTTACATTGTCCAGGTTCCCGCTAGGTAACCTAGATAGTCCAAGTTTCCGTTACCTAACCTAGATAGTCCAAGTGCCCTCTAGGCAACCTACATAGTCCAAGAGCCCGATCGTTAACCTAGAAGTCCAAGTGCCCGCTAGGTAACCTAGACAGTCCAAGTGCCCGCTAGGTTACCTACATACTCCAAGGGCCCGGTAGTTAACCTAGATAGTCCAAGTGCCCACTAGGTTACCTACATAGTCCAAGTGCCCGCTATGAAACCTATATAGTGCAAGTGACCTTTAGGGAACCTAGATAGTACAAGGGCCCGCTAGTAAACCTACATAGTCCATGGGCCCGCTAGTTAACCTACATAGTGCAAGTGTCCGCTAGTTAACCTACATAATCTAAGTGCCCGTTAGCAAACCTAGATAGTCCAAGGGCCCGCTAGTTGACCTACATAATCCAAGTGACAGCTAGGTAACCTAGATAGTACAAGTGCCCGCTAGGGAAAATAGATAGTCCAAGTGCCCACTATGTAACCTAGACTGTCCAAGTGTCCGCTAGGTTACCTACATAGTCCAAGTGCCCGTTCGTTAACCTAGATAGTCCCAGTGCCCGCTAGGAAACCTACATAGTCCAAGGGCCCGCTAGGTAACCTAGATAGTCCAAGTGCCCGCTAGGTATCCTGGAGTCCAAGTGCTCGCTAGTTAACCTACATAGTCCAAGTGCCCGCTATGTAACCTAGTTGGTGAAAGTCCCCGTTAGGTAACCTAGATAGTCCAAGTGCCCGCTAGGTAACTTACATTGTCCAGGTTCCCTCTAGGTAACCTAGATAGTCCAAGTTTCCGTTACCTAACCTACATAGTCCAAGTGCCCGCTATGTAACCTATATAGTCCAAGTGACCTTTAGGGAACCTAGATAGTAAAAGGGCCCGCTAGTAAACCTACATAGTCCATGGGCCCGCTAGTTAACCTACATAGTGCAAGTGTCCGCTAGTTAACCAACATATTCCAAGTGCCCGCTAGTTAACCTACATAATCTAAGTGCCCGTTAGCAAACTTAGATAGTCCAAGGGCCCGCTAGTTGACCTACATAATCCAAGTGACAGCTAGGTAACCTAGATAGTACAAGTGCCCGTTCGTTAACCTAGATAATCCAAGTGCCCGCTAGGTAACCTAGACAGTCCAAGTGCCCGTTAGTTAACCTACATAGTCCAAGTGCCCGCTAGGGAACCTACATAGTCCATGGGCCAGCTAGTTAACCTACATCGTCCAAGGGCCCGCTAGTTAACCTAGATAGTCTAAGTGCCCGCTAGTTAACCTACATAGTCCATTTGCCCGCTAGGTAACCTAGGCAGTTCAAATGACCACTAGGTTACCTACATAGTCCAAGTGCCTGTTCGTTAACCTCATAGTCCAAGTGCCCGCTAGGTAACCTATATAGTCCAAATGCCCGCTAGGGACCCTAATAATCCAAGTGCCCGCTAGTTACCCTAGATAGACGAAGTGCCGGCTAGGGAACCTTCCTAGTCCAAGTGCCCAATAGGGAACCTACATAGTCCAAGTGCCCGCTAGGTAACCTAGATAGTCCAAGTGCCCGCTAGTTAACCTACATAGTCCAAGTGCCTGCTAGGTAACCTATATAGTCCAAGTGCCCACTAGTTAACCTACATAGTCCAAGTGCCCGTTAGGTAACCTAGATAGCCCAAATGTCCGCTAGGGAACCCACATAGTCGCAGTGCCCGCTAGGGAACTTACATAGTCCAAGGGCCCGTTAGGGAACCTACATAGTCCAAGTGCCCGTTAGTTAACCTAGATAGTCCAAGTGCCCGCTAGGTAACCAAGATAGTCCAACAGCCCGGTAGGTAACCTACATACTCCAAGTACCCGCTAGGTAACATAGATAGTTCAAGTGCCAGCTAGGTAACCTAGATAGTCCAAGTGCCCGCTAGGTAACCTACAAAGTCTAAGTGCCGGCTAGGTAATCTATATAGTCCAAATGCCCGCTAGGGAGCCTACATAACCCAAATGCCCGCTAGGTAACCTAGATAGTCAAGAGCCCGCTAGGTAACCTACATAGTCCTAGTGCCCCCTAGTTAACCTACATTCTCCAAGTGCCCGATAGGGAACCTACATAGTCCAAGTCCCAGCTAGGTAACCTACATAGTCCAAATGTCCTCTAGATAACCCACATAGTCCAAGTGCCCGCTAGGGAACTTACATAGTCCAAGGGCCCGCTAGGGAACCTACATAGTCCATGTGCCCATTAGTTAACCTAGATAGTTCAAGTGCCCGCTAGGTAACCTAGATAGTCCAACAGCCCGCTTGGTAACCTACATACTCCAAGAACCCGCTAGGCAATGTAGATAGTTCAAGTGCCAGCTAGGTAACCTAGATAGTCCAAGTGCCCGCTAGGTAACCTACAAAGTCTAAGTGCCCGCTAGGTTATCTATATAGTCCAAATGCCCGCTAGGGAGCCTACATAATCCAAATGCCCGCTAGGTAACCTAGACAGTCCAAGTGCCCGCTAGGTTACCTACATACTCCAAGGGCCCGGTAGTTAACCTAGATAGTCCAAGTGCCCACTAGGTTACCTACATAGTCCAAGTGCCCGCTATGAAACCTATATAGTCCAAGTGACCTTTAGGGAACCTAGATAGTACAAGGGCCCGCTAGTAAACCTACATAGTCCATGGGCCCGCTAGTTAACCTACATAGTGCAAGTGTCCGCTAGTTAACCTACATATTCCAAGTGCCCGCTAGTTAACCTACATAATCTAAGTGCCCGTTAGCAAACCTAGATAGTCCAAGGGCCCGCTAGTTGACCTACATAATCCAAGTGACAGCTAGGTAACCTAGATAGTACAAGTGCCCGCTAGGGAAAATAGATAGTCCAAGTGCCCACTATGTAACCTAGACTGTCCAAGTGTCCGCTAGGTTACCTACATAGTCCAAGTGCCCGTTCGTTAACCTAGATAGTCCCAGTGCCCGCTAGGAAACCTACATAGTCCAAGGGCCCGCTAGGTAACCTAGATAGTCCAAGGGCCCGCTAGTTGACCTACATAATCCAAGTGACAGCTAGGTAACCTAGATAGTACAAGTGCCCGTTCGTTAACCTAGATAATCCAAGTGCCCGCTAGGTAACCTAGACAGTCCAAGTGCCCGTTAGTTAACCTACATAGTCCAAGTGCCCGCTAGGGAACCTACATAGTCCATGGGCCAGCTAGTTAACCTACATCGTCCAAGGGCCCGCTAGTTAACCTAGATAGTCTAAGTGCCCGCTAGTTAACCTACATAGTCCATTTGCCCGCTAGGTTAACTAGGCAGTTCAAATGACCACTAGGTTACCTACATAGTCCAAGTGCCTGTTCGTTAACCTCATAGTCCAAGTGCCCGCTAGGTAACCTATATAGTCCAAATGCCCGCTAGGGACCCTAATAATCCAAGTGCCCGCTAGTTAACCTAGATAGACGAAGTGCCGGCTAGGGAACCTTCCTAGTCCAAGTGCCCAATAGGGAACCTACATAGTCCAAGTGCCCGCTAGGTAACCTAGATAGTCCAAGTGCCCGCTAGTTAACCTACATAGTCCAAGTGCCTGCTAGGTAACCTATATAGTCCAAGTGCCCACTAGTTAACCTACATAGTCCAAGGTCCCCCTAGGTAACCTACATAGTCCAAATGCCCGCTAGTTAACCTACATAGTCCAAGTGCCCGTTAGGTAACCTAGATAGCCCAAATGCCCGCTAGGGAACCCACATAGTCGCAGTGCCCGCTAGGGAACTTACATAGTCCAAGGGCCCGTTAGGGAACCTACATAGTCCAAGTGCCCGTTAGTTAACCTAGATAGTCCAAGTGCCCGCTAGGTAACCAAGATAGTCCAACAGCCCGGTAGGTAACCTACATACTCCAAGTACCCGCTAGGTAACATAGATAGTTCAAGTGCCAGCTAGGTAACCTAGATAGTCCAAGTGCCCGCTAGGTAACCTACAAAGTCTAAGTGCCGGCTAGGTAATCTATATAGTCCAAATGCCCGCTAGGGAGCCTACATAACCCAAATGCCCGCTAGGTAACCTAGATAGTCAAGAGCCCGCTAGGTAACCTACATAGTCCTAGTGCCCCCTAGTTAACCTACATTCTCCAAGTGCCCGATAGGGAACCTACATAGTCCAAGTCCCAGCTAGGTAACCTACATAGTCCAAATGTCCTCTAGATAACCCACATAGTCCAAGTGCCCGCTAGGGAACTTACATAGTCCAAGGGCCCGCTAGGGAACCTACATAGTCCATGTGCCCGTTAGTTAACCTAGATAGTTCAAGTGCCCGCTAGGTAACCTAGATAGTCCAACAGCCCGCTTGGTAACCTACATACTCCAAGAACCCGCTAGGCAATGTAGATAGTTCAAGTGCCAGCTAGGTAACCTAGATAGTCCAAGTGCCCGCTAGGTAACCTACAAAGTCTAAGTGCCCGCTAGGTTATCTATATAGTCCAAATGCCCGCTAGGGAGCCTATATAATCCAAATGCCCGCTAGGTAACCTAGATAGTCAAGGGCCCGCTAGGTAACCTACATAGTCCTAGTGCCCCCTAGTTAACCTACATTCTCCATGTGCCCGATAGGGAACCTACATAGTCCAAGTGCCAGCTAGGTAACCTACATAGTCCAAATGCCCTCTAGTTAACCCACATAGTCCAAGTGCCAGGTAGGGAACTTACAAAATCCAAGGGCCAGCTAGGTAACCTAGATAGTCCAAGTGCCCGCTAGGTAACCTACAAAATCTAAGTGCCCGCTAGGTTATCTATATAGTCCAAATGCCCGCTAGGGAACCTACATAGTCCAAGTGCCTGCTAGGTAACCTAGATAGTCCAAGTGCCCTCTAGTTAACCTACATAGTCCAAGGGTCCACTAGTTAACCTACATAATCCAAGGTCCGCTAGTTAACCTAGACAGTCCAAGTGCTCGCTAGTTAACCTACATAGAACAAGGGCCCGCTAGTTGACCTAGATAGTCCAAGTGCCCGCTAGTTAACCTAGATAGTCCAAGTGCCCGCTAGGTAACCTAAGTAGTCCAAATGTCCGATAGGGATCCTACATAGTCCAATTGACTGCTAGTTAACCTACACAGTCCAAGTGCCCGTTCGTTAAACTAGATAGTCCAAGTGCCCGCTAGGTAACCTAGAGTCCAAGTGTTCGCTAGTTATCCTACATAGTCCAAGTGCCCGCTATGTAACCTAGATAGTCAAAGTGCCCGTTAGGTAACCTACATAGTCCAAGTGCCCGCTAGTTAACTTACAATGTCCAAGTTCCCGCTGGGTAACCTAGATAGTCCAGGTGCCCGTTACCTAACCTAGATAGTCCAAGTGCCCGCTAGTTAACCTACATAGTCCAAGTGCCCGTTAGGTAACCTAGATAGCCGAAATGCCCACTAGGGAACACACATAGTCCAAGTGCCCGCTAGGAAACCTACATAGTCCAAGGGCCCGCTAGGGAACTTACATAGTCCAAGGGCCCGTTAGGGAACCTACATAGTCCAAGTGCCCGTTAGTTAGCCTAGATATTCCAAGTGCCCGCTAGGTAACCTAGATAGTCAAACAGCCCGGTAGGTAACCTACATACTCCAAGTACCCGCTAGGTAACATAGATAGTTCAAGTGCCAGCTAGGTAACCTAGATAGTCCAAGTGCCCGCTAGGTAACCTCCATAGTCCAAGTGCCCCCTAGGTAACCTCCATAGTCCAAGTGCCCACTAATTTACCTATATAGTCCAAGTGCCCGCTAGGGAACCTGCATCGTCCAAGTGCCCGCTAGTTAACCTACATAGTCCAAGTGCCCGCTAGTTAACCTAGATATTCCAAGTGCCCGCTAGTTAACCTACATAGTCCAAGGGCCCTCTAGTTAACCTAGATAGTCCATGTGCCCGCTAGAGGACGTACATAGTCCAAGTGCCCGCTAGGTAACCTAGATAGTCTAAGGGCCGTCTAGTTAACCTACATAGTCCAACTGCCCGATAGGGAACCTACATAGTCCAAGTGCCCGCTAAGGGACGAACATAGTCCAAGTGCCCGCTAGGGAATCTGCATAGTCCAAGTGCCCTCTAGGTAACCTAGATAGTCCAAGGGCCCGCTAGTTAACCTACATTGTCCAAGTCCCTGATGAGGAACCTACATAGTCCAAGTATCCGCTAGGTAACCTACATAGTCCAAATGCCCGCTAGTAACGTACATAATCCAAGTGCCCGTTAGGTAACCTAGATAGTCCAAATGCCCGCTAGGGAACCCACATAGTCCAAGTGCCCGTTAGAGAACTAACATAGTCAAAGCCCTGCTAGGGAACCTACATAGTCCAAGTGCCTGCTAGGGAACCTAGATAGTCCAAGTGCCCGCTAGGTAACCTAGATAGTCCAAGTGCCCGCTAGTTAACCTATATAATCCAAGTGCCCGCTGAGGAAACTACATAGACCAAGTGTCCGAAAGGGAACCTACGTATTCCAAGTGCCCATTAGGGCACCTAGATAGTCCAAGTGCCCATAGGGAACCTATATCGTCCAAGTGCCCTCTAGGGAACCTACATAGTCAAAGTGCCCGCTAGGGAACCTGCATTGTACAAGTGCCCTCTAGTTAACCTAGATAGTCCAAGTGCCCGCTAGGTAACCTAGATAGTCCAAGGGCCCGCTAGTTAACCTACATAGTCCAAGTGCCCGATAGGGAACCTCCATAGTCCAAGTGCCCAATGAGGAACCTACATAGTCCAAGTGCCCGATAGGGAATCTTCATATTCCAAGTGCCCGTTAGGAAACCCAGATAGTCCAAGTGCCCATAGGGAACCTATATAGTCCAAGTGCCCTCCAGGGAAGCTACATATTCATAGTGCCCGCTAGGGAACCTGCATTGTCCAAGTTCCCGCTAGTTAACCTAGATAGTCAAAGTGCCCGCTAGTTAACCTAAGTAGTACAAATGTCCGATAAGGATCCTACATAGTCCAAGTGCCCGCTCGGTAACCTAGATATTCCAAGTTCTGGTTTGCTACCCTAGATAGTCCAAGTGCCCGCTTGTTAACCTACATAGTCCAAGTGCCCATTCGTTAACCTAGATAGTCCAAGTGTCCGCTAGGTAACCTATACTGTCCAAGTGCCCGCTAGGTTACCTACATAGTCCAAGTGCACGTTCGTTAACTTAGATAGTCCAAGTCGCGCTAGGTAACCTACATAGTCCAAGGGCCACTAGGTAACCTATAGTCCAAGTGCCCTCTAGGTACCCTACATATTCCAAGTTCCCGCTAGGTAACCTAGATAGTCCAAGTGCCCGTTACCTATCCTAGATAGTCCAAGTGCCCGTTAGGTTACCTATAGTCCACGTGCCCGTTCGTTAACCTAGATAGTCCAATTGCCCGCTAGGTAACCTACATAGTCCAAGAGCCGGCTAGGTAACCTTTAGAATCCAAGTGCCCGCTAGGTAATCTAGATAGTCCAAGTGCCCGTTAGGTAACCTAGATAGTCCAAGTGCCCGCTAGTTAACCTACATAGTCCAAGTGCCCGCTAGGTAACTTAGACAGTTCAAGTGTCCGCTAGGTTACCTGCATATTCCAAGTGCCCGTTAGGTAACCTACATAGTCCAAGTGCCCGCTAGGTAACCTAGATAGTCCAAGTAATCGTTAGCTAACCTAGATAGTCCAAGTGCCCGCTAGGTAACCTCCATAGTCCAAGTGCCCGCTAGGTAACCTCCATAGTCCACGTGCCCGTTCGTTAAACTAGATAGTCCAAATTCCTGTTAGCTAACCTACATAGTCCAAGTGCACATTCGTTAACCTAGATATTTCAAGTTCCCGCTAGGTAACCTACATAGTCCAAGTGCCCGTTTGCTAACCTAGATCGTCAAAGGGCCCGCTAGTTAACCTACATAGTCCAAGGGCCCGCTAGTTAACCTAGATAGTCCAAGTGCCCGCTAGTTAACCTACATTGTCCAAGTCCATGTTGGGGAACCTACATAGTCCAAGTATCCGCTAGGTAACCTACATTGTCCAAATGCCCGCTAGTAACGTACATAGTCCAAGTGCCCGTTAGGTAACCTAGATAGTCCAAATGCCCGCTAGGGAACCTACATAGTCCAAGTGCCCGCTAGGTAACCTACATAGTCCAAATGCCCGCTAGAAACCTACATAGTCCAAGTGCAAGAAGGGAACCTACATAATCCAAGTGCCCGCTAGGAACCTACATAGTCCAAATGCCCGTTAGGTAACCTAGATAGTCCAAATGCCCGCTAGGATACCCACATAGTCCAAGTGTCCGCGAGGTAACCTACATAGTCCACGTGCCCATTCATTAACCTAGATTGTCCAAGTGCCCGCTATGTAACCAAGACTGTGCAAGTGCCCGCTTGGTTACCTACATAGTCCAAGTGCCCGTTCGTTAACCTAGATAGTACAAGTGCCCGCTAGTTGACCTACATAGTCCAAGTTCCCGTTAGGTAACCTAGATAGTCCAAGTGCCCGCTAGGTAACTTACATAGTCCAAGTACTCACTAGGTAACCTAGATATTCCAAGTTCCTTTTAGCTAACCTAGATAGTCCAAGTGCCCGCTAGGTAACCTACATAGTCCAACTGCCCATTCGTTAACCTAGATAGTCCAAGTGCCCGCTAGATAACCTAGACTGTCCAAGTGCCCGCTAGGTTACCTACATAGTCCAAGTACCCGTTCGTTAACCTAGATAATCCAATTGCCCGCTAGGTAACCTACATAGTCCCAGCGCACGCTAGGTAACCTAGATAGTCCAAGTGCCCCTTAGGTAACCTAGATAGTCCAAATGCCCGCTAGGTAACCTACATAGTCCAATTGCCCGCTAGAAAACCTAGATAGTCCAAGTGCCCGCTAGGTAACCTAGATAGTCCAAGTGCCCGCTAGGTAACCTACTAAGTCCAAGTGCCTGCTAGGTAATCTATATAGTCCAAATGCCCGCTAGGGCACCCACATAGTTCAAGTGCCCGCTAATTTACCTATACAGTCCATGTATCCGTTAGCTAACCTAGATAGTCCAAGGGTCAACTAGTTAACCTACATAGCCCAGGGCCCGCTAGTTAACCTAGATAGTCCTATTGCACGTTAGTTAACCTAGATAGTCCAAGTGCCCACTAGGGGACGCACATAGTCCAAGTGGCCGCTAGGTAACCTAGATAGTCCAGTGCCTGCTAAGATATGTACATAGTCCAAGTGCCCGCTAGTAAACCTAGATACTCCAAGTGCCCGCTAGTTAACCTAGATCGTCCAAGTACCCGCTAGTTAACCTACATAGTCCAAGGGCCCGCTAGTTAACCTACAGAGTCTAAGTGCCCGCTAGGTAACCTAGATAGTCCAAGTTCCTGTTAGCTAACCTAGATAGTCCAAGTGCCCGCTATGTAACCTACATAGTCCAAAGGCACGCTCGTTAACCTTGTTCGTCCAAGTGTCCGCTAGTTAACCTAGATAGTCAAAGTGACCGCTATTTAACCTAGATAGTCCAAGTGCCCGCTAGGTAACCTACATAGTTCTAGCGCCCACTAGTTAACCTACATAGTCCAAGTGCCCGCTAGGTTACCTACATAGTCCAAATGCCCGCTAGTAACCTACATAGTCCAAGTGCAAGAAGGGAACCTACATAATCCATGTGCCCGCTAGGGAACCTACATAGTCCAAATGCCCGTTAGTTAACCTAGATAGTCCAAATGCCCGCTATGGTACCCACATAGTCCTAGTGCCCACTAGGGAACCTTCATAGTCCAAGTGCCCGCTAGGGAACCTGCATCGTTCAAGTGCCCGCTAGTTAACCTAGATAGTCCAAGTTCCTGTTAGCTAACCTACATAGTCCAAGTGCCCATTCGTTAACCTAGATAGTCCAAGTGCCCGCTAGGTAACCTACATAGTCCAAGGGCCCGCTAGGTAACCTACATAGTCCAAGTGCCCGTTCGTTAACCTAGATAGTCCAAGTGCCCGCTAGGTAACCTAGACAGTCCAAGTGCCTGCTAGGTAACCTACATTGTCCAAGTGCCCGTTCGTTAACCTAGATAGTCCAAGTGCCCGCTAGTTAACCTACATAGTCCAAGTGGCCGCTAGGTAACTTACATAGTCCAAATGCCCTCTAGTAACCTACATAGTCCAAGTGCAAGAAGGGAACCTACATAATCCAAGTGCCCGCTAGGGAACCTACATAGTCCAAATGCCCGTTAGGTAACCCAGATAGTCCAAGTTCCTGTTAGCTAACCTACATAGTCCAAGTGCCTGTTCGTTAACCTAGATAGTCCAAGTGCCCGCTAGGTAACCTACATAGTCCAAGTGCCCGCTAGGGAACCTGCATCGTCCAGGTGCCCGCTAGGGAACCTGCATAGTCCAAGTGCCCGCTAGTTAACCTAGATAGTCCAATTTCCTGTTAGCTAACCTACATAGTCCAAGTGCCCGTTAGCTAACATAGATAGTCCAAGTGCCTGCTAGGTAGCCTACATAGTCCAAGTGCCCGTTCGTTATCCTAGATAGTCCAAGTGCCCGCTAGGTACCCTAGACAGTCCAAGTGCCTGCTAGGTAACCTACATAGTCCCAGTGCCCGTTTGCTAATCTAGATCGACAAAGTGCCAGCTAATTAACCTTCATAGTCCAATGGCCGCTATTAACCTAGATAGTCCAAGTGCCCGCTAGTTAACCTACATTGTCCAAGTCCCTGATCGGGAACCTACATAGTTCAAGTATCTGCTAGGTAACTTACATAGTCCAAATGCCCGCTAGTAACGTACATAGTCCAAGTGCCCGTTAGGTAACCTAGATAGTCTATATGCCCGCTAGGGAACCCACATAGTCCAAGTGCCCGTTAGAGAACTTACATAGTCAAAGGGCCTGCTAGGGAACCTACATAGTCCAATTGCCCGCTAGGGAACCTTCATAGTCCGAGTGCCTGCTAGGGAACCTACATAGTCCAAGTGCCCTTTGGGGAACCTATATAGTCCAAGTGCCCGATAGGGAACCTAGATAGTCCAAGTACCCGCTAGGTAACCTAGATAGTCCAAGTGCCCGCTAGGTAACCTACAAAGTCCAAGTGCGCGCTTGGTAATCTATATAGTCCAAATGCCCTCTAGGGCACCTACATAGTCCAAGTGCCCGCTAGTTAACCTACATTGTCCAAGTGCCCGATAGGGAACCTACATAGTCCAATTGCCCGCTAGAAAACCTAGATAGTCCCAGTGCCCGCTAGGAAACCTACATAGTCCAAGGGCCCGCTAGGTAACCTAGATAGTCCAAGTGCCCGCTAGGTATCCTGGAGTCCAAGTGCTCGCTAGTTAACCTACATAGTCCAAGTGCCTGCTATGTAACCTAGTTGGTGAAAGTCCCCGTTAGGTAACCTAGATAGTCCAAGTGCCCGCTAGGTAACTTACATTGTCCAGGTTCCCTCTAGGTAACCTAGATAGTCCAAGTTTCCGTTACCTAACCTACATAGTCCAAGTGCCCGCTATGTAACCTATATAGTCCAAGTGATCTTTAGGGAACCTAGATAGTAAAAGGGCCCGCTAGTAAACCTACATAGTCCATGGGCCCGCTATTAACCTACATAGTGCAAGTGTCCGCTAGTTAACCAACATATTCCAAGTGCCCGCTAGTTAACCTACATAATCTAAGTGCCCGTTAGCAAACTTAGATAGTCCAAGGGCCCGCTAGTTGACCTACATAATCCAAGTGACAGCTAGGTAACCTAGATAGTACAAGTGCCCGTTCGTTAACCTAGATAATCCAAGTGCCCGCTAGGTAACCTAGACAGTCCAAGTGCCCGCTAGTTAACCTACATAGTCCAAGTGCCCGCTAGGGAACCTACATAGTCCATGGGCCAGCTAGTTAACCTACATCGTCCAAGGGCCCGCTAGATAACCTAGATAGTCTAAGTGCCCGCTAGTTAACCTACATAGTCCATTTGCCCGCTAGGTAACCTAGGCAGTTCAAATGACCACTAGGTTACCTACATAGTCCAAGTGCCTGTTCGTTAACCTCATAGTCCAAGTGCCCGCTAGGTAACCTATATAGTCCAAATGCCCGCTAGGGACCCTAATAATCCAAGTGCCCGCTAGTTACCCTAGATAGACGAAGTGCCGGCTAGGGAACCTTCCTAGTCCAAGTGCCCAATAGGGAACCTACATAGTCCAAGTGCCCGCTAGGTAACCTAGATAGTCCAAGTGCCCGCTAGTTAACCTACATAGTCCAAGTGCCTGCTAGGTAACCTAGATAGTCCAAGTGCCCACTAGTTAACCTACATAGTCCAAGGTCTCCCTAGGTAACCTACATAGTCCAAATGCCCGCTAGTTAACCTACATAGTCCAAGTGCCCGTTAGGTAACCTAGATAGCCCAAATGCCCGCTAGGGAACCCACATAGTCGCAGTGCCCGCTAGGGAACTTACATAGTCCAAGGGCCCGTTAGGGAACCTACATAGTCCAAGTGCCCGTTAGTTAACCTAGATAGTCCAAGTGCCCGCTAGGTAACCAAGATAGTCCAACAGCCCGGTAGGTAACCTACATACTCCAAGTACCCGCTAGGTAACATAGATAGTTCAAGTGCCAGCTAGGTAACCTAGATAGTCCAAGTGCCCGCTAGGTAACCTACAAAGTCTAAGTGCCGGCTAGGTAATCTATATAGTCCAAATGCCCGCTAGGGAGCCTACATAACCCAAATGCCCGCTAGGTAACCTAGATAGTCAAGAGCCCGCTAGGTAACCTACATAGTCCTAGTGCCCCCTAGTTAACCTACATTCTCCAAGTGCCCGATAGGGAACCTACATAGTCCAAGTCCCAGCTAGGTAACCTACATAGTCCAAATGTCCTCTAGATAACCCACATAGTCCAAGTGCCCGCTAGGGAACTTACATAGTCCAAGGGCCCGCTAGGGAACCTACATAGTCCATGTGCCCATTAGTTAACCTAGATAGTTCAAGTGCCCGCTAGGTAACCTAGATAGTCCAACAGCCCGCTTGGTAACCTACATACTCCAAGAACCCGCTAGGCAATGTAGATAGTTCAAGTGCCAGCTAGGCAACCTAGATAGTCCAAGTGCCCGCTAGGTAACCTACAAAGTCTAAGTGCCCGCTAGGTTATCTATATAGTCCAAATGCCCGCTAGGGAGCCTACATAATCCAAATGCCCGCTAGGTAACCTAGATAGTCAAGGGCCCGCTAGGTAACCTACATAGTCCTAGTGCCCCCTAGTTAACCTACATTCTCCATGTGCCCGATAGGGAACCTACATAGTCCAAGTGCCAGCTAGGTAACCTACATAGTCCAAATGCCCTCTAGTTAACCCACATAGTCCAAGTGCCAGGTAGGGAACTTACAAAATCCAAGGGCCAGCTAGGTAACCTAGATAGTCCAAGTGCCCGCTAGGTAACCTACAAAATCTAAGTGCCCGCTAGGTTATCTATATAGTCCAAATGCCCGCTAGGGAACCTACATAGTCCAAGTGCCTGCTAGGTAACCTAGATAGTCCAAGTGCCCTCTAGTTAACCTACATAGTCCAAGGGTCCACTAGTTAACCTACATAATCCAAGGTCCGCTAGTTAACCTAGACAGTCCAAGTGCTCGCTAGTTAACCTACATAGAACAAGGGCCCGCTAGTTGACCTAGATAGTCCAAGTGCCCGCTAGTTAACCTAGATAGTCCAAGTGCCCGCTAGGTAACCTAAGTAGTCCAAATGTCCGATAGGGATCCTACATAGTCCAATTGACTGCTAGTTAACCTACACAGTCCAAGTGCCCATTCGTTAAACTAGATAGTCCAAGTGCCCGCTAGGTAACCTAGACTGTCCAAGTGCCCGCTAGTTTACCTACATAGTAAAAGTGCCCGTTCATTAACCTAGATAGTCCAAGTGCCCGCTAGGTAACCTAGAGTCCAAGTGTTCGCTAGTTATCCTACATAGTCCAAGTGCCCGCTATGTAACCTAGATAGTCAAAGTGCCCGTTAGGTAACCTAGATAGTCCAAGTGCCCGCTAGTTAACTTACAATGTCCAAGTTCCCACTGGGTAACCTAGATAGTCCAGGTGCCCGTTACCTAACCTAGATAGTCCAAGTGCCCGCTAGTTAACCTACATAGTCCAAGTGCCCGTTAGGTAACCTAGATAGCCGAAATGCCCACTAGGGAACCCACATAGTCCAAGTGCCCGCTAGGAAACCTACATAGTCCAAGGGCCCGCTAGGGAACTTACATAGTCCAAGGGCCCGTTAGGGAACCTACATAGTCCAAGTGCCCGTTAGTTAGCCTAGATAGTCCAAGTGCCCGCTAGGTAACCTAGATAGTCAAACAGCCCGGTAGGTAACCTACATACTCCAAGTACCCGCTAGGTAACATAGATAGTTCAAGTGCCAGCTAGGTAACCTAGATAGTCCAAGTGCCCGCTAGGTAACCTCCATAGTCCAAGTGCCCCCTAGGTAACCTCCATAGTCCAAGTGCCCACTAATTTACCTATATAGTCCAAGTGCCCGCTAGGGAACCTGCATCGTCCAAGTGCCCGCTAGTTAACCTACATAGTCCGAGTGCCCGCTAGTTAACCTTGATATTCCAAGTGCCCGCTAGTTAACCTACATAGTCCAAGGGCCCTCTAGTTAACCTAGATAGTCCATGTGCCCGCTAGAGGACGTACATAGTCCAAGTGCCCACTAGGTAACCTAGATAGTCTAAGGTCCGTCTAGTTAACCTACATAGTCCAACTGCCCGATAGGGAACCTACATAGTCCAAGTGCCCGCTAAGGGACGAACATAGTCCAAGTGCCGCTAGGGAATCTGCATAGTCCAAGTGCCCTCTAGGTAACCTAGATAGTCCAAGGGCCCGCTAGTTAACCTACATTGTCCAAGTCCCTGATGGGGAACCTACATAGTCCAAGTATCCGCTAGGTAACCTACATAGTCCAAATGCCCGCTAGTAACGTACATAATCCAAGTGCCCGTTAGGTAACCTAGATAGTCCAAATGCCCGCTAGGGAACCCACATAGTCCAAGTGCCTGTTAGAGAACTAACATAGTCAAAGCCCTGCTAGGGAACCTACATAGTCCAAGTGCCCGCTAGGGAACCTAGAAAGTCCAAGTGCCCGCTAGGTAACCTAGATAGTCCAAGTGCCCGCTAGTTAACCTATATAATCCAAGTGCCCGCTGAGGAACCTACATAGACCAAGTGTCCGAAAGGGAACCTACGTATTCCAAGTGCCCATTAGGGCACCTAGATAGTCCAAGTGCCCATAGGGAACCTATATCGCCCAAGTGCCCTCTAGGGAACCTACATAGTCAAAGTGCCCGCTAGGGAACCTGCATTGTACAAGTGCCCTCTAGTTAACCTAGATAGTCCAAGTGCCCGCTAGGTAACCTAGATAGTCCAAGGGCCCGCTAGTTAACCTACATAGTCCAAGTGCCCGATAGGGAACCTCCATAGTCCAAGTGCCCAATGAGGAACCTACATAGTCCAAGTGCCCGATAGGGAATCTTCATATTCCAAGTGCCCGTTAGGAAACCCAGATAGTCCAAGTGCCCATAGGGAACCTATATAGTCCAAGTGCCCTCCAGGGAAGCTACATATTCATAGTGCCCGCTAGGGAACCTGCATTGTCCAAGTTCCCGCTAGTTAACCTAGATAGTCAAAGTGCCCGCTAGTTAACCTAAGTAGTACAAATGTCCGATAGGGATCCTACATAGTCCAAGTGCCTGCTAGGTAACCTAGATATTCCAAGTTCCGGTTTGCTACCCTAGATAGTCCAAGTGCCCGCTAGGTAACCTACATAGTCCAAGTGCCCATTCGTTAACCTAGATAGTCCAAGTGCCCGCTAGGTAACCTATACTGTCCAAGTGCCCGCTAGGTTACCTACATAGTCCAAGTGCACGTTCGTTAACTTAGATAGTCCAAGTCGTGCTAGGTAACCTACATAGTCCAAGGGCCACTAGGTAACCTATAGTCCAAGTGCCCTCTAGGTACCCTACATATTCCAAGTTCCCGCTAGGTAACCTAGATAGTCCAAGTGCCCGTTACCTATCCTAGATAGTCCAAGTGCCCGTTAGGTTACCTATAGTCCACGTGCCCGTTCGTTAACCTAGATAGTCCAATTGCCCGCTAGGTAACCTACATAGTCCAAGAGCCAGCTAGGTAACCTTTAGAATCCAAGTGCCCGCTAGGTAATCTAGATAGTCCAAGTGCCCGTTAGGTAACCTAGATAGTCCAAGTGCCCGCTAGTTAACCTACATAGTCCAAGTGCCCGCTAGGTAACTTAGACAGTTCAAGTGTCCGCTAGGTTACCTGCATATTCCAAGTGCCCGTTAGGTAACCTACATAGTCCAAGTGCCCGCTAGGTAACCTACATAGTCCAAGTGCCCGCTAGGTAACCTAGATAGTCCAAGTAATCGTTAGCTAACCTAGATAGTCCAAGTGCCCGCTAGGTAACCTCCATAGTCCAAGTGCCCGCTAGGTAACCTCCATAGTCCAAGTGCCCGTTCGTTAACCTAGATAGTCCAAGTTCCTGTTAGCTAACCTACATAGTCCAAGTGCACATTCGTTAACCTAGATAGTTCAAGTGCCCGCTAGGTAACCTACATAGTCCAAGTGCCCGTTTGCTAACCTAGATCGTCAAAGGGCCCGCTAGTTAACCTACATAGTCCAAGGGCCCGCTAATTAACCTAGATAGTCCAAGTGCCCGCTAGTTAACCTACATTGTCCAAGTCCATGTTGGGGAACCTACATAGTCCAAGTATCCGCTAGGTAACCTACATTGTCCAAATGCCCGCTAGTAACGTACATAGTCCAAGTGCCCGTTAGGTAACCTAGACAGTCCAAATGCCCGCTAGGGAACCTACATAGTCCAAGTGCCCGCTAGGTAACCTACATAGTCCAAATGCCCGCTAGAAACCTACATAGTCCAAGTGCAAGAAGGGAACCTACATAATCCAAGTGCCCGCTAGGGAACCTACATAGTCCAAATGCCCGTTAGGTAACCTAGATAGTCCAAATGCCCGCTAGGATACCCACATAGTCCAAGTGTCCGCGAGGTAACCTACATAGTCCAAGTGCCCATTCATTAACCTAGATTGTCCAAGTGCCCGCTAGGTAACCTAGACTGTGCAAGTGCCCGCTTGGTTACCTACATAGTCCAAGTGCCCGTTCGTTAACCTAGATAGTACAAGTGCCCGCTAGTTGACCTACATAGTCCAAGTTCCCGTTAGGTAACCTAGATAGTCCAAGTGCCCGCTAGGTAACTTACATAGTCCAAATACTCACTAGGTAACCTAGATATTCCAAGTTCCTTTTAGCTAACCTAGATAGTCCAAGTGCCCGCTAGGTAACCTACATAGTCCAACTGCCCATTCGTTAACCTAGATAGTCCAAGTGCCCGCTAGATAACCTAGACTGTCCAAGTGCCCGCTAGGTTACCTACATAGTCCAAGTACCCGTTCGTTAACCTAGATAATCCAATTGCCCGCTAGGTAACCTACATAGTCCCAGCGCCCGCTAGGTAACCTAGATAGTCCAAGTGCCCACTAGTTAACCTACATAGTCCAAGGTCCCCCTAGGTAACCTACATAGTCCAAATGCTCGGTAGTTAACCTACATAGTCCAAGTGCCCGTTAGGTAACCTAGATAGCCCAAATGCCCGCTAGGGAACCCATATAGTCGCAGTGCCCGCTAGGGAACTTACATAGTCCAAGGGCCCGTTAGGGAACCTACATAGTCCAAGTGCCCGTTAGTTAACCTAGATAGTCCAAGTGCCCGCTAGGTAACCAAGATAGTCCAACAGCCCGGTAGGTAACCTACATACTCCAAGTACCCGCTAGGTAACATAGATAGTTCAAGTGCCAGCTAGGTAACCTAGATAGTCCAAGTGCCCGCTAGGTAACCTACAAAGTCTAAGTGCCGGCTAGGTAATCTATATAGTCCAAATGCCCGCTAGGGAGCCTACATAACCCAAATGCCTGCTAGGTAACCTAGATAGTCAAGAGCCCGCTAGGTAACCTACATAGTCCTAGTGCCCCCTAGTTAACCTACATTCTCCAAGTGCCCGATAGGGAACCTACATAGTCCAAGTCCCAGCTAGGTAACCTACATAGTCCAAATGTCCTCTAGATAACCCACATAGTCCAAGTGCCCGCTAGGGAACTTACATAGTCCAAGGGCCCGCTAGGGAACCTACATAGTCCATGTGCCCATTAGTTAACCTAGATAGTTCAAGTGCCCGCTAGGTAACCTAGATAGTCCAACAGCCCGCTTGGTAACCTACATACTCCAAGAACCCGCTAGGCAATGTAGATAGTTCAAGTGCTAGCTAGGTAACCTAGATAGTCCAAGTGCCCGCTAGGTAACCTACAAAGTCTAAGTGCCCGCTAGGTTATCTATATAGTCCAAATGCCAGCTAGGGAGCCTACATAATCCAAATGCCCGCTAGGTAACCTAGATAGTCAAGGGCCCGCTAGGTAACCTACATAGTACTAGTGCCCCCTAGTTAACCTACATTCTCCATGTGCCCGATAGGGAACCTACATAGTCCAAGTGCCAGCTAGGTAACCTACATAGTCCAAATGCCCTCTAGTTAACCCACATAGTCCAAGTGCCAGGTAGGGAACTTACAAAATCCAAGGGCCAGCTAGGTAACCTAGATAGTCCAAGTGCCCGCTAGGTAACCTACAAAATCTTAGTGCCCGCTAGGTTATCTATATAGTCCAAATGCCCGCTAGGGAACCTACATAGTCCAAGTGCCTGCTAGGTAACCTAGATAGTCCAAGTGCCCTCTAGTTAACCTACATAGTCCAAGGGTCCACTAGTTAACCTACATAATCCAAGGTCCGCTAGTTAACCTAGACAGTCCAAGTGCTCGCTAGTTAACCTACATAGAACAAGGGCCCGCTAGTTGACCTAGATAGTCCAAGTTCCCGCTAGTTAACCTAGATAGTCCAAGTGCCCGCTAGGTAACCTAAGTAGTCCAAATGTCCGATAGGGATCCTACATAGTCCAATTGACTGCTAGTTAACCTACACAGTCCAAGTGCCCGTTCGTTAAACTAGATAGTCCAAGTGCCCGCTAGGTAGCCTAGACTGTCCAAGTGCCCGCTAGTTTACCTACATAGTCCAAGTGCCCGTTCATTAACCTAGATAGTCCAAGTGCCCGCTAGGTAACCTAGAGTCCAAGTGTTCGCTAGTTATCCTACATAGTCCAAGTGCCCGCTGGTAACCTACATAGTCCAAGGGCCCGCTGGTAACCTAGATAGTCCAAGTACCTGCTAGGTAACCTAGATAATCCAAGTGCCTGATAGCTAACCTACATAGTCCAAATGCCCGGAAGGTAACCTACATAGTCCTAGTGCCCCCTAATTAACCTACATACTCCAAGTGCCCGATAGGGAACCTACATAGTCCAAGTGCCCGCTAAGTAACCTACATAGTCCAAATGCCCTCTAGTTAACCCACATAGTCCATGTGCCCGCTAGGGAACTTACATAGTCCAAGTGCCCGCTAGGGAACCTACATAGTCCAAGTGCCCGTTAGTTAACCTAGATAGTCCAAGTGCCCGCTAGGTAACCTAGAGGGTCCAACAGCCCGCTAGGTAACCTACATACTCCAAGAACCTGCTAGGCAACGTAGGTAGTTCAAGTGCCAGCTAGGTAACCTAGATAGTCCAAGTGCCCGCTAGGTAACCTACAAAGTCTAAGTGCCCGCTAGGTTATCTATATATTCCAAATGCCAGCTAGGGAACCTACATAGTCCAAGTGCCCGCTAGGTAACCTATATAGTCCAAGTGCCCTCTAGTTAACCTAGATCGTCCACGTGCCCGCTTGTTAACCTACATAGTCCAAGGGCCCGCTAGTTAAGCTACACAGTCCAAGGTCCGCTAGTTAACCTAGATAGTCCAAGAGCTCGCTAGTTCACCTACATAGTACAAGGGGCCGCCTGTTGACCTAGATAGTCCAAGTGCCCGCTTGTTAACCTAGATAGTCCAAGTGCCCGTTCGTTAAACTAGATAGTCAAATGCCCGCTAGGCAACCTAGACTGTCCAAGTGCCCGCTAGGTTACCTACATAGTCCAAGTGCCCGTTCGTTAACCTAGATAGTCCAAGTGCCCGCTAGGAAACCTACATAGTCCAAGGGCCCGCTAGGTAACCTAGATAGCCCAAGTGCCCGCTAGGTAACCTAGAGTCCAAGTGTTCGCTAGTTATCCTACATAGTCCAAGTGCCTGCTATGTAACCTAGATAGTCAAAGTGCCCATTAGGTAACCAAGATAATCCAAGTGCCCTCTAGGTAACCTAGATAGTCCAACAGCCCGGTAGGTAACCTACATACTCCATGTACCCGCTAGGTAACATAGATAATTCAAGTGCCAGCTAGGTAACCTAGATAGTCCAAATGCCCGCTAGGTAACCTACAAAGTCTAAGTGCCCGCTAGTTAATCTATATAGTCCAAATGCACGCTAGGGAGCCTACATAATTCAAATGCCCGCTAGGTTACCTAGATAGTCAAGGGCCCGCTATGTAACCTACATAGTCCTAGTGCCCCCTAGTTAACCTACATTCTGCAATTGCCCGATAGGGAACCTACATTGTCCAAGTGCCCTCCGGTTAACCCACATAGTCCAAGGGCCCGCTAGGGAACTTACATAGTCCAAGTGCCCGCTAGGGAACCTACATAGTCCAAGTGCCCGTTAGTTAACCTAGATAGTCCAAGTGCCCGCTAGGTAACCTAGATAGTCCAACAGCCCGCTAGGTAACCTATATACTGCAAGAACCCGCTTGCAACGTAGATAGTTCAAGTGCCAGCTAGGTAACCTACAAAGTCTAAGTGCCCGCTAGTTTATCTATATAGTCCAAATGCCCGCTAGGGAACCTACATAGTCCAAGTGTCCGCTAGGTAACCAAGATAGTCCAAGTGCCCTCTAGTTGCCTAGATCGTGCAAGTGCCCGCTAGTTAACCTACATACTCCAAGGGCCCGCTAGTTAACCTACATTGTCCAAGGTCCGCTAGTTAACCTAGATAATCCAAGTGCTCGCTAGTTAACCTACATAGTACAAGAGCCCACTAGTTGACCTAGATACTCCAAGTGCCCGCTAGTTAACCTAGATAGTCCAAGTGCCCGCTAGGTAACCTACAAAGTCTAAGTGCCCGCTAGGTTATCTATATAGTCCAAATGCCAGCTAGGGAACCTACATAGTCCAAGTGCCCGCTAGGTAACCTATGTAGTCCAAGTGCCCTCTAGTTAACCTAGATCGTCCACGTGCCCGCTTGTTAACCTACATAGTCCAAGGGCCCGCTAGTTAAGCTACACAGTCCAAGGTCCGCTAGTTAACCTAGATAGTCCAAGAGCTCGCTAGTTAACCTACATAGTACAAGGGGCCGCCTGTTGACCTAGATAGTCCAAGTGCCCGCTTGTTAACCTAGATAGTCCAAGTGCCCGTTCGTTAAACTAGATAGTCAAATGCCCGCTAGGCAACCTAGACTGTCCAAGTGCCCGCTAGGTTACCTACATAGTCCAAGTGCCCGTTCGTTAACCTAGATAGTCCAAGTGCCCGCTAGGAAACCTACATAGTCCAAGGGCCCGCTAGGTAACCTAGATAGCCCAAGTGCCCGCTAGGTAACCTAGAGTCCAAGTGTTCGCTAGTTATCCTACATAGTCCAAGTGCCTGCTATGTAACCTAGATAGTCAAAGTGCCCATTAGGTAACCAAGATAGTCCAAGTGCCCTCTAGGTAACCTAGATAGTCCAACAGCCCGGTAGGTAACCTACATACTCCATGTACCCGCTAGGTAACATAGATAATTCAAGTGCCAGCTAGGTAACCTAGATAGTCCAAATGCCCGCTAGGTAACCTACAAAGTCTAAGTGCCCGCTAGTTAATCTATATAGTCCAAATGCACGCTAGGGAGCCTACATAATTCAAATGCCCGCTAGGTTACCTAGATAGTCAAGGGCCCGCTATGTAACCTACATAGTCCTAGTGCCCCCTAGTTAACCTACATTCTGCAATTGCCCGATAGGGAACCTACATTGTCCAAGTGCCCTCCGGTTAACCCACATAGTCCAAGGGCCCGCTAGGGAACTTACATAGTCCAAGTGCCCGCTAGGGAACCTACATAGTCCAAGTGCCCGTTAGTTAACCTAGATAGTCCAAGTGCCCGCTAGGTAACCTAGATAGTCCAACAGCCCGCTAGGTAACCTATATACTGCAAGAACCCGCTTGCAACGTAGATAGTTCAAGTGCCAGCTAGGTAACCTACAAAGTCTAAGTGCCCGCTAGTTTATCTATATAGTCCAAATGCCCGCTAGGGAACCTACATAGTCCAAGTGTCCGCTAGGTAACCAAGATAGTCCAAGTGCCCTCTAGTTGCCTAGATCGTGCAAGTGCCCGCTAGTTAACCTACATACTCCAAGGGCCCGCTAGTTAACCTACATTGTCCAAGGTCCGCTAGTTAACCTAGATAATCCAAGTGCTCGCTAGTTAACCTACATAGTACAAGAGCCCACTAGTTGACCTAGATACTCCAAGTGCCCGCTAGTTAACCTAGATAGTCCAAGTGCCCGCTAGGTAACCTAAGTAGTCCAAATGTCCGATAGGGATCCTACATAGTCCAAGTGCCCGCTAGTTAACCTACATAATCCAAGTGCCCGTTCGTTAACCTAGATAGTCCAACTGCCCGCTAGGAAACCTAGACTGTCCAAGTGCCCGCTATGTTACCTACATAGTCCAAGTGCCCGTTCGTTAACCTAGATAGTCCAAGTGCCCGCTAATTAACCTATATACCAAGTGCCCGCTATGTAACCTAGATAGTCCAAGGGCACGCTAGTTAACCTACATAGTCCAAGTGCCCGCTAGGCAACCTAGATAGTCCAAGTGCCCGCTAAGGAACCTACATAGTCCAAGTGCACGCTAGTTAACCTAGATAGTCCAAGTGCCTGCTAGGTAACCTACATATTCCAAGTGCCCGCTAGTTAACATAGGTAGTCCAAGTGCCCGCTAGGGAACGTACATAGTCCAAGTGCCCGCTAGGTAACCTAGATAGTGCAAGTGCCCGCTAGTTAACCTAGATAGTTCAAGTACCCGATAGGTAACCTAGATCGTCCAAGGGCCCCCTAGTTAGCCTACATAGTCCAAGTGCCCGCTAGGTAACCTAGATAGTCCAAGTGCCCGTTCGGTAACCTAGATAGTCCAAGTGACCTTTAGGGAACCTAGATAGTCCAAGGGCCCGCTAGTAAACCTACATAGTCCATGGGCCCGCTAGTTAACCTACATAGTGCAAGTGTCTGCTAGTTAACCTTCATATTCCAAGTGCCCGCTAGTTAACCTACATAATCTAAGTGCCCGTTAGCTAACCTAGATAGTCCAAGGGCCCGCTAGTTCACCTACATACTCCAAGTGCCAGCTAGGTAACCTAGATAGTACAAGTGCCCGCTAGGGAACCTAGATAGTCCAAGTGCCCGCTAGGAAACCTACATAGTCCAAGTGCCCGCTCGGTAACCTAAATAGTCCAAATGCCCGCTAGGGAAACTACATAGTCCAAGTGCCCGCTAGTTAACCTAGATAGTCCAAATGCCTGATAGTAAACCTACATAATCCATGAGTCCGCTAGTTATCCTACATAGTGCAAGGGCCCGCTAGTTAACCTAGATCGTGCAAGTGTCCGCTAGTTAACCTTCATAGTCCACGTGCCCGCTAGTTAACCTATATACCAAGTGCCCGCTACGTAACCTAGATAGTCCAAGGGCACGCTAGTTACCCTACATAGTCCAAGTGCCCACTAGTTAACCTACATAGTGCAAGGTCCCCCTAGGTAACGTAGATAGTCCTAAGGCCCGCTAGGTAACCTACAAGGTCCTAGTGCCCCCTAGTTAACCTACATTCTCCAAGTGCCCGATAGGGAAAATACATAGTCCAAGTGCCTGCTAGGTAACCTACATAGTCCAAATGCCCGCTAGTTAACCTACATAGTCCAAGTTCCCTTTAGGCAACCTAGATAGCCCAAATGCCCGCTAGGGAACCCACATAGTCGCAGTGCCCGCTAGGGAACTTACATAGTCCAAGGGCCCGCTAGGGAACTTACATAGTCCAAGGGCCCGTTAGGGAACCTACATAGTCCAAGTGCCCGTTAGTTAATCTAGATAGTCCAAGTGCCCGCTAGGTAACCTAGATAGTCCATGTGCCCGCTAGGTAACCTACATAGTCTAAGTGCCCGCTAGGTAATTTATATAGTCCCAATGCCCGCTATGGAGCCTACATAATCAAAATGCCCGCTAGGTAACCTAGATAGTCAAGGGCCCACAAGGTAACCTACATAGTCCTAGTGCGCCCTAGTTAACCTAAATCCTCCAAGTGCCCGATAGGGAACCTACAGAGTCCAAGTGCCAGCTAGGTAATCTACATAGTCCAAATGCCCTCTAGTTAACCCACATAGTCCAAGTGCCCGCTAGGGAACTTACAAAATCCAAGGGCCCGCTAGGGAACCTACATAGTCCAAGTGCCCGTTAGTTAACCTAGATAGTCCAAGTGCCTGCTAGGTAACCTAGATAGTCCAACAGCCCGCTAGGTAACCTACATACTCCAAGAACCCGCTAGGCAACGTAGATAGTTCAAGTGCCAGCTAGGTAACCTAGATATTCCAAGGGCCCGCTAGGTAACCTACACAGTCTAAGTTCCCGCTAGGTTATCTATATAGTCCAAATGCCCGCTAGGGAACCTACATAGTCCAAGTGCCCGCTAGTTAACCTAGATAGTCCAAGTGCCCGCTAGGTAACCTAAGTTGTCCAAATGTCCGATAGGGATCCTACATAGTCCAAGTGCCAGCTAGTTAACCTACATAGTCCAAGTGCCCGTTCGTTAACCTAGATAGTCCAAGTGCCCGCTAGGTATCCTAGACTGTCCAAGTGCCCGCTAGGTTACCTACATAGTCCAAGTGCCCGTTCGTTAACCTAGATAGTCAAGTGCCCGCTAGGAAACCTACATAGCCCAAGGGCCCGCTAGGTAACCTAGATAGCCCAAATGCCACTAGGTAACCTAGAGTCCAAGTGTTCGCTAGTTATCCTACATAGTCCAATTGCCCGCTATGTAACCTACATAGTCAAAGTACCCGTTAGGTAACCTAGATAGTCCAAGTGCCCGCTAGGTAACCTACATAGTCCAAGTGCCCGCTATGTAACCTATATACTCCAAGTGCACGCTAGGTAACCTAGATAGTCCAAGGACCCGCTAGTTAACTTACATATTCCAATGGCTCACTTGTTAACTTTGATAGTCCAGCTGCCGCTAGTTAACCTAGATCGTGCAAGTGCCCGCTAGTTAACGTAGATTGTTCAAGTGCCTGCTAGTTAACTTACATAGTCCAAGTGCCTGCTAGGTAACCTACATAGTCCAAGTGCCCACAAGTTAACCTACATAGTCCAAGGTCCCCCTAGGTAACCTAGATAGTCCTAAGGCCCGCTAGGTAACCTACATGGTCCTAGTGCCCCCTAGTTAACCTACATTCTCCACGTGCCCGATAGGGAACCTACATAGTCCAAGTGCCTGCTAGGTAACCTACATAGTCCAAAATGCCCGCTAGTTAACCTACATAGTCCAAGAGCCCGTTAGGTAACCTAGATAGCCCAAATCCCCGCTAGGGAACTCACATAGTCCAAGTGCCGCTAGGGAACTTACATAGTCCAAGGGCCCGCTAGGGAACTTACGTAGTCCAAGGGCCCGTTAGGGAACCTACATAGTCCAAGTGCGCGTTAGTTAACCTAGATAGTCCAAGTGCCCGCTAGGTAACCTAGATAGTCCAACAGCCCGGTAGGTAACCTACATACTCCAAGTTCCCGCTAGGTAACATAGATAGCTCAAGTGCCAGCTAGGTAACCTAGATTGTCCAAGTGCCCGCTAGGTAACCTACAAAATCTAAGTGCACGCTAGGTAATCTATATAGTCCAAATGCCCGCTAGGGAGTCTACATAATCCAAATGCCCACTAGGTAACCTAGATAGTCAAGGGCCCGATAGGTAACCTACATAGTCCTAGTGCCCCCTAGTTAACCTACATTCTCCAACTGCCCGATAGGGAAGCTACATAGTCCAAGTGCCAGCTAGGTAACCTACATAGTCCAAATGTCCTCTAGTTAACCCACATAGTCCAAGTGCCCGCTAGGGAACTTACAAAATCCAAGGGCCCGCTAGGGAACCTACATAGTCCAAGTGCCCGTTAGTTAACCTAGATAGTCCAAGTGCCCGCTAGGTAACCTAGATAGTCCAACAGCCCGCTAGGTAACCTACATACTCCAAGAACCCGCTAGGCAACGTAGATAGTTCAAGTGCCAGCTAGGTAAACTAGATAGTCCAAGTGCCCGCTAGGTTACCTACAAAGTCTAAGTGCCCACTAGGTTATCTATATAGTCCAAATGCCCGCTAGGGAAGCTACATAGTCTAAGTGCCCGCTAGGTAACCTAGATAGTCCAAGTGCCCGCTAGGTAACCTAACTAGTCCAAAAGTCCGATAGGGATCCTACATAGTCCAAGTGCCCGCTAGTTAACCTACATAGTCCAAGTGCCCGTTCGTTTAACTAGATAGTCCAAGTGCCCGCTAGGTAACCTAGACTGTCCAAGTGCCCACTAGGTTCCCTACATAGTCCAAGTGCCCGTTCGTTAACCTAGATAGTCAAAGTGCCCGCTAGGAAACCTACATAGTCCAAGGGCCCGCTAGGTAACCTAGATAGCCCAAGTGCCTGCTAGGTAACCTAGAGTAAAAGTGTTCGCTAGTTATCCTACATAGTCCAAGTGCCCGCTATGTAACCTAGATAGTCAAAGTGCCCGCTAGGTAACCTAGATAGTCCAACAGCCCGGTAGGTAACCTACATACTCCAAATACCAGCTAGGTAACATAGATAGTTCAAGTGCCAGCTAGGTAACCTAGATAGTCCAAGTGCCCGCTAGGTAACCTACAAAGTCTAAGTGCCCGCTAGGTAATCTATATAGTCCAAATGCACGCTAGGGAACCTACATAATTCAAATGCCCGCTAGGTAACCTAGATAGTCAAGGGCCCGCTAAGTAACCTACATAGTCCTAGTGCCCCCTAGTTAACCTACATTCTCCAAGTGCCCGATAAGGAACCTACATAGTCCAAGTGCCCTCTGATTAACCCACATAGTCCAAGGGCCCGCTAGGGAACTTACATAATCCAAATGCCCGCTAGGGAACCTACATAGTCCAAGTGCCCGTTAGTTAACCTAGATAGTCCAAGTGCCCGCTAGGTAACCTAGATAGTCCAACAGCCCGCTAGGTAACCTACATACTCCAAGAACCCGCTAGGCAACGTAGATTGTTCAAGTGCCAGCTAGGTAACCTAACAAAGTCTAAGTGCCCGCTAGGTTATCTATATAGTCCAAATGCTCACTAGGGAACATACATAGTCCAAGTGCCCGTTCGTTAACCTAGATAGTCCAAGTGCCCTCTAGTTTCCTAGATCGTCCAAGTGCCCGCTAGTTAACCTACATAGTCCAAGGGCCCGCTAGTTAACCTACATAGTCCAAGGTCCGCTAGTTAACCTAGATAGTCTAAGGGCTCGCTAGTTAACCTACATAGTACAAGGGCCCGCTAGTTGACTTAGATAGTCAAAGTGCCCGTTCGTTAACCTAGATAGTCCAAGTGCCAGCTAGGAATCCTACATAGTCCAAGTGCCCGCTAGTTAACCTAGATAGTCCAAGTGCCCGCTAGGTAACTTACATTGTCCAAGTTCCCGCTAGGTAACCAAGATAGTCCAAGTGCCCGTTACCTAACCTAGATAGTCCAAGTATCCGCTAGGCAACCTACATAGTCCAAGAGCCCGTTCGTTAACCTAGAAGTCCAAGTGCCCGCTAGGTAACCTAGACAGTCCAAGTGCCCGCTAGGTTACCTGCATATTCCAAGTGCCCGTTCGTTAACCTAGATAGTCCAAGTGCCCACTAGGTTACCTACATAGTCCAAGTGCCCGCTATGTAACCTATATAGTACAAGTGTCCGCTAGGTAACCTAGATAGTCCAAGGAATCGCTAGTTAACCTACATAGTCCAAGGGCTCACTTGTTAACTTTGATAGTCCAGCTGCCTGCTAGTTAACCTAGATCGTCCAAGTGCCCGCTAGTTAACCTAGATTGTCCAAGTGCCTGCTAGTTAACCTACATAGTCCAAGGGCCCACTAGTTAACCTAGACAGTCCAAGTGTCCTCTAGTTAACCTACATAGTCCAAGTGCCTGCTAGTTAACCTATATACCAAGTGCCCACTACGTAACCTAGATATTCCAAGGGCACG